>NW_028242037.1:1200000-1545220 GCF_964263255.1 Lissotriton vulgaris | reverse complement strand
TTCCATGGTGGCGTAAACCATTTTATTAGAAATCAACCACTAACAAGTGGTTAGATCAAACTAAGGCAGGTGGTCAGTTGCAGGTTGAGTCAAAGGCAAGGTTTAAGCTCCCCTATTCCCTTGAGTCACACATGTATGCACTAAGCTACTAGGTCTTTAACACACATTTGGAGAGGCATCGTTCAAATCACAATTTCTGGCTAAAAGTGCCATACAATTTAGAAATAGAGAAGACAGGAGTGATGGACGTTCACACAGATTTTGAATATCATAAATATTTTATTTCATTTCAGTGCATCCAAAGCCAACGCGTTTCGCCCAACACGGGCTTCTTCAGGGCTGTAAATAGTACACAATATAAACACATATATCAATACTTTATACATGCTTTACACATTTTAAAATGTCAATACGAGTATAAACAGGAACTTTCTTAAAAACTATTACAAACATTTCAAACTACATACATAAGATTCCTTTTAAGAAAACGAGAGATTAGAAGAAACCACATTTTTTGCTATAATTTTACAAAACTTTAAAAACTTTAAATGTACTCTTAGCTCACAGCGAAATAAGCTGTTTATTGATCATAAAAAGTCCCTCACATGACGATTTTTAGTGATGCTGGACTTAGTATATTTTGCACAGCCATGGGATTCAAATTCTATATACATTGGAAGAATGAGGTAATTCGAAATCACTCTATTCACTGATACTGTGATAGCTTGGTCTGGAGAGAGAGTTAAAATCAGAGAATGTAGTAGAAAAAACGAAAAAGACTATTAGCAAAAATAATGCGACAACACTGGCCACATTTACTTATACAAAGAAAGGAAGAAAAAGAGGAAAAGGTATCTACCTTTTTTTCACATTGGGAAGTTTGACCTTCGTTGTCAAATCCCACAGGATAATACTATCCGCTTAAAATATAACGTCTGGCAATTTGTAGGACACCGAGGCCTTCTGCAAATGGAGTTCAAATTTCTACAACCAAAAGATTAGAAAGAAACATTGTTGTAAAACGTGTCCTTATAAATACCAAGACGTGTGATACCCATCCTAATACTTTCAATTCTAGTATCCTATTTTGTAAGCCACTAAGTCACTGAGCCAGTGTGGCCCACATAAACCAGTCTAATTGGATGACGGACTGTCATCTATAATGATGCTATGGTGGAGCACATTGCCATTTCATTCCTACCTGGTAATGTGAAAGATGTCTGCAGAACATTGCAACGCCTAATTTATTTATTTATAACGTTTTATATAGCGCAAACAAGATCCCAGAGGATATCAGAGAGCTTTACAGAGGGATGGAAGGAAGGTAATAAATGCAATATCAACATCAAAAGTAACAATAAAAAACAAGAATAATCACATAATTACAAGGCAGATGGGTCAAGGATAGTAATACAATAAACAGGTACTCGGCGGGCTACGAGGGGGCCCACCATGAGGTAATGAAGAGCAGCATCCACTGATGATCCAGTGGTTGTAGGATCAATGACTTTGAGCAGATGAACCTAGCCCAATTAAGGTAAGAATTTGGCTTCCAGTTTGAAAGCAGTTGTTGAGGAGATTCTGCGTACTTCTGGTGGAAGAGAGTTCCAAACTAATAAGTAGGAAGTAAGGCAGGCAACTACAAAGGCCATCACATAGTTTGCAAATGTCAATATTGTATGCAATGGACAATTTGCTAACCCTTCCGAGTCATGAATAATTTAGACCACAGCCTGATTACACACATCCAATGTAGAGGGACTTTGTGAGTGACACTGTGCAAGTGGCGTGCTGCCCTACGGAATCACAACAGAGGATACAGAAGCATAAGGTGCATTCTCCTCTACACTATGATTAGTACCAGTAATGGGAAACAGCCTTAATAACGAAGATTGAAAAACGACTGACCTGAACAACGAATCCTAAACAACGACCAATCTGTTAACCTCGATATCCATAAATATGATTTACACGAAAAACGACCTTGTGACTGGCCAATAGATGGCGCTGTTGTAATTACAACGAAAAAACGTATATCTATAGCTCCCAAAATATAATGTAAATTTCTACAAACTCGAACCTTTTTTGAAGAAATATGAGAAGAATAGGAGTGTGCTTTTGAAGGCCCGTACACTGACTACATCAGTTCTTAAAGGCCTTCTCCCTGGTTACAGGCACTCACATTCAACTCTGCTGTAAAAGAGGGCTTTTAATGACCCGTATTGCCCTAAGCTTGGGCTCTAATGCTTTAGTATTGCCCAGAGAGAATTGCAAATCTTCATTTAAAACGTGTGCTTCAAGAATAGAAATTTGCAGAGGGAAACTGTTATTTCTGTTCAAAATTGAAAGCTGTTTGATCTACAATTTACAAGTCATAGAAGCTTGCGGCTAGCT
This sequence comes from Lissotriton vulgaris, assembly GCF_964263255.1. Classification (NCBI taxonomy): domain Eukaryota; kingdom Metazoa; phylum Chordata; class Amphibia; order Caudata; family Salamandridae; genus Lissotriton; species Lissotriton vulgaris. The sequence continues at coordinate 1,542,826 of NW_028242037.1, read as the reverse complement.
AGGTTTTTAAGATTATATGCACTTTTGAACAAAATAGCTACTAAAATATAACGGGAAAGCACTGCACATTTTTGAAGGGAAATTATATTGATCCGCATTAATTTACTTACGTCAGGGGCTGGTAAGATAACATAATTCAAAAATGGAAAATATAATATCACAATACTTGCGGCTAGAAATTATAATAAAGACTTTAGGAAAAAATAGGTTCTGCCTCCCCGATGGGTTTGCCCTCTGCTCCTCCCTAAAGAAGAAAGGTAGGTCTTCAAAGAAGGCAACTTCCCTCCCCAGGAAGCTTATTGAGGCGGCTGGGCTGGTACGATCACAGATAGCTCGAATTTTTGCAAACAACCCGCTTATTCAACTACAGTGGTGACTAAAACGAAAAAAAAAATGATTTCACCTGGTTTCCGCTGCACTGCGGGCCACGGTACAGATGGTCTCCGCATTTAGATCAGAGAGGATTTGATTACATATACGTCATTATGTGTGTATTATACGTGCTGCTGCCAATAAAGATCCTCTAAACGTGGTAGTAGGGAAGCTGCAAGAAAACATGGACGGGGCGGAATTTAAAGAGGAAATTAGAAGGAGAGGAGTCTCGAATGTAAATTTAAAATGTGCCACACACTTTTAACCTTTGTTTATTGATAGTATAAAAAGAGTTGTTTTTTCATGTTTCAAAGATGCATATTTCAAAGAAAAAAGTGGTGTTAATGGGTAATGAGCAAATTGAAAAATGTTCGTGGTTCAGGTACTCGTTGTTAACAATGTAGTGGTTTGGCATTGCTCGTGGTTTAGCCTTCGTTGTTAAGGAATTCGTTGTCTAGGCAGTAGTTGTATAACCATACATCCACCAGTAATATTTATCAGATATTGTAAGAGGAAGAATCACAGATTTATTTTCAATATTTTTGAAATCAGTAATACATAACCCAACGTCATCTCCAGATAACAAGATGACACATGCACAATGGTGCAATGGTGGCTGCTCAGTCAGCCAAAAACACCATATTGTCATTAAAGGAACATAGAACAACATGGATGTTGAGTCTGTTAAAGTAAAGCACACACCACCACTTTGCTTTGGATGCAGGTCAGATTAGCCTTTCCCATAATCAGCGATGTACAGTGGCAGACCCAAAAACTTGAGGACCCATATGTTCATCCAAAAAGTCTCTAAGACACTCATGTAACAACACAAAGTAATGATCAGGTACACATATACATTGAGAAAGCAAGGCATCCCCCGTGTGAACTCTGTCTCCCACAAGTCATTACCATTGGCAAGAGGAGAGATGACATAACACACTTATGTGAGATGGATGTATGACGTTACAACGCATGCTTTTACCACGCATGCTGTTACAACGCAAGCATTACAACGAAAACCTTTACAACGCATAACACTTGGGGGTGCTTGATAGTGAATAGTTTAATTTACTATTCCAACTCCAGTCCCCGTGGACACTAGGGAAGGTGTTGGGTAGTAAATTAAAACTATTCCTTAGCCTAGAGCGCCCCCCAGTGTAATGCGTTGTAATGGTTTTCGTTGTAATACATGCGTTGTAACAGCACTGCGTGATAAAAGTTGCATTGTAAAGGTTGCATACCTGTGAGATTGCAAAACAAAGACACACAGCTGTACTGTAATAGTTGCTCACAGCAATGCATCATTACATCACAAATCAAACACACACATTCGACCTAATTTTTACAACATGTAAGGTCTTGCGGTGACTGTATTACCACAGCTCTCATCCAAGGGCCCAGACTGTGCAGCAAGTTGCCCCCTCGTACACACACCACATCCCCTATTACACCTAACAACAATGTTTCCAAGGGAATATCGTGAGTGTCAGAGAGGAAATCTGCAATGCTATTGCCAGCGCAGGCACACAATGAATGGATACCAAATACGTTCAACGCATTGGCCTACACTGGCCCCAAGGGCTCTTGCATTACAGTGTATGCAGGCTACTTGATAAATGGTTCTTAGCAACTTCACAACACAAATACTAACTTCTGTATAGTGTCCCTACAATGTGCACTGTCTACGAACATGTATAGATGAGCATCTCAGGGGGTCACATACATCCACTTTCATGTCCATGACTAACACATTGAAACTTGTAAATCCATAAAAAGTTTGCTAGCAAAATGTGTGCCAGAAGGATGAAATTCCTACAGTTAATGCAGCTAATGCCATGTGTCATGTAATTGTAATGAAAGGGATTCACTATATTGAATGTTACCTATAAATTATCTCAGAAAACTTTAATTACATTTTGTCATCGCTGACTAATCACATACTGCATGGCATTGGCATTTTGATGATAATCAAAAACTAGAGGTATCACATGAAACTATGCACATAGATTTATGCTAATGTGTATGCTATTCCCAATGACAATGGTAATTATCAGAATTTGTTTCATGGCATGTAAATGACCATGTGCAAGGTGAATGTAGAAAGCTGGACACTGGACACAATGCTGACTAATGTACTTCCCACCCACCCACATCATGTTTGCAGACTAATGTAACACTTTTTTCACCTGACCAAGGGTATGAACTTATGCAATGGGGATGACAACGCTCAAAAAACCCTCAAACCAAAGCACAGATGGCCTACAATGTTTCACTTGGCCACACCAGGTCCATAGTGGGATGGACTTTTGGTGCCCTGAAGTCAATGTTTACACTGTCTGGACATATATGATGGAAGACTGTTATACTCCTTATCCCTGGTATGCAAAATCATACATTTCTTTTGTATACTCCACAACATATGTGTCCGGACTAATGCACCTTTGCCCGAAGATAATGTTGATCAGGAAAAGTCTGAGGATGGAGAGGAAGAAGAAGAGGACCAGAAGCAACCTGGCAGTACAGCAGCAGCAACATTGAGGAGGGATGGAATTATCATAAATTTCTTTACAGAATGACATATCAAATCAAAAATAACATCCCAAAATAATTAAAATAAGTGTATGAGTATGTACATAAATAAACAGTCACTGAACTAACATCTTGTAAGCATTTTGTATCATATTTGCACATTACACTTCTGGAATACTGTTGTTCATCCACTCATGCCTGTAACACAGACCAGTCATCTGGCAGAGTATATGATACAACCTATAATATAACCCGGACCCAGTAAATTTGCAGTGCATGTCCAATACAGAATGTAGATGGGGCACCATTGGGAAATTGTATGTCATTGGTGTTGGTGTGTTGTGCCCTGTGTAGCACTAGGTCCATCATTCATTTCCGTTTACTAATCAAGATATCCTGCTTCCTGTGCACATATTTATCTGGGGGCAGACTGCTCTTCTCACTGCCGGTGGTGTGTGAAAGCATCTTGTTATGCTGCATCTCACATAAAATATGTATGTTGACAAATGTCCCATGGCTATATGACAACGGTGAACAGGATCACCTGAAAGATGGGGAGGCCGAAGAAGCAAAGGATAAGGTAGCAAGACCAACATTTATAGCAATTCTGTGGATGGACAACATTATTTACCACTTATACACATAATGTCTGGTGTTGCAGATGAACCTTCTAACATTATGTTTTTTGGAGTTACACTTCTGTGTCACTAAAATCTTTTGTATCTGTAATGTAATGTATTGTATAATGTGTATTAATCATGTTTTTTATTAATATTGATATGTCCTTAATCACATATGATATATGAAGTTTAAAATATTGTACACTATTTATTCTGTCTGATTGAAGTCTTTGTCAATTTTTGAGTCAATGTTGATGTTTATGGTCAGTGTGTGTATCATTAATTGTTGGTCCGACCATTTGAGTGGACAAAACGATCTCCTGAAAGAAATGTCTTTCTCCGTGGCAGAACAACTGTGCATATATATTAGGGACAGCAGGGACAGCAGATTATACACTACATATACACTTTAACCAAACACCAAAAGCAAACCCCTCCAGACACAACCACACAGCTCGAAGGACACTAACTCTGCATATATTGATGATTGTCCTCAGTTTCTGCATGATACCGGGATACGTATTGGTCATAACAACAAGTCCCTACTGTCCCTGTCATGTCCTGTGTCACGTTTTTGTCGTGTTATTTTTGTGTTTCTTTTCTTGTATTGTCAGGTGTCTGTCTACTGGGTGTATAGTTAATTATTGGTTAATTAGTGTAATTTTAGGGTGGGCTTTACTTTCTTATAGGGAACAGGACTGTTGGGGAAGATGTTAGATGAAGGAAGGGAGGGAAGGTTATCGGAGGATGCGTTTGGGGCATTCCTCTGGCTGGTAAACCTTTACCTCCCCAGGATGGTTCAGACTGGAGGGGCGAGTGTTGGTGGGGCACACTGACAAGGTCCGAAAATTGCACTTTGACCATATCTGGAGGCACATGCTGAGTGTCTTTGGTGTGAAAAGGATGGTCTGCCAACTAAAACATTGATGGCAGGATTGGGTTGGGTGGGAGGGTGACCTCTTGGACAACCTGGTGCTCATCTTCGGCAGGCAAGGTGGTAAATATATATGTTTTTAATTGTCTGCCTTCACACAGTGTGTTCTATGTTTACAGCCTATTACAATGTTGATATGTCAGGTCGGAAACAGCCTGAACACTCCATATCTACTGTGGCCAATAGACATGTGCAAATTCCACAGACTGTGGAGCTGTGGCCAATTTGCCAGTGCCAAAGTCTGACATTTTTACAGCACCGGGATGCACCGTATGGATATGAGAGAAGAGACACCAATGTGCATCCCATAGGGCTTAAGTTAAGTCACCTACCTATCACCTGCCCTTGGACGATTGTTTTTGTGCATGAAGAGATACCTTCCTGCACAAAAACTACATCTCACTGTGAATTCATGCTTCCATGTGTGCTGCAGAATGAAGTACGCATAGGTAGAGCACATTACATGGTGAAATATAAACAGTACCCCTTGCATTGACACCCTAACACCTCCTTCTTTGAGTTCTTAGATTTTGGCTCGCCACACGGTCCATTGACCGCAAGACTTGTGATACAGCCCTTAGGAAGGCTAGTAATAGCTGAAAGTGCATTTTTGTGCAATGCTGCTTCTCAGAAACTCTAATTAGCAGATGTTGTTAGGTTTGAGATGGCTGTATGTAGTCCAATGTACAATCAGAGGAAATAACAAGCTTTCTCATGCCATTGGTATTCTTATTGATATTTGTGGGTCTTTTAGCAAAACCTTTTCTCACATGAGTCAATAGACAAACCTTTTAGCAGAAGAGACACTGCTTTCATCAATTTCCACATAATGTGACTTATCCAAGTCAGTCAGTCAGTCAAAAACTTTATTTTGGTTAACGAAGTAACGATAAAGTACATCAAAAGCACATTACTAAAATATAGCTCAAATCAAACCATATACAGAAATAAAGCATTAAACAGGTGCTCCACACTAGTTCATACAGGGGTGGAGGAGAAAACTATGTCCAGCCACGAGTAATGTTACCTTTGGTGAGTTCATACCTTTCTCTAAGGCAGCACTTCTTTGATTTAAATGTAGTTTTCGTCCATCACATTCATGGTATCAGGCTCGGAAAAGAGAAGAAGCCTTGCTAGAATCTCTAGCTCCACCTTCATGTGATTCATCCACGGGATATTCAAGCCTTCCTTGCATCAGAGGAAATCCTTGACAATTCCTTTGTTAAAAGAGGCAGGTGGGTTAGTCCAAATCGAGTACCACAGGAGCAGTGGTGCCAGTTTAATAGTGCCTTGTGATAGAGCGCGCAGGTCACCCAACTAATTTTATTACCAAATATGCACACTTGGGCCCATAATATATTTCATTACACTTTTATTTAATCGGGTAACCTACACACTACTACCAGTAACCCTATTCCTTTCTATTTATTTCAATATACCTGACTTACCAATCCTCGTCACAGGTACCTAAGATCACAATGGATCAAGGAGCTAGCTGTAAAATAAGTAGTCAACACAATACAATATACAATTGAAATGTTTGTGCTCTTTATAATAACCACAGACTCAGGAAGTTTTGAAAACCTTTATCTAATTATCATCATCATCATCATATGCCATGAGTAGAAGATTAACACAGACCAAACTATCTATAACTAGAATTAGAAATATCGTATATAGCTATGAATAAGGCAGAGAATATTAATCATTTAGAAATCGAAAATTAAAGGGAAGGTGAAAATAAGGAACATGCTAATTTAGATCAACAGACTTTCACAACTTCACTAAAGGCGGGTAAAGAAATGGATCATGCTAAATCAAAGTAGACTTTCGAAATTCACTAACTGTTCAAAGGAAATTAAACTTATGCAATTAGATCTATCCAGCTGTGCTTATTCTCTAAAGGGAGGGTAAGAATGGAACGTAAACTATATATGAAAACGATTTAGCATTTGACTAAAGGTAGGTAGAAAAGTGGATCATGCTAATAGACAATTAATGCATGAAAATCACATTTATAAAGGGACAGGGGAGAAAAAGGAACTTATGCAATTATGCTTTGCAATTATTCGAGATATTAGGAATGCAAGTTTAGATAAACTATCACCCACACAGACTTTATATTTAACTAGGATAGAGTGAAGACCAATCCTGGCCACGGGTCAGTTTGGAAAGACGGGAAAGGATCCTCAAGGACTTAGGTGCCAGTAGGCTAGTAGGTACAGCTCATGGACAGTCAGGACAGGATAACCCCAGAATTTGGATCAGGACCGGGTTCACCAAAGGGTACGACCAACACCTGCAGCTTCGGTTGCAACACCTGCGCTACTCCCTCGCTGCAAGGAATCTGTCAATAACCCCGATTGGGTTCTCGAAACTCCCAGCAAAGTGCTTCGCCAGCACTTTAATTCTGCATAAACTCCGAATGGGTTTCTCGAACCTCCCAACAGAGTGCTTCCCCGTTCTCTGAGTTCAGTCACCTATAGAGTGCGTTGGGTCAGTGACTGGTCAACTATTCGGAAAAGTCGGACAATTTTTCTAGCTAAACCTAGGCTAGTTATACTGTTTTTCGGGTCAGTGTACCACCCCCCAATGTTGCAAGTGTAAGGATCCCCAATTTTGATTGGACAAAGGAGGAGGTTAAGTCATCACAACACCTAAATTTTAGACTTTCTCAGGCTTAATATTCAGTCTTCGTACCCACCCCTTAAATTCTAACTTCCCATGACATATGTTTTACAGTGAACAATGGTGTATACAGCAGTTATTACAAATGTAACAAATTCTAGTACAGTTCAGCTTCTTCGGCTAGGTTGGAGTTCAGGTTCCCAGGAGCATCTTGGCCGTGGCTGCCAGCTGGCTGGGTTCCACTGCTGCATGTTTTTTTCCCCCATCACGTGACTGGTACCATACGGGCTTCCAAAATGGAGTAGTAAGCACCTCCCAGGCCCAAAGAATACGATACATGAAAAGCAAGCGAAAACAATTTAGAAATACAGAATAGAAGATTTCACTGTATACCATGAATAGCTAGACTGCATCCCTTACTTTGTAATAACTATAGCATTAGGGTAAGTGCAGAACAAACAGCTTTGCGAAAGCGGCAATGCAAGCTCAGTGCATGTGAGAACACAAAGCAGCCATTTTAGCTGTATTGCGCATCAGTAACAAATTCCCACCAGAACTGCGAGTACGTCACGTCACATGGGTATGACTGACGCATGCGCAGACTAAATTCCCGCGCAGACCACTTCTTGTTCAGGATATACAGACAAAGATCAAAAGTAAGAGAAATTGGCAGGAGGAGGAGAGAGGCGGAGGAAAGAGTGGGTTGTCCCCGATGTGGACCCATGGCTGAGTCCAGAGGAGGAGCCGGAGAGCCGAAACCTGTGAGTCGAGGGTTCACTAGAAGCTGATGGGGGCTGGGGTGGGGGGACGTTGTTGAAAAGCCAGATGCACATTGTGCAGAGCACATCTGGAAACAGGGAAATGTGAATGTTATTTATACAGTATTATCACACCCAGTTATAACTTGTAATGTACTCAGAGGTGTGGCTGCCAATGGTGCAGCTGGTGCAGTGACACCAGGGCCCGAGGCGTTATGTGCTCACTGAATCTTGTTTATTGGTGTATTTTACTAGCCATCCAACAGTAAGGGGTCCGTTTGCATTGTTTGCACCTGGATCCATAGCACACTTGCTATGCCAGTGAATTTCTTTGTGTTTTTAATTTGAAAACGTGAGGGAAGTGTCCCCACCTTTCCTATCAGTGAAGAAGGGACATTGATAAACGAGCTCCCCTTGCCTACATTCTTCGTAGGCAGTCAAGTAAATAAAAAGCAGTTCAGTCTTTTTTTACACTTTATGAAAATGAGTGTAACCCAGAACAAGGCTGCACCCTGGGGTCAGGAGTGCTTGTGCTCCACACTAGAGGAGTACCACTCACTAGTACCAACATTTGTCCAAAATAGACCTACAGAGTGCTCTGCAAGACTCCGAGGTGGCCAGACTGGCCACCCGGGCAAACAGGCAACCCCCCAGAAGACTGGTGCGCCTTGAGCAGTGCTTAATTTGTAAAAAGATAAGTGTCAGGGCTCTCATCAGGAGGCCACTCCAGCTTGCACCACACATTGCCCCTAACTTCTAACCATCACACTCCTACAAGTATGACAATTCAGACTATTTCAGGCCCCCAAGCTATAAAAATGACTTGGGCGGCATGTAATAGCCATTTTGAATGTACATTTAATTAATAATTAACTGTTATGTTGTGGTCATCTCTAAATTAGCTAGACAGTGCCACCTTGTGGCAGACAGTCACAAATGCTGGTGCTGGCGATTAAGTACCGGTGATGACAATTAAGTGTCGGTGCCGACAATTAAGTACTGGTGCCGAGCACTGAAATCTCCTGCTCAAATGAAGCACTACCCTGGAAGCTGGTTTTGACCCTTGAGGCCAGCTTCTATCCCCAGGAGTGGTGACACAAGTTATATGGTCCCACACCAACTTGCAACAGATTCCTGCTTGATTTTTTTAATCTGATTTTAGGGCACATGTGCACGCCTGCACACACTCACCTATAACAGCTACCTTGGCACCAGCCTGTGTAAGGAAATGCCTATGTTTGCATGTCCACCCCCATATTTTTGTAATGCTGCTGGTTTTTCGACTCTGAGAGTGCACTGAGGCCTGCTTACCAGAACCCAGTGCCAGTGTTCAAACCCCTTGCTCATTGTATGTCAAATTGGCTGCCCCAAATTGGCACAGAATGACTTACTTACAAGTCTCTAGTATATCGTACCCAGGGCATGTAAGGCAGAGTGTCCACCTAGGGCTGCAGCACTGATTGTGCCACCCTGAGTGTGACAATGTACAAAATGGCTCCCAACCTGCCACTGCAGACTGGAAGGGCAGTGGTAACACTGCTTGTTCAGCTTTGCCATTGAAACCAATGGCAAAACCCCCTTCCCTTAACAATATACCTAAGACATTTCCAAAGGAAGGACTATCAAGCCCTAAGGCAGGAATCTGTGTATTATAAAGTAGGACATGCATTTTTATATATGTCTTAACAGCAACACTACTAAATTGATGGTTTGCTGGGGAGAGTTAGGAGCTCCATTGTCTAACACAGGGTTACCAGCTCACCCATCAGCCTGGCTAACTTTTAAATGGGATTACCACACTAGTTACTGTAGGGTATCAAATTAATCCTAGCATTGAACCTGACTTGATGTCCAAGTAGAAATTAATGTTACTATTAAAGAAATGTAAATTTGAGAAAGTTGGCAATCTGTGACCCAGTTTGACAAGTGCAAAAACCACAGTTAATGGACAAAATGCAGAACAATGTCATACATTCACCTCAGTACAGAGGTCTGGGCCGAAATCCATCGTTTTTTTGCACTCCACAACACCCCAGTTCAGACATGGCCATAAGCAAATCAGTCTGACCCTGTGCCTCATGGGAACAGTCCAGCCCGAACTGCCAAGCCATGCTTTCCCTGGACCGGAAACAACTTCCGAGGACCGGTTTCTGGCATTCCAGCCGTCATTCCAGCCGTCTTCAGCCCGGCTTGCTTGAATCCAGTGGTGTGGAGTGCATGGGACTCACGTCTGAGCATACCCATCCCACATGGATTGACAAACGCAAAAACCACAGTTGATGGACAGAATGCAGAACAATATCATACATTAACCCCAGTACAGAGATCTGGGCCTAAATCCATCGTTTTTTTGCACTCCACACCACCCCAGTTCAGACATGGCCATATGCAAACCAGTCTGACCCTGTGCCTCATGGGAATAGTCCCGCCCGAACTGCCAAGCCATGCCTTCCCTGGACCGGAAACAAGCTTCTGAGGACCGGTTTCTGGCATTCCAGCCATCTTCAGCCCGGCTTGCTTGAATCCAGTGGTGTGGAGTGCATGGGACTCACGTCTGACAATACCCATCCCACTCGGGGTGACAAATGCAAAAAACCACCGTTGATGGACAGAATGCAGAACAATGTCATACATTCACCCCAGTACAGAGATCTGGGCCTAAATCCATCGTTTTTTTGCACTCCACTCCACCCCAGTTCAGACATGGCCATATGCAAATCAGTCTGACCTGTGTCTCATGGGAACAGTCCATCCCGAACTGCCAAGCCATGTCTTCCCTGGACCGGAAACACGCTTCCGAGGAGCGGTTTCTGGCATTCCAGCCGTCTTCAGCCCGGCTTGCTTGAATCCAGTGGTGTGGAGTGCATGGGACTCACGTCTGAGCATACCCATCCCACTCGGGGTGACAAATGCAAAAACCACAGTTAATGGACAGAATGCAGAACAATGTCATACATTCACCCCAGTACAGAGATCTGGGCCTAAATCCATCGTTTTTTTGCACTCCACTCCACCCCAGTTCAGACATGGCCATATGCAAATTAGTCTGACCCTGTGCCTCATGGGAACAGTCCAGCCCGAACTGCCAAGCCATTCCTTCCCTGGACCGGAAACAAGCTTACGAGGACCGGTTTCTGGCATTCCAGCCGTCTTCAGCTCGGCCTGCTTGAATCCAGTGGTGTGGAGTGCATGGGACTCACGTCTGAGCATACCCATCCCACTCGGGGTGACAAATGCAAAAACCTCAGTTGAGGGACAGAATGCAGAACAATGTCATACATTCACCCCAGTACAGAGATCTGGGCCTAAAGCCATCCTTTTTTTGCACTCCACACCACCCCAGTTCAGATGTGGCCATATGCAATCAGTCTGACCCTGTGCCTCATGGGAACAGTCCAGCCCGAACTGCCAAGCCATGCCTTCCCTGTACCGGAAACAAGCTTCCGAGGACCGGTTTCTGGCATTTCAGCCGTCTTCAGCCCGGCTTGCTTGAATCCAGTGGTGTGGAGTGCATGGGACTCACGTCTGAGCATACCCATCCCACTCGGGGTGACAAATGCAAAAACCTCAGTTGATGGACAGAACGCAGAACAATGTCATACATTCACCCCAGTACAGAGATCTGGGCCTAAATCCATCGTTTTTTTGCACTCCACGCCACCCCAGTTCAGACATGGCCATATGCAAATCAGTCTGACCCTGTGCCTCATGGGAACAGTCCAGCCCGAACTGCCAAGCCATGCCTTCCCTGGACCGGAAATAAACTTCCGAGGACCGGTTTCTGGCATTCCAGCCATCTTCAGCCTGGCTTGCTTGAATCCAGTCGTATGGAGTGCATAGGACTCACGTCTGAGCATACCCATCCCACTCGGGGTGACAAATGCAAAAACCACAGTTGATGGACAGAATGCAGAACAATGTCATACATTCACCCCAGTACAGAGATCTGGGCCTAAATCCATCGTTTTTTTGCACTCCACACCACCCCAGTTCAGACATGGCCATATGCAAATCAGTCTGACCCTGTGCCTCATGGGAACAGTCCAGCCCGAAGTGCCAAGCCATGCCTTCCCTGGACCGGAAACAACCTTCCGAGGACCGGTTTTTGGCATTCCAGCCGTCTTCAGCCCGGCTTGCTTGAATCCAGTGGTGTGGAGTGCATGGAACTCACGTCTGAGCATACCCATCCCACTCGGGGTGACAAATGCAAAAACCACAGTTGATGGACAGAATGCAGAACAATGTCATACATTCACCCCAGTACAGAGATCTGGGCCTAAATCCATCGTGTTTTTGCACTCCACACCACCCCAGTTCAGACATGTCCATTACCACCCCCTTTTGTACCAGTTTGACAAGTGGCCTCACTCATTCGCTGACTATCAGGCAATATCGGCCTACCTGATGAGCAGTGTGAATAACTTCCAGGCTTAGGAACACGAGCAACAAAAAATGGGACCAACAGAGGGAATATAACCAGGTCGCTCTCCACTCACAGAATCCAAATGCAAATGACCTGGTTACAAAGAAGACTATGTCTTTTTGTGGTTTGTATCAACCGGTATTATGTATTCCAATGTATGACTATGGTCGTTTGTCCTGCCCACCAGTAGATCCACACATGGTGCTTACGTGAGGCACATTCTGAATTCTCTTACACTTTTTCTTTGGTGGATGCGAGATTAATTGATGAAGGTTGACAAACACATTTTCTTTTTTAAGATAACACTTTGAGGTGTGCATGGCTGGACACATGAGCACAGTCCTACCTAGGAATACATAATACCCTCTTGATACAAACCACAAAGCGTCATAGTGTTCTGTGTAACCAGGTCATTTGTGTATGGATTTTAGGAACAAGAGCAGCCAGCTGCAGTGCGAGGAGCCTTCTCCCCTTTGCAGGAACCCATTCAGGGTGTTAGCCCAAAAGGCGAGCTTCAAAGGTGAAGTTGCCTTTGGTGGGAAAATGACGAGCACACTCCTGAGGGGCTGCTCTTTGTTCAGGGAGAGAGGCTGGTGGCAGGGATAGAGGGGAAAGACCAGTATCCAAACCAGTTTTCTTGTGGGTGTTTAGCCCACATGTACCCACAACTCTAGGGTGAGCTACCAAGCTCATAACATCTGAGGAAGGTTTCAGACATCTTGACATAGGCAGAATAATCTACTCTGGGAATGCTAGATGCCACACATAGCCAGAAAGTCATCACCAAGAGGGAGGGGATCTGGTAGTCCATTGGCTAGTGACCACATTATCCCCCAGGTCACTTTCTGGGCATAAATATGGAACCCCTGGCATCCCGCACCTCAGATCACGTCAGGACTGAAGAAGGTCTTCCATGCTGACTACTGGATGTGACAAAGAGAGGACACACCAACTGTTAGGCTGTCCCTGTCGCACCTTGCTCCAGTGAAGGAGAGGGGATTGTGTCTGTGATTCCTGATAGGGGAAAAAGCCATGTTCCAGACCAAAAAAGTTACTTCAAGGGTCAGTCGGCCAGGTACAACAAATCTGAAGTAGCAAAACTCAGCAACTCAATAACCACTTCGGAAGAACCTCCACTGACTGCTACTTGGTGCCCCAAAAGGCCGATCCTCAATGGCCAAAAATTGCATCTGAGTCAGCTAGACCGAGGAGTTTTGTCTGACTCCAGATTGGTCACCCAAGAGGGGCACCAGCCTTCACCAAATGATATCACTGGGACTGCTGTGTACGAAGACTGGTTGCCCAGCAACAGCTGACCTTCTACTGCCTTAAAGAGGACTTTGAGGCACCCCACCTCTGTTTCCAAAGTCACCCCACAAGAACCATGTACCAAGGAATAACCACAAAGGCCACACAGCACCCAGAGCTTCCTAGGACATCTTCTATCTCCTGCATCCGCAGCGTCGGGATCACTCAATTGAACTGTATGGTGGTCATGTTGTTAACTGGAAAACACTTTGGTAGCCCTGTAACTGTCCACATACCTCTCATAGGCCCCCTAGATCTTCATCCTGTCAGGTTTGGTCGCCCATGTCCGACCAGTTTAGCTAAACACACCTCTTACAAACTCTTCAAAAGTTACAAACTTTATGGTTACCAATGCTTGCTTGCGGTTGCAGTAAGATTTACGTTTTCTTTAAAAATCAGTATCTCCAAAACCCTTTTGTGGAGTTTGCTCATCTTGGGCTCTAAAAATTCATAAAATTATAATTTATTCGTATGAATTGTTGTCAGATTTCTTTTGCGTTGTATGACTTTATTATTTTGTTGTTTTGGTGCTGTGAAATGCTTTACACTACTTCCTTTGTTTAAGACTTGCTGCTCAAAGCCTTAGCTACCCAGGGTTGTGCTTCAAGTTTTACAAATGAGCTTGACTGGACAGCTTTTACGACTTTATTAAATATTTGAGGCTGCACAGCCATACCATCTAATGCACCCAAATCCTCACAGCCCGCATTAACAGATCAAGCACAAGAAACAGCAGAATAGAGGACGAAGTGCATGGCACTTGAAACCCCCTCAGGCCTGCACTCTTGCAAGCTGCTATTAATGCCACTGAGCGTGGCTACAGATATACACACTTTGGAGCATGCTGCATGTGCACAGCATACACAGCCCCTGCTCTTCTTCCTCGTGCTGCCTGCAGAAGCGGTACCTGTCGCACTTTGAGCAGTGCCTGCAATATGTGTGGATACTGTTATTGACAAGAGCAGCAGGTATTTACTCCTGACTCCCTAGTTAGAGTCAGATATGGAAAGGATCCATTGTTCTAACTATTATTTTTACAGGAGCTCTTGAAATACGGCAAGAAGGACATTCTTGTTTGCAGTGAGATGAAAATGTGTTTTAGGTTTTCAGGGAGGTGGGGGAGGGACAGAAGGTTCAGGCCAGACTCGAGCCTGAAGCCTGGCTCTCGCTCAGGATCTCAAGCCCATAACGAGCCGAGCTTTCATGTGGCTTCTGCCTGACACCCATGTACTCCCCTTAGGCATAAAAAGGTAAAAACAAAGCATTAACATTTCAGATACAAGGGAAAGACAAGTAGATACTAATTTTATGGATTTATGTACAAAAGGAAACCTGAAAACCTGGATTAATCACAGTATCCATGCTTATTCAAATTGTGTGATCTTCAGCAATTTTATTTGAGCAATCTGTTGTTTTCTTCACTTTTGCATATGAAAGAAACTTTAAGTATGTCAGCTGTACAATAACCTATTGTGTTTGATTTAATAGTCTGTAATGTTGCTTTATCTGTAAGAATCTGGGCCACAAATAAAGTCACATGACAACTGTCTCACCTCTTAGTTCACAAATGACACTGTCACCAGGGTAGAGCGGTTCTAAGTTCATGTTTAAAAACGATCACTTCACATATTCATGTCAAAGTTTCCACATTTTAATGAAAAGCACGTTTTTGAATTTTGACGAGACTTTATCATGTTTTAGGTTATGTTTATTGTATGATTACGTGAAAACATTTCAGGGCGCGGCTCGTGCACAGCTCTGAGACCCAAGCCGGACCCTTGGTTCAGCTGTGGCTCGGCTCTCTCTGATATTTTGTTGTCATTCATTTGAGTGTTTTGCTAATACATTGTGAATAGGCATTTTCAAGAATTTTTAAAGGTGTTCCGGAAGCTGTTTCTTTTTGGTTGCATATTCTTTGCCTTCTCGTGCTGCTAGACTGCAAATTATTAAGTAGAGTCAAGCCAAGAGTTTGGCCAAATACAATAAAATAATTTGAAAATGGCCTCCTAGAAACATGCTCCTATTGGTATGTGTGCCAGGTTTGTGGCAAAGGCCGGTTTTACCGGAAAATGGTGTGCATAGATTTAATTTAGCCATGCTCAGAAACATCCTGTGACAAACTATTAGCCTTGTTGAATCCTTGAAAAACTGTATAGTTTGTGTGAATAATTTGCTCATATGCCTGAAGTATATTTTACATCTCTCATGGTGTCCTATATATATAAAAAAACAAAATAATTAAGAGATTTGCATATATATTTCCAATGTCCTCGTTCAAGAGCCTTGACCAATGGTAATCCATTTTAGCTTATGTTTTGTAGTGGTCTGGTCTTAAGAAGTAATATTATACAGAAAAAAGAACTGCATGACATGTCTTTAGGCTATGGGTACTCACAAACATTTTTCCAGGGGACACAAAGTTTGATCTGTGATGTGACTACGGGCTGAATTGATGTCAGCCGGGTGGCAGTCAATTTGGTGGTGAGGTGAGTTGTGTGTTAGGGGAAGCATAGGATATACATCTAGGGCTGCATTGCAGAAGGTGCCCACTTTACATGCCCCTGGGGCACTTGGTATTACAGAAGTGGCTGCAGACACTTGTCCGGCCCCTTCTGTATACCGATAGCGCTGATGCACATAAAGCGCCAACACTGTCTCCAGAGGGCATTTCCCCATGTGCATGGACTGCTGCTTGCACTGTGAAAACACGGAGTGGCTTCAAAGCAGTCACTTCATTTTTCACCTAAATGCACTGCCCTAAGGGCAGCGCGAGTTTCCGGCTGCCCTAGGGGCAGCACATTTACCATATTGCAGGGCATTTCCTTGATTGAAGGAACTAAACTGGTTATACACATCTATAGGCTTCATACAATCAATCAATCAGTGAATTTGTAAAGCGGGCTACTTACCTGTGAGGGTCTCAAGGCGCTGTGGGGAGGTGGGGGGGGCTGCTAGAGCCAGGTCTTGAGGAACCTTCTGAAGGTGACCAGGTCTTGGGTCTGCCATGGATGGGTGGGGAGGGTGTTCCAGGTCTTGGCAGCGAGGTAGGAGAAAGATCGGTCGCCGGAGGTCGTTCGTTGGTTGTGGAGGACAGCAGCGAGGGCAAGGCTGGTAGAGCGGAGCTGGCGGGCAGGGGTGTAGAAGTTGAGTCTATTGTGCAGGTAGGTTGGTCTGGTGTTGTGGAGTGATTTGTGTGCGTGGGTGAGGAGCTTGAAGGTGATCCTCTTGTTGACGGGGAGCCAGTGCAGGTCTCTAAGGTGGGAGGGGAACAATGAGGATCAGTCGGGCAGAGGCGTTTTGGATGCGTTGTAGTTGTTGCAGGTGTTTGGCTGGGATTCCTGCGTAGAGCACGTTGCCGTAGTCCAGCCTGCTGCTGACAAAGGCTTGGGTCACCGTTCTTCTGGTTTCGGTCGGGATCCATTTGTAGATCCTGCGAAGCATGCGGAGGGTATTGTAGCAGGAGGAGGAGATGGCGTTGACCTGCTTTGACATGGACAGGGAGGAGTCGAGGATGAATCCTAGGTTGCGTGCGTGGTCCGTGGGTGTTGGAGCTGTTCCCAGTGTGGTCGGCCACCAGGAGTCGTCCCACGCAGAGGGGGTGGGGACTAGGATGAGGACCTCCAGCTTGTCTGAGTTCAGTTTCACACGGCTGCTCCTCATCCACTCGACGACGGCTTTCATTCCCTCGTGGAGGTAGGTTTTGGTGGTGTGCGGGTCCTTGGTGAGGGAGAGGATGAGCTGGGTGTCGTCAACGTAGGAGATGATGTTCAGGTCGTGCTGGCAGGCCAGTTGTGCAAGGGGGGGCATGTAGACGTTGAACAGGATCGGGCTAAGGGATGAGCCCTGGGGTACGTCGCAGATGATGTTGGTTGCTTCGGATCAGAAGGGTGGGAGGTGGACTCTCTGGGTTCTGCCGGAGAGGAAGGACGTGGTCCAGTCCAGGGCCTTCTTCTGGATTCTGGCTTCTTGGAGGCGTTTTCTTAGTGTGCGGTGGCAGACCGCGTCGAAGGCAGCTGACAGGTACAGGACGAGGAGGCCTGAAGTTTTGCCATTGTCTAGTTGGCGCCTGATGTCGTCTGTGGCAGCGATGAGGGCTGTCTCGGTGCTGTGTTTTCGTCTGAATCCGGACTGGGATGGGTCTGGGATGTTGTTGTCCTCGAGGTGGCAGGTCAGCTGTGTGTTGGCGATCTTCTCAATGACCTTCGCCGGGAAGGGGGCAGGGAGATGGGCCGGAAGTTCTTGAGGTCTTTGAGGTCCACATTGGGCTTCTTGAGGAGGGCGTTGATTTCGGCGTGCTTCCAGCTTTCTGGGAATGTCGCTGTGTTGAAGGAGATGTTGATGACCTTCCGTAGTTGGGGTGCGATGGTTGCGTCAGCTTTTTGAAGATGTGGTATGGGCAGGGGTCAGATGGAGATCCTGAGTGGATGGAGTTCATGACCTTTCAAGTCTCGTCATTGTTGATGTGGGACCAGGTGGTCAGCTGGTTGGTGCAGGTGGCGTTCGAGGTGGGGTCTGTTGTGGTCGAGGTGGATGAGGTGTTGAAGCTTTTGTGGATGTTGGCGATCTTGTGATGGAAGAATGTGGCCAGTGAGTCGCACATATCTTGCGAGGGCGGGATGTCGTTGATGCTGGCGCTGGGGTTGGAGAGTTCCTTCACTATGTTGAAAAGTTATTTGGTGTTGTTGTCCTGCCGGGTTTTGAAGGATGATCTCTTGGCTGTTCTGAAGAGGCGGTGATGTCTGCGGGTGGCATCCTTGTGGGCTGCGTGGCTCTCTGGTGTGCGGTCATGGAGCCATTTCTTCTCCAGCTTCCGGCATGTACGTTTGGAGGTCTGGAGTTCTTCGGTGAACCACGCAGCTTTCTTGCAGGGGTGGTTGATGGAGAGTTTCTTGAGCAGGGCGAGGGTGTTGGCGCAGTCGTCGATCCACTGTCTGAGGTTTTGGGCGGCGGCTTCTGTGTCGGTGGGGTCGGTGGGTGGGTTCTGGGCGAGGGTGGAGGTCAGCTTCTTCAGTGACTTTGCTCCAGCAGCGGCGAGGCAGTTGTTGGATGGGGTGGTGCATGGTTGGTTTCTTGAAGGTGAAGTTGATGCATCGGTGGTCGGTCCAGTGGAGTTCGGTAGTGTGGTTGTAGGCGATGTGGGTGCTTGTAGAGAAGACGGAGTCGAGCGTGTGGCCAGCAGAGTGGGCGGGGTTCTGTGACGAGTTGTTGGAAGCCTAGGTTGTGGAAGTTCAAGTCCCGAGGAGGATGTAGTCCGTGGAGGTAAGTGGGTGGGTGCTGGCGAGGCCGCGATGAAGTCGCTGAAGAGGGCCAGGGGTCCGGGAGGTCTGTAGATGAGTGTTCCTTTGAGGGTGGTGTTGGGGTCGGTGTGGATCCGGAAGTGCAGGTGTTCGGCGGGGTTCGGGGAGTCGTCAGCGAGGGTGTGGACCTGGAGGGTGGACTTGTGAACGATGGCTATTCCTCCTCCAATTCCATTGGTGAAGTCTCTGCGGGAGATCTTGTAGCCATCCGGGATGGCTATGGCGATGTAAGGTGCCGAGGAGTAGTTCCACCAGGTCTCGGTCAGGAAGGCAACGTCTGGGGCGGAAGTGTCGAGCAGGTCCCAGAGCTCGGCGGCGTGTTTCAGTGCGGAGCGGGTGTTGAGGAGTATGCAGCAGAGGTGGTTGGGTTCGGTACTTGGAGGTTTGGTGGTTCTGCCACATGTGAAGTTGCAGGTGTGGCAGTAGAAGGGTCTGTGGGTGCGTTTTAGGGTGGCCTGGAAGAAGCAGTGGTTTCGGCCGGTGTTGAGGGCGTGGAGGGTGGTGGCATTGTATCGGAGCCTGGCATCTTGGCGAGGTCTAGGGGTTCTGGCGCTGGGCGCTGTCCAGCCACAAACAGGCGCAGACGGGCTTGCCTTTGGCGTGCTAGCGGCGGGCCGCTGCGCGCACCTGTGCAGCTGCCGCCATTTAGGGCGAGAAGGAAGGGAGGAGCAGCTGGGAGGCGGGAGCGGGGTGGCGAGGGGGCGTGGTCGCAGGGGTCAGCGGCGGGAGATCGGAGGTACAGAACACAAGAAGGGGGTAGGGGGGCGCGACTGGGATGAAAATGGAGGGAAAGTAAACACTACTACTGGGCACAGAATACAAGAAAGAAGGAAGAAAAACAACGCAAAAATGAACACACCAAATACTTAGCAGCGAGAGCATCGAACTGAAGGCGCGAACTCGCACTCGGGAACAGCAGCGAGTGATCAGCAGGTGGAGCTGTTTGGCAGCAGAGGGGTGACCTGGCTTGCGAGCAGGGTCAGGGGCCGAATGTTAGTGTATAGGACTGGGTAAACGCATAGAAGCAGACTTAACACATTGGTGCAGTAGGCCTTCTCTCCAGTAACTTGTATAAAAAAGATATGGTCACAAGGAATGCTGCCACCACTGCTCTATATGCTAAACCCACAACAAACAGTAGTCCTCTTTCAACCTATAAGGGGGTGCTTGTTGTGCTTTTCCATGTCACAAACAAAGTTAAGGAGCTACCTGTAGTCATGGGCTAGGCGTAGGCTCTACACCCTTGGTAGATTAGCATGACACCCAAGTACAAAATAAAAAGTCTGGATACCAGACACATGCAGTCAGGCACTTAGGGCAGGGGAACAGGAAGAGAGTTGACATGGCAGCTTTTGGGCCAGAGGTAAAACTGGACATCAAAGTAGGATGACAGAGGTGAGTGGAGGGAGCATCAGCTGAGGGGTGAGGTAGGTGAGATGGGGAATCAGTGGAGGGGATACAAAGGTACACCAGTATACTAAGGAGGAGTGCAGAAGGGATATAGGACAGAAAGAGGAGGGTGGCCAGAAGGACTTGGGACATCGGGGCACCAGGAGTGAGACAGCACAGCAAATGGGAAGGGGTCTATCTTTGGCATGGGGAGGGAGGCCAGAGGTGCGATGGGACAACAGGGTCATAGATGAGAGGGTACACAGTGGGGAAGGTGTCCAGATGTGAGACACAACAGTGGGAGAGTAGCCTGAAGTGTGATGGGGCAGTGTGGTGCAAGTGGGACCAGATGTAAGACAGGGCTGCAGACAGAGGAGACACAGGTGGTACTGGACCACTGGAGGAAGGGGTCCAGAGGAAACAGAGGCTTATGAAGTGAGTCGTACAGAGGCAAGAATGTTCTGCAGGGAGAAGGTGTCTGGTGTGAGACGGAGAGTGGAGAGGGCCTAGGTTGGGACAAGACAGTAGTGGAGAGTGGTGTCAGGGATGGGTCGAGGCTATGGGGAAGGTGGAACAGAGGCGAGAGAAGCCAGAGGTGGGAGGGGAGAACAGGTGAGTTGCAATAGCACAGGGAGGTGGTAGGAGGAGAGATAGGGCAGCTAGGTTGGGTGGGGGAGGGGGCAAAATTAACATTGGACTGCAGGGTAGGAGGCCAGTGGTGAAAAGGGTGTATGGCAAATAGAAACTAGAGGGGACATGATGCCACAGAAGGGAAGGGGACAGGGATTAGCAGTGGCACGTAAGGGTCAGAAATGGGACAGTGCAAGTGGGGAGTGGCAAAGGTGAGTTTGGACAGAGGCAGGTTAGATATGAGATAGGGCAGTGGCCATCAGGGGAGAGGTGTGCCAGAGGTGAGACAGAACATCTATGGGTGAAGGTACAGAAAGGCGAAAGGGGGGTTTAGAATGTTGGCAAGATGAGATGGTATGGCAAGGCATACCAGAGATGGCAATGAACAAGAGGCAAGGGAGGACTGTGATGCTGAAAGCTTACAGATAATATTAGAGGAGATATGGTGCTAAAGAAAGTTGAGGGCCAGAGTTGAGTTGAGTAATTTATTGGATGTGGGCCGTAGTACACAAGGAATTACTTGGGATGGAGGCCAGAGATGAAGGCAGCAAGGAATGGACCAAACAATACACAGTACATGGAGGGCATTGTGACATGTGATGATCCAGAGTAGTGAGGACAGTGTTGAGATATGACAGAAGGGGAAGGGGAGTTAGAGATGAGACAGGGATACAAAAGCAAAGGCAGCACAGATAATATTGAACTATTGGTAAGGGTGGCAGATGTAACTGAGGAGTGGGAATTCAGAACTGAAATGGGACACCATAAGAGTGCCAGAGGTGGAATAGGACAGTGTGGAGACAGGAAGCAAAATAAGCCAGGAAAACATTAGGTGAGTGAGATAAGGAAAGGTATAAACCTACAAGGGAATTGGAGACTGCGTTGGAGATGTGAGACAGGATGGGGCAGGGAAACTCAGAAGTTAAATGGGACAGCAAAGTTCAGAGGGGGAAAAATTAGACGGAACAGCATGGAGAGGGCTGCTAGAGTTGATATGGGGCAGAGGTGCAGAGACCAGAAGCGAGACATGGCAAAAGAATGCAAGGAGGCAAAAGGGGAATACAAGGCTCTTGGTGGAGAGTGTACAGAGGTAAGAGGTAAAAGCAAGGGTTGGGGGCCAGAGGTGATATGGGGCAGTGGGTCGAGGGGGCTAGTTGGGCAACAACCCAGCATGAGGAGCAGATCAGAGGTGAAACACAGGGGTATGGGTGAGTACTGCTAGCGTGACTTGAAAGCAGGCTACATGGAGGGAGGGTACAGAGATGAGGCAGGTCAGTGGGTGGAAGTGTTTCCAGGAGATGGGATCGAGAGACAGGGGACAGAAGTGTAGCATGGCAGCAGAAGATTTTATTGTGATAGAGGTGGAAAGGAAGAGAAGAGGAAGAACCAGATGTGAGCATCTGTGGGTGGCATGGGGGTCCAGAGGAGATATTGAGATGTGGATTTAGATGTGTCAAAGGTGAGACATGGCAGTGAGCGGAGTTGGGCCACTGGTATTATGATATGGTGAAGAGAAGAACGAATGGAGAGACAGAGCAAGAGGGTGGAGGGGAGCCTGGGGTGAGACAAGGCTATGAGGGAATGGGTCTAGAGGAGAGAGGGGCTAGTGGTTAGACAGGAAAAAAGATGCGATGGGATAGCGGGAAGAGAGGGAAAGGAGGGGTGTGGGGAAGCAGTGAAAAGGACTCATTTAGGAGTAGGTGACTTTAGGACAGTGGGTGAAAAGGGAACCAACGGAAAGATGGTACAATGATTTAAGGGGGTGATGGTGAGAAGAGTTTATGGTGAATGAGACAAGAGGAGACATTGTGCAACAGAAGGAAGTGAGTGCAGAGATTAGACACGTCAGGGGTTAGGGCATAAGAGAAAGAGGTCAAAGAGGTGAGAAGGCCAGTGGAAAAACAGGGCAGTGAGAAAGAAGACAGAGGAGACACAGGATAGCAGGTTGATGGTGCTCTGTTATGACTCAGGGAAGCATGGCCCAGTAGTGGGAAAGGCATCAGGGGAAAGGGTCTGGTGTTGAAATTGGAAAGTGGTGGAAGGGGTTTGGAGGTGAGATGTGTATTCATGGTAATTGTGAGAAAGAACACCGGGGAGAGGGTTCTGGAGATGAGATGGAGCATTGGTAGATGAGGACGGTAGAGAGAGCCGAGCTGAGTTGAGACATCAAAGGTGGTTGGGATAGAGGTGACATGGAACTGTGGGGTGTAGAGTACAGCTGTTACAATACACAGCTCATGAGGGTAGTTAATGGTTATAAAAGTTTATGGAGGGACAAAGACCAGAGCAACATGGCGAGGAGAGAGGGGGCCACAGGTGTGAAGGGCAAGTAATTGGAGGTGAGAGCATGAAACAAGGGACTGATGGGAAAGGAGGCTAAAAGTAGGACAAAACAGCAAGAAATGAGCTAGGGAGTAAAAGTAAAAAGGAGAAGATTGTCACTAGGTGTGATTGAGGACAGCGAAGAGCCAGAGATAGGACATGACTGCAGGGGAGGAGAATTTTGAGGTGAGAAAGGGAGATGGGGCCAGGAGGTCCTAGAGATAATTAAGGGCTCCTAGCCACTGGGCAGAGGTGACACAGGGGAGGGAATACAGAGGTAATACGTGAAAGCAGAGGGGGATGTCTGGTGTGAGGTGGGATAGAGGGGGAAGGGGGACCTAGGCAAGATAGGGAGATGTAAGGACAAAGGGGACAAGTGAGATGGAGCTGCTGGGGTGAGTGTGACCATAGGGGACGGAAGGTTAGAGGGTAGGGGTACAGAGATGTGAGATAGACCAGTGGGGGTGGGAACCTAGAAGTGCGATAGGATTGCGGAGGTAGGGAACAAAAGGAGATTAGAGACAATGGAGGGAGGGAGTTAGATGTAAGGAAGCACAAGGAGAGAGGGCTTCAACAATTGAAACAGGGCTACACAGAAATGGGGTCCAAAGGAGAATACTCCAGGGGGCAAGGAGTCTGATGGAGAGGCATAGTGCAAGAGGTGACAAGAGACATTGGAGTAGGGGCAACCAGAAGTGAGGCAGGCAGCAGTAGCCCAAAAGTAAAAAAGAACAACAGAAGTAGGGGGCTAAAAGTGATGCTAGGCATAACGGGAAGGGGGCATACATAAGACTGATCATCAGGGAAGGAGGTAATAGGTGAGATAAGCTAACAGGGGTAGGTGTCTGATTTGAGATGTGTAAATGGGGGCAGAGAACAGAGTTAAGTTGGGACTTCAAGGGAGAGTGAAATAGGACAGAAGGTGGAAGTTCATCAAAGGGGAGATTGGACAGCAGTCAATGGGGCCAGAGGTGAAATAGGACAGAAGGTGGAAGTTCCTCAAAGGAGAGATTGGACAGCAGTCAGTGAGTGGGGCAGAGGTGAGATGGGTTAGCAGGTAAACGGGGCAAGGAGTAAGGTGTGACAATGGTGGGCTTAAGGTTGGACAGGACATCAACATTAGTGGGCCAGAGGTAAGATGGGACAACACATCTCAAGGAGCCAGAGGCGGAAATGGTGCTATGAGGTGAGATGGTCAAGAGGAGGCATTGGCTACTGAAAGAATTGACCTCAGAATAGTACAGGGCTACTGTTGGCAGAGAGGCTAGAGTTGGCATGGGATGAGGGACCAGAGGTGAGATGGGAAAGTGTTAGAAAGGATCCCGAAGAAATTTTGGGCAGCCAAGGGATGGGTGCCATTTTTAAATTAGACTGTGGTGGTCAAGGGGGAACAGAGTTGAGATGGGACAGTATGTAAAGGGGGGCAATGTTGAGACAGTAAAGACAGGGAGGATGCAAGAGATAAGATGGAGTATTGTGGGGACAGAGGTCAAACCGGGTGATAGAGGAGGATGACAAGACAAGACACAGGGATACAGTCGAAGGATGCAGCTACAGAAAGCAAGAGAGAAGAAGAGACAGCATGGTGAGGGTAGACATATGTGAGATTAGGCAGCAGGATGCGGAGCCCGAAGTTTATATAAGGCAGGAGGGGAAGGCGAAGCAGAGATAACACAGGTCATAGGAGTGATAGAAGAATGTGGTCTATTGCAATCAAGAGTTAACGGCGGAGGGTCAGATGTGATATATGAGTACAACGGGATGGGGCAGTGCTGAGAAATGATGTTGGGATGAAGAGAACCAGAGGCGACATGAAACTGAAGAGAAAAGGGGTCAGAGGATAGATTTGATATGGCCAAAGGGGAAATTAGAGTAGACAGTGCAATGGAGGAGATGGCCAGAGGTGAATCAAAAATCAAATGGAGGCAACCAACGGTGCAATGAGATATCGGAGAATGAAAGGCAAGAGGTGATATTGGACAGCAGGATGAGGTCTGCAAGAGGTGACTCAGAATAGCTAAACTCAAAGGTGAAAACAAGACACGAGAGAAAGCTTTAGTCATGAGCCTTGGAGAGGTGGGGGGAGCCAGAGATGAGACAGGGCTATGTGTAAGGGGCCAGAGGAGCCACAGTGAGGGAGGCCAGTGGTGACTAAGCACAGCAGATGGGGCAGAGGTGAGACATGGAAGTAGAGGGAAGGATAGGTAGGGGAGCAATGGGGATGCAGTAGAGAGTAACAAGGTTACTGATGGTGCGTGGCAGAGGTGACACAAATGAGAGGGCCCCTAGGTGAGAAGAGATAGCAGGAAGAGGTGAACCAGAAGTTCCAGAAGGTACAAGAGGGTCAGTCAGAAGAGCCTCTGGTGAGGTAGGACATTAGAGAGAGGGGGCAGAGGTGAGACGAGACAACAGAGTGAAGGAGTGAAAATGCATAACATGGCTAAAGTGGGGTCCAGAACTGACTCTACGGTGCTATAGGTGAGATAAGACATTGAGCGGAGGGCGACCAAGAGTGACACAGGACATTGTCAGACAGAAAAGAGATATAGCTACAGGAGGAAGAAGGGGTTGAGTCGGAACTGGTAGACAGGAGGAATGTGACTAGAGGTGACATGGGAGAGGTTTACAGAGGCAATAGGGACAGTAGGAGGAAGGGGGATAGCAGTGATTCAGGTCAGTGGGACTGTGAGGATCAAAGAAGATCCAAAACAATGGGGACAAGGCCAGAGGTGAGACAGGGCAACAAGATCAGGCTTAAGGCGAGGCAGGCGACAAGTGCGATAGGGGCCGCCAGTGATGACACCGGAAGTTAAGACATGAGATGAAATGGTGGGAGGAGGAGCCAAGAGGTAACAGAAGCCAAGGGGGAGAGTGTTTCAGCTTCTGTCCTGGATTTTGGTCAGAATGGCTCTGAGGCTACTGGGACTCGTGGCTTCCTGCATTCTGTTGGTAAATCATGCCAGATGGTGTATGCAGGCTCTGCAGTGGGACCTGAAGTTCTAGTGGGTGCAACATCAGGGGAATCTCTCCAGTTTGGTCCAGATCTCAGAGAGAACGACAAAGGACCTGCAGTGATGGTTAACGGATCTCAATTGCGTCCGAGGCAGACCCCTCTCCCTTACCCAACCAGATCTCACAGTAGTTACAGATGCATCTCTCATGGGATAGGGAAGCCTTTCAAGAGAGGTGGAGATCAGGAGACAGTGGTCTCTGGCAGAGTCTGGGTTCCACATCAATTAGTTGGAGATTCAGTGATCCGGCAACCATTGAAAGCATGTTTTCCCTTTGTCAAGGGGAAATTAGTGCAGGTGTTCACGGACAATACTACTGCAAAGTGGTACTGCAACAAGCAGGGCTGGCTAGGGTCGTGGACCCTTTGTCAAAAGGCCCTGCATCTCTGGACATGGCTGAAACAGCAGGGCTTAACCCTGGTGGTTCAACACCTGGCAAGTTCTCTGAATGTCAGAGCAGGCATACTCAGCCACTGATGCCTAGCAGATCACGAATAGCATCTAAAGTCGTAGGTAGCACAAGCTCTCTTTCAGCATTGCTGAGTCCCTTGGTTAAATCTGTTCTCCTCCAAAGAGAATGAGAAATATCAGCAGTTTTAAGCGCTGGAGTTTTCAAAGATGGCTATCACTCGGCAATGATTTTCACCGCGAGTGGAGCTCAGGCCTCCTGTATGCCTTTTTACCCATCCCACGTCTGCCCAGAGTTCTCAAGAAGATGAATGACCGGAGAGTCTCCAGAGGTACTTTGAATGTACATCGATCTTCTGATCAGGCTGCGTCTTTGGGAGGATCTTCTGGCACAGCAGCAAGGGAGGGTCCTCCACGAGGACCTGTCAAATCTTAACCTCCTTACGTGGAGATTGAGCGGCAACAGGTGATAGCTTTTGACCTTCCTGCATAATGTGATTTTGGCACTCAGGTGGCCCTCCACTAAGATAGTCTATGCCTGCCGTTAGCAAAAAAATGTACAATATTGTACAGAAACGTCTATTGACCCTCTTTGATTCGTCTAATATTCTTTTCATTCTTACCCTTGCCCAGCAGGGCTTTTCTTTGGGAACTCTCAAGGGTTAGCTTTCTGCTCTGTTCATTTTCTTGCAGCTGCCAGACCAACTCTCCTTGTTCAAATACCCTATTGCAAATAAGTCCTTAAAGGGGCTTGTACATACGTTTACACCAACACCCTTTAATATGCCACAGTGGGACATCGGTTTGGTTCTCACATATCTCATGTGTGCTCCCTTTTTGCCTTTACACAATTGTCCCCTCCGGCTGCTTACCATTAAGAAAGCCTTTCTAGTGTTGATAACATCTGCCCGGAGGGTGAGTGAATTGCAGGCTTTGACATCCAAGCCTCCCTATCTAATGACATTCTTCGACAGGTGGTTCTTCGCACCCATGCCTCATTCCTCCCAAACATGGTGACCCCATTCCATCTCAGGAAATTGGTCACACTGCACACTTTTTTACTCCCCCTCATCCTGCTAAAGAAGTGGAGTGTCTCCACTTTCTGGACCCAAAAAGAGCACTGATGTTCTGCCTTGACCACACAAAAGACTTGGCTTGTGGTGTTCCAGTTTTGGATGTCTAGAGAAGTGTTTCCTAGAGGGTCGCAAGCTGAATTTCTTATGGGACATGAAAGTCAAAGCAATAAAGATGCCATTAAATTCGGTGTTCAACTTGTCAAATTTGCCATGTTTGAAAGACAGGTATTGGTTTTTACTTTTCTTTCTCTGACTGCAAAGTGAGCAGAGTTTTTAAAGTGAGTTATGTGACAATGTAGCATGATATTTTTACAATACACAACAAAATATAAATACCTGTAAATGAACTATATGCATCTAGCAGTTATGAAAGCAAAAATGAAGCGCTTTTTTTGCAATTCTTGAGTGTGCTGGAGATTTTAATAGGATCATAAATGTAAATGTATAGGCATTTATATAGCGCACTACTTACCCGTAGGGTCCCAAGGCGCTTCGACCGCTGCGAAACCCTTCCTGGCTTCCCTGAGAGATGGTCCCTTAATGGGTATCTCCAGGGTGAGACCAGGCATCCCCGGCAGTCTGGTGGGGCCGTTAGTGAAGATGAGGCAAGCTAATGCCCAGAGTTGCCGAGTGTGATCGCTGATCAGAGTGGGCACCGAGGCGAGAGAATTATCGAGTCCGCTGACCCTGGTCCAGAAACCTGCCGCGCCGGGAATCGAACCCTGGTCCCGGGCCGTCCTCTGCTCTCGGGTCTGCCTCACTTACTCGTTAATATACAAATAATACATATTCACAGAAACCCGATTTCAGCAAGTTATCATTTGTGTGCTATATAGAGGCCTCGAGAAATCTACCCACCCAGTCATGATGAGGAGTCAAATTTTTATCCGGAAAAATATATTTCTAGAGTGTACTTGCCGGATCGGGTGAGCTGTCAAAAACAGGTGTTCAGTTCACTCAGAATGTTAATGAGCAATAAGTATGCCTTTAAATATTGTCCTTATCTTGCCACATTTGCTCTCCCAGAGAAAGAGGTTAAATGTCAGGTAATTGCTACTTACTAATTGCTCCTTATTTTCTCATAGAGGTTGGTGTTTACTTTTTTTTCTCTGGCAGCAAAGTTAGAGGATTTAGTAAAGCATACTGTCTGACAATACTGCAGTACATAGAGTGACATGAAAGGCTAAAGGATGTAGTGGTGTAGCAAGGGGGATGGTGGGGGAGTCTGCCAGGTGGCCCGAGTTTTGGGGGCGTTGGCCTTCCCCCACCACTCCTACCTGCGGCAATCGCCCTGCGACGGGCTTTGCAAGAATCGCCAGACCCCCTGCTCTTACATAGAGCCGGTGCCCGCAGGGACTGCCACGGCCGCAAACTGTGTAGCTACGTGACTGGTAAGATGTCAATTTATTTCTAACACACAACATTTAAATAGCTTGTAAATGAACTGTAAAAACATTGCTAAAAAGTTTTCAGTAGAAAGAAAATCGGGAAAGTTTGTAGCCATTTCAATTATATTTGTAAATGAAAGTGCGCTATCCCATTATGCTTTAGTAATATATTTTTTTGAAGTGAAATTTTAAAAATGAACTGAGAAACATTCCTGCCCCTCACCTGGTGGCAATGCCTGATTGTTTAAAGGGAGTACACTCCGCACAAGTAGCTGAAATCATTGCCTTAACCCTTGCATGTTGAGTTTCTGAAAAGATCTGAATCACCATCTATACCATTGGCCAGTACTGAAATTCCTTTGGACGTGGATCCTGCAGTAATGAGGTTTTTTGCCTCACCCGCGACGATGTCACACACTTTACATAATCTGTTTCCCCTTCCAATGAACCAGTGTGGAAATGGTGAATCCCTCCCCTTTTCGGAAAACTGTTACTGCTCTTCTGCGGTGCATGCCATTTTATATACAAAAGCTGTTCAAAGGTAAACTTGCAACTAATAAGTCCCCAAATAATTCCTGGTATTCATAAAAAAGCTTTGTAACAGGTTAGATTAGAAGAAAATATTCTGCTTATTATTTCTAGTTTGACTGGGTTTGACTAGAATGAAAATGAATGCCCTGGTTTGTGGGGTGGAGCAGGGAATGCTCAGCCTAGACTTGAAGAAAAATTGTGTACTAGGTTGGTATTATTTCCCATCGTTAGGTGAAAGCAGTGACATTAAGAGGACAAGCCCAGTGAGAGAAATTATGTGACCACCCCATTGTGACCACCCAGCTGTTTGTGGTAGAGCTCTTCATCTCGAGTCTAAGCCAGTGGAAGGGCCGGACCCATAAGCTCTACACCTGTTCTAGAGTCACTCTGATGGTTCTTATTTGCAGAAAAGAAGAAAAGTCATTAGGAAAACAATCAATTAGCCAGTAACTCTCTTGGATACATAATAACCCACAGACAATTACTTCAAGTTAGTTAATTTACTACAAAGCCAAAAATAACTGGACATTAAGACACCTCAACATGAGGGTATAGAAATACAAAGGTATTAGCATGAAGCCAAATCTGCACACCCAATTCAGATGGTGCAGCATAAACAACAGAATTAATTCAAGAAGTAGGATACAGAATATCAGGAAGCATGAGTCCAAATTTCCCTACATCAAGGGTTGGTGAGTAGAAAGCATTAAATCTATCCCCACTCTAGAATTAAGGTGACATACCTAATTAATTAATTAATTAAGCATTTTCAGCAGAAAGGTAAAGAGGTGTCAGCCATGGAGTGTTCCCAAGAAGTCTCCCCATGATCAAGTAGTTTACGGCTATCATTGGCAAAGACAGAGCTCATTTTAACATGCTCACTCTCTGAAGGCAAAAGGAAGTGGTGCGCTATCCCTAATTCCAACAACCAGTTATCTACAGGTAGCACACCCATGGTGCATTTTGAATCACACCCTCCTCTTTGGGTATGGTCCTGAAGGTATTTTTCCACAATGTCAATGATGTACCTTCCTTGCAGTAATTTGTCCTGTGTTCTTATGCCTTCGCCTGTGTGAAACATCTTTTTATCAACTCAAGTTACACAATTAGAACTGCTTCTCTCCTTCGCTAGCTACCCTAGCTAGTAAAACAAAGAGATGATTCTGCCTAAAAAGAGTGCTTCTTCACCTGCAGCACAAAAGGTGAGCAAATACGGATTCTACAGCACACATAAAATTCTAAAGTAAGAGACTTCAGGGTCTTGCATTTCAGGCCTATAAATTTTGGCTAACATAAGAATGCACCAGGATAACGCTTACCGGAGAAGATATTGCTAACCCGGCAGAATACCCCTCTAAATATCAGATATTATTGGGGGCAGAAGTAAGGAATTGTATGTTTAGAAAGCTGGAGTATAAATACTACAAGAGAACGCGTTTTAAGGTAGTAGTAGCTGCCTACAAGGTATGGACAGCAATACGGAAGAAGTTACGAGTCGAGGGGGTTTGCTTTTACACTCCAATTCACACAGCCATTTCACTACCTGCGGTTTTCTCTGATAGAGTTGCGCAGAAATGGAAAGATAAGCGAGTTGTATTTGTAGTCGCCGTCATTAGACGGAAGCAATGGATTGGTGGGATCTATAGCTGCTTATTAGATACACAGAGAGAAGATCTAGAGGCCCAAGATATAAGATGGAGGAACTGATTTGGAGATCAAAACATACATGTAGAACAATCAATTGATATGGCAGGGAAAATCTTAATATCAGCTTATCTAAGAACACAACCTTTTAAAACTATGTTTGATCTATATTACACCGCAGCGAAGATGATGAAATGGGGGGGGCCTTAATGGTGGGAAATTTTTAGATGTGTGGTAGAAGTGCCTGATATTATTCATATTTTGTATGCGTGTAGAAAGTTGACTCATCTTTTGGACCATATAGAAAAGTTCCTCTCGGGATTTACGGGAGATAAAATTAATATCACCCCGTCCATTATGTTGATGGACATACGAGAAGATCTGGCTGAGGATAGTTTTGCTTTTGAATTTAGATATGTAATTTGTATAGCAGTAGCAGTAGCCCATCTACGTATAGCCTCCTTGTGGCTCCAAAAGGAAGTCCCAAACTTTGAAATCTGGAGAGCTAGATTATTTGTTATTAATTTGGAACATAGCTTATACAGTATCAAGGGGATACGGAAACTAGGTTTGTCAATCTGGGGCCCTGTGATTAACCATATGAAGGAGTAATATGAAATTAATTATATATTGTTGCCCTGGGTTGGTTTTTCAGGCGCTATGTATTTTTTATATTTAAGAAATGTATGTTAAGAAATTTATGTTAACCTCTTTGGAAACATTATGGACTTTTATATGATGCTTATCTCATATGTAATATGAATTTGTATGTATTTAAAATTCTGGATTGCAATAAAAAAAGAAAAAAGAAAATGCACAATGTAAGTTTTACAAATCCACATAACAATAATGCAATTTCAACTAATACATTTATCTATGTATGAAATGACATAATTAATAAGCACATTCAGTACACAAATTATTATCAGCTTCACGAGTTCTTCATGTTAACTTTTTTGCTTGTTACATTCATTTTATATGTTACTTCTCCATGCTGCTTGCCAATGGCCTGAAATACGTCACTTTTTCACGTTCATACATTTAACACTTCACATTAAAACAGTAGATGATTATATGTGGGTGCGCTCTACACCTGATTATAATGCACACCTACAAATGAAAGGAGATTTCCACTCTATCATCAGATTGTGAGTTTGACCCACAACATTGATGCGAGTGCTTATATATATTTCAGTATGATCCTCTACCCGGGTATTACAGCTGTGATCATACCCATGTTAAACCCTTTACCTGCTTCTCAAGCTTGTAACTCGTCTTAACTCTCACTGATGTTAGAGATCATGGGCCAGATGCATGACTATAATTTGCAGTCGCAAACGCGAAATGGGCCCGTTTGCGACCGCAAATTTGGTTTGCCCAATGTACAAACCCTATTTTGCGAGTCGGTAATCTTTTACTGACTCGCAAAATAGGGTTTGCGAATAGATATTAGGAAGGGCCGTGCAAAAGGTGTCTTCCTAATAGCAAGTCCAAATGGTATGAAGCTTTGTTTTGCGACCGCATTTGCAAAATTTCGAAAATTAAGAGGCAAAAAACAGGAAAAAAAGCAAGAGAAAAGTAAGAGGGAAAAAGATGAGAAAAGAAAGGAAGATTGGAGGCAGAAAGTGGAAAGGATAGGGGGAAAAGAAAGCAAGGGTGAAAGTTAGAAAATGTAAAGGAAGGAACGAATATATGAAGGAAGGAGACATGAAAGGAAAGATGAATGGAAAAAAGGAAGTTAAGGGGAAAAAGAAGAAAGAAAAATAGGGGGCAAAGATGGATGCATTGATGAATGGAATGGTATTGGATGGATTGGTGGATGGATAGATTAGTAAAAGGATGGGTAAATATGTGAACTGATTTAAAGAATGGTGAAAGGATTGATGGAGGAGTGAAATAATGGAAGGATGGAAAGGTCAAAAAATGCATGAATAGGGTTGAATTGAGGGTAGAAAGATGAATGACTAAATGAATAAATGTAGTGTGAATGTAACTATTCTAGGAAGGGTTGCTTTGCTCATTAGATAGTTAATTCTAAGTGGGGGGGATTGTAAGTGTCTTTGATTTTAAGTAAGTAAGTAATTTTATTGTTTTAGGTTAATTAAAACCATTACAAGAATACATTGATAGCTCATTGATTTGATATTGCTTGCGCAGAGATGATGCAGGGCCCAAACCATAAATGAGCCTTATGTCAGGGGGTTGATAGGCCTACCATGGTGAGGCTGGCAAGATGGCAATCTGGTAGTATGTCAATGAGGAGGGCCTTAATGTAATCATGAATGCTGCAGGGAGCCAGAGTTCCAAGATGGTCAAATGGATGAGAATATCAAGGTGTGGCTCCTGAATACTGAGTACGGAATATTGTTAGACCTTAATATCATAGCTATATTATTGAGGAGAAAAATATTGAGAGGTAAGTATGTATAGACTTTCTATACATAACTCCACATATAAGTACTGTGATTATATTTATGTACGGAATTTAGTTAAAATATTGATCAAATATGCAGAAATTGACCGCACGCAATTATTGCAAGAAATGGAAGAAATCAATGGGGAACTATTGAAATTCGAACCCAATGACCTCATGACAACAATGCGAAAGGAGACTCAAGAAAGAGTTAACAAACATGAGGAAAAAATTATAGTGCGCAAAGCATGGAAATTTGCGCGGGATAAAGACGATTATGAGCATGGAAAAATCTACACATTTGCGCGTAAATTTGATAACACCAAGCGATTAAAAATGAATCAAAAATCAGCCCCTGCTCAGGCAGCAGCAAGGGCGGATGAAACTACAAGAGGTTCACGCCCGGAAGTGGCTGAGGATGCTCAAATCAATAGTGACTCCAATTCGACATGCAGTAATGCAAGCAGTGTCTATTCCGATGATGAGGCATTAATAACAGGGAGTGGAGGTGAAGGGCCTTCAATGGTTTTGGATCTGTGCGAAGAAATAGATGTTTTAGTGAATGCACGGTTACAAACTCTGCGCCCACAAAATCAACAAAATCAGCAGAAAAAAGGGCCAGAATTAACCGCCGTCGAAAAGAGCACCGCCAAAAACACAAATACAAACAGCAACAACAAAAAGAAAAAGCATTGGTGCAAGAACAGAAACTAAGTGACAAGACGGTCATCAATCTATCTTCCACAATCCTCACCACTGCAGAAAATCAATTGCTAAGCCTTGGCCTCACCTTCTGCCCAGTAACTGACTTTAATTATACAGCCACCAGAGTGGATGTGTTCCGGTACATACGAAAATTAAAACTACAAACGTTTTTTAACATCAAGGAGGGTTCCAATAATGCAGAAATAGCAAATATGGATCCCGTAACTCCAGTCCTTCAAGCTCGTGACATTAGAGGGATGCTTACACTTCATCAACTGAGTGAGGACAGCAATGAATCTAGTACCATCATGTCCACACAGGAGGAATTAAGAGATGCTGAAATCTCTCAAATCGGAGCGGGATCAAGCCCATTCAAACCGACATCAACTTTTACACCCACTATGCCCAGGGATGCGATAGATGCATTCCATGATGTAGTGACGGCAGACCTTAAAAAATTGTACCACCAGGTCAAACATTGCAGGAGAGCCAAGCGAGATTATGAAAAACAATATTGGGAGCTGATGAACAAATTGAAAAATGATCATCGAAATATAATTTGTGGCTCTGACAAAGGGGGGAATGTAGTCATCTGGCCCCAAGAACAATACATAGCAGAGGCTACTAAGCAATTGTCAGATCCCACCTGCTATATGAAAACGTGCTTGAAAGAATACAATCTAGCTAGGGATAAATTAAGAAAAATGCTCTTCAAGTATAGAAGGGAGGGCTTAATCTCCATTCAAGAGTTCAAGTTTTTGCACGTTGAGCTGCCAATAATGCCCACATTCTATCTAATCCCCAAAGTACATAAGGGGATTACACCAGTCCCAGGACGGCCGATTATTTCGGCAATAGATAGCATCGGGGAACACCTTGCACAGTACACAGATTATTTCCTGCAACCTCTGGTCTCCAGCCTGCCCACATACATTAAGGATACAGGGCACTTTTTACAGAAAATCAAGAACACCACATGGACAGAGAACTATTTGCTTATAACATTGGACATCGAAGCTCTATACACGAGCATAGAGCACTCCACTGGACTCAAAGCTTTAGAACATTTTTTGGGCACTAGACCAGCTAACTGCTATAATCACAACAAAATGCTAGTAGAACTGGTTAAGTGGAGCCTACATCATAACTTTTTTATGTTTGGTAGGGATGTCTTTTTACAGAAGAGGGGGGTGGCAATGGGGGCCTGCTTTTCCCCTAGCTATGCGTGCTTGCACGTAGGCTATTGGGAAAAGCAGGTCCTCATGGGGGTCCACTTGAATACTTTTTCTGAACATGTGGAACAGTGGGTCAGATTTATTGATGATGTGTTTTTAATTTGGAGGGGTGAGGAAGCTAGTGTGGTAGATTTCATTAGGAAACTAAATACTAATGACTATAATTTGAAATTTACGCACCACATCAACAAGAAATCAGTCAACTTTTTGGATGTCAAGGTATATCCTAAAAATGACCTGTTGGCAACCACCCTCTACAGGAAACAAACTGCGGGCAACTCCACGTTGAACGCAAGTAGTGCCCACCCACGACACACTATCGATAACATCCCCTATGGGGAGTTACTTCGATTAAAGAGAATTTGCAGCGATCCTGAGGAAAGAGAGAAGTGTATAACAGAATCTGTCAACAGATTCAAGGCCAGGGGATATAACGACCAAACCCTCAAAAGAGCTGTTACTAAGATTCAGCAGAGAACCAGAGAGTCCCTATTGTCACAAGAGAAAGACAATATGAACAAGAAGGATGATGGTGGGAACTCTGAAATAAGGTTCTTAACAGCCTTTAGTTGCCAGGACAGAAAAATCAGGTCCATTATGACTAAGAGTTGGCCCATTCTGCAGACAGACGGGGTTTTGGCAGGGGACCTACCGGCCAATCCGATAATTACGTTCAGGAGGGGACCCTCCTTACGTAGCCACGTCTCTAATCCTTTTCCAGAACTCCTCATACAAAAAACCCGGTTACCATCGAAAAACTGGTTTTTCAAGTGTAACAGTTGCCGGGCGTGTAAATTTGGTGTAAATACCTGTTCTTATATGACCCCATTCAGCCCAGCTCCACTGCAGATAAAAGGAAATTATAACTGCAGGACCGAATACGCAGTGTACGTCCTGACGTGTACTTGTGGCCTGAGGTATGTCAGGAGCACTCGGCCAGCGGTACACGCCAGGATATTGCAGCACCTACGTGCCATTGTCAATAATGACAACACGTATCCCGTGGCCAGGCACTTTAGAAGAGTCCTTAACAACAATTTGGAGTGCCTGAACTACTTCGTATTAACAGCTGTTACCCAACCACGCAGAGGGGGTGACAGGGACAAGCTTTTTCGCCAAATGGAGTCTAAAATGATATTAGAGCTAGATACCAAGGCACCTAACGGACTTAACACCACGGAAGCCCTATATCATTTCCTATAAGCTGGTTTATGTAATTATAAACAGATGGGTCTATACCTTAACATTCCTGTCCGTCTGGTTGCTCTTTTGTTCCGTGAGGTCTCCTGTTAAGCTTCTCGCCTTCCCTCATTGTTTATTCCAGTCATTTTTTCCTTTCATTATATAATTTTTGCACTGGGGGCTATCTTAATTAAGAATGGATTATATCACTTCCCATTTTGAGTTCAACACAGCATATTATTATGTTATCAGCACATTTAAGTTAAAACATAGAGATCTACCAGACGGGTTGTGAACTAATGAGAATTACTGGGTTGCCATCATCAGTAGATGTCCCTAAATACTTGGTTTGGACTCACAGGGTTGCCATCATTTACAGATGTCCCTGCAGGATTGTAAATAGTATTTATTTGGTCTTAACAGCAGAAGTATCTATATTTTGCAATTTGCACAGAGTGTAGAAGTTTACAGTTTTGCATATTTTAAAAATGTGCGTAAGGCAGTTTTTTACAAATAACAATTAATTTTGTATTGAGAAGTTTTTAAGTATTTATACTTTTATAACTGAATTGCCTGTTTTGCACTGAGTGAAATGTTTACATTTTGCGTTATTTTGCACATTAACTTTGCACTAATGATATTATACTGTTTTGACCTTATTCTTGCATTTATGCAGATACAATCGTGCGACAAACCATTGAATTTATTCAGCTATATTAACGTCTACTCTTTTATGCGAATGAAAAATGAGGAGTACCTAATTGTAAACGAAGTGTACTCAGACGCACATAAACACCGTAGTAGTATTTTCTCTATGCCTATTGAAATCACATGGTGTGCACTGGCATTTTAAAAAACCAGGCATTATGGGTAATGTTTGACTGTGAACAAGGGCAACTGCCTGAAGCGCGTCAGTTTCGTTTGCTGCCATTTACCAAATAAAATAACAACTTGCCTTGACTTTGGGATTCGTGCTGCTTTCTGTTTCTGGGGGACCGGAGCCGCAGCTTGCACTTGATGTATATATATATATATATATATATATATACATATATTTTTTAAAAAAAATGTTTTATTTGCCATCGAAATAAAGAAATTGATAAATTGATTCACCAGAGTGAGTGTGGAGGATTTTTTATATATATATATATATATATATATATATATATATATATATATATATATATATATATATATATACTGCAAGAGCTCGCCTCCGTCTCTACAAGAGAACAGCAGCCACACACCAGCAAAGACGAGGTAGACCCAGTTTTCGTGCTTTCTTCCTTTATTTAGCTTAAAAGTGCAACCATGTCAGCCACGACGCGTTTCGGCAGATCCCTGCCTTGATCACATGACAACAGTGTCGTGGAATACACCTCCTTTTAAAGTGCCAGTGCGTAAAGATGGACATAGAAAAAGTACTATTTTGCGTCTTTCTTCATCATTATCATAGTGTGGTACGTAAAATACAAAATGCAGAAAATAATTGTAAAATACATTTGCTGAAAAGAATGAAAATTCATTCTTACAAAGTGTTTCTTGTATAATACAGTAAGATAATATATACTATTTTTCAAATGTCCATTCACTTAATACTGTAGTGCATCACCGTGAATCTAACTAAAGAGAATTTATGCTAAAACATTTTTCAAAAATGTGATAGAAAGAAAAAACTCTTTTTCAATAAACAAAACTGATAACCCATGTGCATAACGAAAATATTTTTTCAAAAACTTATTATAAACACATATAGATACCTTTCCAAAAAGCAGTTCAGAAAAAAATTTTTTTTAGTTGTTTCTTATATTATTACAAGACAAATACCAGGTAAATATCATATATACGTCTTTCACTCTCCAAGGGTTCTAACCTAATAGATAAATGCAACTCAATACAAATGTCCATACGAGTGCTTCCCACAATTGATCACAATTACCGAGTTTATATACAATGGTGTTTGATCAATCCACTCATG
The DNA here is from genome assembly GCF_964263255.1 of Lissotriton vulgaris. Taxonomy (NCBI): domain Eukaryota; kingdom Metazoa; phylum Chordata; class Amphibia; order Caudata; family Salamandridae; genus Lissotriton; species Lissotriton vulgaris. The sequence continues at coordinate 1,504,045 of NW_028242037.1, read as the reverse complement.
GTTTCATTAAAATTGCATAAATAGTTAAAATCCCTTTCGGAGTATCAAAAATATATATATATACATTTGTCTTTATCGTCATGTAAAATTCATTATTTACAATACAAAATCGATTCATTGGATATTTCAACCCGAAACCAATGGAAAATCAAACTTATACATCCTAATATGTTGAACTGGTGAAAAATGTGCAAGAATGCGCTGTTTCTTATAAGCAATACTGTCCAGTACTCATTCTAAAAATGTGTACAAATCTTCCGTCATGTTAAGACCTTTTGGCTGCTTAGTATCTAAGGACAGGATGTAATGTGTCTCAAGCCTGCGAAGCATGCCTTCCCTATCCCCTCCTCTTCTCTGCGCGGGGACTGTGTCTATGATGTAATATCTTAGGTCTTTCAGATTTCCACCATGGACTTCGTGGAAGTGTCTTGCCACGGGATAATTGGGGTCGTTGTTGGTGATCGCCCTGATGTGTTGTAATATCCTCTTGTGGCTTGGAAGCTTAGTACTGCCTACATATTTTAAATTACAAATGCACTCAAGTATATATACCACAAATTCACTTTTACATGTCAAGTGAAACTTGATGTGTTGTGGTTTGGAGCTGAAAGCTGTTAAGAAGGAAGTTTTATTCACTCCAAAGGAACATGCTTTACAGCTGGAGCACTTATAAAACCCTTTGCGCGCTAGGGACAAGCCTGTACAGTCCTTGTATTCTGGACTACATCTTACTAGTACATCCCCCATCGATGTTGCTTTTCTGTAGGTGATAGAGGGGTATTCTGGAAGAGAGTCTTCAATAACCGGATCCTCTTTTACAAGATGCCAGTTGCGTTGGATGATTTTTCGCAGTTCCCTATGCTGGCGGTTGTAGCTCATAATGAGTCTAGGTGCCTCGTCAGACATTGTTGTGCTACTAGTCTTTTCTACCGTCAACATTTCTGCATTTTGTAGGAGTTCCTCTCTCGATTTTAATCTTGATTTGGCCATTGCCGCATCAATTACCTTGGCACTGTAGCCTCTTGCCAGGAACCTACACTTACTCTCCTGTTGATGCCTCCTGAGTTCCCCTTCATCACTGCATATTCTACGTAACCGCAGCATTTCCCCATAGGGGATGCTGTGGATTAGATGGCTTGGATGTGCGCTACTAGCGTGTAAAAGGGTGTTCCCTGCAGTCTGTTTTCTGTACAGGGTGGTCTTTATCTTGCCTTCATCAGTTTTAACTAGGACATCCAGGAAGGAAACTTGTTTATCACTTATGTCAGATGTAAAACATAAGTTGATGTCATTGACATTGATGTTGTCTATGAAGGTCTGCGCCTCCTGTTTACTGCCCTTCCACACAATGATCAAATCATCAATGTACCGTAGGTAAGATACTATATTGTTTGTGCATATGTCATGATATTTCTCCTTGAGGACCAACTCCTCCCACCAGCCCATAAACAAACAGGCATAACTGGGGGAGAAGCTGGCCCCCATGGCGACACCCTGAACCTGACGGTACATTTGCTTGTTGAAGAGGAAAAAGTTGTGTTCCAAACAAAACAAAAGCATATCCATTAACATTTTGTTGTGCATTGTGAATTCAATAGATCTTTTGGATAAAAAATATTGTATAGCTTTCACCCCATCCCTGTTGCGGATACAAGTGTATAGTGAGGAAACATCCAGGGTTATTAGGAGATACCCTGTTTCCCATTTGACCTTGGCTATTTTTGATAGGAAGTCCCCTGTATCTTTCACATATGACTTTAGTTGGTGCACGTGTTCTTGTAAAAAAAAGTCTATATACTGTGAGAGATTTTCAAGGGGTCCATCACATGCCGCGATGATTGGTCTTCCTGGGGGTGTTTCTTTGTTCTTATGTATTTTGGCTATGAAATAAATTACTGGCGTTCGTGGATATTCTTTTTTTAGGAACTTGAACTCCTCCATGTCCAAAAGTCCCAAACTTTTCCATGCCAGTAGTTTACTAGCCAATTCATCTTGCATCTGTTTGTATTTGATGGGTGAGCTATGGTGGTAACACTGGACGTCGCTGAGCTGTTTGTTTGCTTCAGAGAGGTATTGTGCAAGAGGCCACAGCACAATATTTCCTCCCTTGTCCGAATTTCTTATTACCACCTGATTTTCATTTTTTAATTTATCCATTAGATTATCATATTGAATCTGTTCCTTTGTCCTTCTTTTCTTGGTCATTTGAATCTTAGTGTGTAGTTTCTTGATTTGCGCAACTACAGTATCATTGAAAACATCAATTGTGTCTTTAGTTGTAATTGGTACAAACTTGGATTTTCTTTTAAACGGTGTATCCGGTTTCTTATTTGCCAGACTCCTTGTTTGTTGTGAATTGAGAACTGGAAAATCTTGGGAACTTTCTACATTCTGTGACTCCATGTTATTTGGGGAAACAATTCGGGTATTTATTATTCCTTGGACAGATGTTAACAGCTCATAATCTCCCGCTGCCAAATTTACATTGTCTGCCAATGGATCTTCTTGTGTACCCTTGTTTTTTGATTTATTAGTAGGCTGTGTCTTGTGAAATTTTCGTAATTTTAGTTTACGTATAAATTTAAACACATCCGCCCTGGTTTTTGTATAGTGAAAATTGCTCTCAGGGCAATACGATAAACCCAGTGACAGCAGTTGTTTCTCAGCCATTGTCAAATCAATGTTTGCTAGGTTTATTATCGTGTTCGAATCCGTGTTCATTTCTTGTGCTTCTACGTTTTGGTCCCCCGTTTGTTGTTCCAAGCACCCCTGCCCCGCCCCCCTCGCTTTGTTGCGTTTCCTCTGGGCGGCCCTCCGCTCCCGCCTGCTCCTTGTCCGTTTTTTGCCGGTTGTGGTTTACCTGCTGAGCGTAAGGTGTCCCTTCTTGTCTTACTAATGTACTCAAGCTCCTCACCCATTGTCAGTGTTGTGGCATCCTCATCCTCATATTCGGATCCACTTTCAGTGTATACACTGGAGCCTGACGCCGAAGACATCTCTGTTTGAGGTTCTCTCTCTGGTTGTGCAGAGCTGGAGGGCTGCGGGTTTTGGCCCGTTTTTTCAGTGCTTGGTTTTCCTGATTTATTTTTTCTCATGGAGTCATATTTCCTTGAAAATGTGAAAATCCTCCCATTTTCATAGTCCTCTTTGTCCCTTCTAAATTTGTACGATTTACGGTTTTTTATTTTGTCTTCCTCCTTTTTCAGTTTGCGTTCCATTTCCTCCTCAAATTTTACTTTGGAGGTTTGTGGGTCACTCATTGTTTGAATCTCGCTGCGCAGTGCATCTATTTTCTGAAGGATTTCCCCTCTGTCAATTTCTGCATGCTTCACTAGTAACTCAACTAATTTCCTTGAAGAGTCTAGGTTGCATTGCGCCCATTCCGCCATTAGTACCGGATTTGGAGTGTCATATGTGGGTGCTATCATTATTCGTAGCCCTCTGGGGATCCTGTTCACCTCTAAGTATCGGCTGAGGGACTTCGCTTCCCACCATTTGACCATTTCAGTGCGCATCAGCTTTTCGAGTGCCTTGTATTTGTCTTTTAAATCTGTGCCCACCGGCACGGTTTTGTCCGAGCCTGAGGTCTTGCTTTTTGGTCTTGTCGCTTCGTTTGAGAACAACTCTTTTGCAGCGCTCTCACGATCCTTTACTGTTGCCGCTGACATGGTTGCGCCTACAATCTGCTTGTTTGATTAATTTTCGCCCGCCGCGTGATGGATGGCTTAAGAAAGGCTCGCTGATTATCGGCTCCCCCTTCGCTCTCCTATTGCTTGCGCGGGTTACTGGTTCAGCACATACCTCCCACCTTCTGATCCATATCGGGTTGCCCGGTACCTGATGAGGTTCGTTGTCCGTCTCCGCCGTCCTACACTCGCTCCTCCGAGCTGCGCCAGACTGCTTCACTCGGACGCCTTCTCCTCCTCGGACCTCGGCAATGCTTCCACTTCAGAAGGGGGTTGGGCAGGTTTCCGTTTCCGGTGCTTTCCGAATGGAAGCCTTGCTCCACGAATTACGCAGAGACTCAGCTGCCGCTGCTTTTCCTCTTTCTGCTCCACCGCTTGTTGGGAGGGGGTCCACGTCGCTGGGAAAAGCAAACCAGCGAAATATACTGCAAGAGCTCGCCTCCGTCTCTACAAGAGAACAGCAGCCACACACCAGCAAAGACGAGGTAGACCCAGTTTTCGTGCTTTCTTCCTTTATTTAGCTTAAAAGTGCAACCATGTCAGCCACGACGCGTTTCGGCAGATCCCTGCCTTGATCACATGACAACAGTGTTGTGGAATACACCTCCTTTTAAAGTGCCAGTGCGTAAAGATGGACATAGAAAAAGTACTATTTTGCGTCTTTCTTCATCATTATCATAGTGTGGTACGTAAATATATATATATATTCTCCACAACTTTTTCCTTCACAGAAAGGCTCGCACTTGGGATGAGTTTAACCGCAGTTTATTCAAGCAAAGTAACGCGTTTCGACAGCAAGAGCTGTCTTGATCACACAATTGCATATTGGAACGGGAAGTCCATACATAGGTATACAACACTAAGGAAGGACTAAAAGTTAGATAACTAGTGTCCAAATCCTAGTTTGGCGGCTATCTTGTAATGGTGTATATACATAAGTGGTATCACAGTCCTACCACGTTTTACTTCCTTATATACATGTATAACCAACTCTAAAGTATATTATGTACATGATCTTTGTATATACAGGAATTTCATATATATACATATTGTGCAAAATAGCAGACATGGATAACACATTATTTCGACATAGTGTCTTAGTACTATCGTAAATCCTATTATCTGCTTATTCACATTTATATGTACAAAGACTACAAAGGGTATACTATGTACAGTCTACTTAAACTTTGAAAACAGCTGTACTATATACATTAAGTTCATATATACACTATTTGCACGAAATTCAGTATGACAGTCGGGCAGCTCATATCTTTGATATCATGTCTTTTTACATGACTGCCTAGGTGATCGTAAGTAGTGATAGCTATATTCGGCATAGTGCCCTAGTTCATCCAGAACTATACCATTGTAGTCTAAACAATTAGATAAACCGTGTCCCACAAATTATATAGTATGTATTCAACAAAAAGCCGCTACATATGCAAAGAATACCTATAAACGCACCCTGTGTCAATAAAGAGAAGAAAATAAGTGAGTACAAATATAAGTGCATAATTTAGAATAATTCTTTAACTAGAAAAAGTGCAAGTTCTTATCTGATAGACAGGACCCTCGGGAGAAAGGGGTGGGTTATCAGGGACGGATGCAACAGTCACTACTCAAGTAACCTGTCCTTTCTTCCTACAAGTGAAATAAAATAAAATATTTTGACAATAGAATTAAAAAAAACACGAAAAGCATGTTACAGAATAAATAAAGTAAACTGGCAATTAGTAGGTCGATGAAATAGGGGACCAAGACCACACATTAATCTTTTAAATGATAGGCAAGTTCTTCATCCAGATTATGGCCTTTTGGGGATTTGGTCTCAAGATTAATTATCCACTTCGATTCACGTTTCCGAAGGGCAAGAGTTCTATTACCACCCCTAGGACCCATGTGGACTTGTTCCAAAGCAAAAAAACTTAACAAATTGCTATTGGAGCGATGAAAAAGTTCGAAGTGTCTTGCTATGGGGTAGTGGGGGTCATTGTTGGTTATCGCCCGCATATGTTCAAGAACTCTTTTTTTGGTCATAAGTGTAGTGCTCCCCACATATTTCATCTTACACGGGCACATCAGTACATATACACAAAAGGTGGAACTACAAGTTAGAAATTGCTCAATGTTTTTAGGAGTGTCAAGACCAGGAATGGAAACAGATTTAACCATACTGCTGATACGGCAGGCTTTACAAGGCCCACAAGGGTAGAAGCCCCTAAGTTTGTGATCATTTATTGTTTTTCTAGATGTAACATCATTGCGAACAATGATGTCTCTAATGCTTCTCCCTTTTCTATAGGTGATTTGGGGCCTGCGTGGTATACTGGGACCGATGATGGGTCACTAGTCAGTACGTCCCATTTGTCAGCTAGTATTTTAGATATTTCAGTTGAGTTACTGTTGAAGGTAAATATTGCCCTCAAAGTAACTTCAGAATCCTGGTTATGGTCTTGGGTGTTGGTATCCTCATTGGAATTCAATAGTGAATTACGTTCTACACTCATAACTCTTTCTTTTGCTTTATTGAGTACCCATTCAGGGTAACCTCTCTCTCTGAATCTGGACATCATGATGTCCATCTCATTTTCAAAGGCAGAGATAGTACTACAATTTCTTCTTGCCCTCAGCAACTCACCATAAGGAATACTCCACTTTAGAGTATCCGGATGGCTGCTGAGGGCATGAAGAAGAGTATTACCAGCTGTTGTTTTTCTATAGAGACTGGTAGTCAGGACATGTTGTTCGGCTGTTATGCGTAGATCTAAAAACTCAATGGAAGGTGCCACTAATCTGACTCGTCAATTTGATGTTATAGTTGTTGGTATTCAGGATGTTAATGAAATATTTTGCCATTATTTTCCCACCCGTCCAAATGACGAACAAATCATCGATATATCTGAGCCACACCTTTACTTTTGAAAAATACAAGTTCAAGGTGTGGTTAGATCTGATCTCCTCCTCCCATTTTCCTAGGAAAAGGTTGGCGAAACTCAGCGCAAAACATGTGCCCATAGCCGTGCCACGGATCTGTTGAAAGCGATTCCCATTTAATATTATCCCCTGTTTTTAGAGTGCTGGCCACGCTTACCTGCACTGCTGTCCCGCTAACTTGCACCATAATTTTGGATAATTCACCGCATTTCGCGGGTCCCTCGCCCTTGTCTCGTAGGCGGCCATCTTAGGTGAGGGGTGATCCATACCGCGGTCTAGTCCTCATTTAGGAGGCTCGACCAGCATAAATGTCAGTCATGCCTACGCGCAGCGTCATCGCGAAGCGGGATCGCCGGACTTCCACCGGAGTTACGCCTGAGTTCAGCCCGTCTGCGCCCGTCCACCCTGAGGACGGGCTGCAGGATGGGCTGGTCTCGGCTGGTACTCCCCCTCTACTGTCTGAGGTACCTAGGCAATACTCCATGTCAGAACTATTGGCTTTTAGACCACTAACGCAGCCTTGTTCTCATCGCTTTTCCCCTGAAGGGCTTTTGCATTCCTATTTATGCATGACATGTAAAGTCTCTTTTCGCTTTTCTGAACCTGGTCCTATTACATCTCATTCGTCCCCTGGAAGTAATCCTTCTATTCCGCCTAGAACTGGTTTCCTATTAAATGCGCGATCGCTCATCAAACATAATGTTGCCTTCCACGATTTTGTGGAAGAGAGACAGCCGGATTGGGTATTTATTACGGAGACTTGGACTTCGGATTCCTCTGGTCATGATCTACTTTTGGCCATTCCTGATGGATATTCTCTCCATAGGCAGGACAGACTATTGCGTAGAGGTGGAGGAATTGCTATCCTCTTTAAATCCTCCCTTTCCTGCACTATCAAACCTCTATCTATGCCTCAAGATCGCTTTGAGGCATTTTATTTCTGCATTCTGTGTGCTCCATCTGTCTCCTTCACTGGGATACTTGTATATAGACCACCTGGCACTAGGACCAGCTTCTCTGCGGATCTACTTAGAATCCTCGAACACTATTTTGGAAAACCCTATCTTTCCATCCTGGGTGACTTCAATTTCCATCTTGATGAAGTCAACTCAAAGGATACCCTGACATTAATTGAGACACTTGCAGCCTGTGATCTCGTTCAGTTGGTGAGCAGCCCAACACACAAGGCTGGCCACATCCTGGATGGGGTATTCTCTAATGATTTAAGACTATCTACAGGCCCCCCTTTGCCGCTGGTCTGGACAGACCATTTTGCAGTACCTCTGGAACTTGCTCTCCCTGCCTTGCCCTCAGTGAACCAGGTTGCCACTACATTTGCTCTTAGGAGAAACCTTAGAAACATCACGGATGAGGCCCTTGCTTCCCATGTTCGGGCCTCGGAGTCCTTCTCCTCGAAGGAGGCAGATAAGGCAGCTCAAGAACTTATGGATTCTATCACCAATGCAGTTGAAAAGCTTGCCCCCGCCTCCCTTCGCTATGTAGCTCGGCAGAAGCCTACTGCACCCTGGTTCTCCGAACATCTGAGACTTTTAAGGCAGGGGTGTAGGAGTAGTGAGAGAAGCTGGAGGAAATCATGGGATCCAAAGGATAGGGAGGTCAACAAGTCCGCTCTGCGGGAGTACAAACAGAGAGTGGTAATGGAAAAGCAGGAGTATTTCTCCAATCTTACAAGCTCCCTAACTTCATCTAGGGGACTTTTTAAAATTGCTGATTCATTATGCTCTCTCCAACTCCCTGATCCAGTGGTTAGTTCTCAGGATCTCTGCAATGATATCTCGGACTTTTTTCATAGCAAAATCTCGGACATTCATATCTCCCTAGAAGCCCAATGTCACTCTTTGGATAGTGATGTCCCTCCTGCCATAGCCAGTCTGGATACTCGGGGTGAAGGTCCTCCCAAACTACTCACGCAGTTTCCATTACTGTCTTTGGAAGGACTGAACCTCCTACTTGACAGGACCAAATCCTCCTCCCCTATGGATCCCCTACCGCTTAAGAAACTTAAAGAGTGTAGAAACAGCATTCTTCCGCCTATGCTGGAAATCATGAATAGGGCTATTGTCCAGGGTTTCTTTCCACCAGTGTGGAAGAAGGCTATTGTAAAGCCTCTTCTTAAAAAGCCCTCTTTGGATCCTGGCCTTCTTAAAAATTTTACGCCTATTTCATTGCTTCCTGCCCCGGCAAAAATACTAGAAGCACACCTCAACACTCATCTTTCCACCTTTCTTGAGACCAGTGAGTACCTTGATAACACGCAGCACGGTTTCAGAAAACATCATAGTACTGAATCCGCTCTCACTGTTGTGGTAGATATTATTCGCCGCAAAGTGGATAGTGGCCAAACTACAGTTCTGGTCGTATTGGACCTCACGGCCGCTTTTGATTCCCTGTCTCCCGCCATCCTAACATCTCGGCTTAGAGAGGCAGGGGTCACTGGGCCGGCCCTGAGTCTCCTTAACTCCTTTCTCCATGGTAGAGAACAGAGAGTAATGCTTGGAAATTTCCTCTCCCCTGCTAAGTCATTGCAATGTGGGGTGCCACAGGGGTCGGCCTTGAGTCCGACCCTGTTTAATATCTATGTGGCCCCCCTTGCTAGACTAGTAAGATCGCAGGGGATGGAGGTAGTGTCTTACGCAGACGACACCCAGATTATGGTATCGCTGGCTCACTCCTCTGTCCGTACATCCGCCATTAGCTTTAGGTCATGCATGCAGCATGTGGCAGATTGGATGATCATCAACTCCCTAAAGCTAAATGGCGATAAGACAGAGGTCTTGGTCTTTGGTAAAGACCAAGATACTTGGTCGAGCGAGTGGTGGCCTTCATCTCTTGGCACCTGCCCCACTCCCTCCCAATCAGTCAGAAATCTTGGTGTTGTCTTTGACACCTCACTTTCTATGACGCTCCAAGTGAACAGGACTGTGGCCACGTGCTGGGGTGTCATTAGGATCCTAAACAGAATTTGTAATTATCTCTCCCTTCAGGCGCGCAAACAGATCGCAGTCGCTCTCGTTGGCTCCAGGATCGACTATTGCAACTCTTTGTATGTGGAGCTCAACAAGGGCCTCATTCATCGATTTCAGATCGTGCAGAATGCTGCAGCGCGCTTTGTTCTGGCCCTTCCTATGGCATCATCGGCCACGACTGCTAGGAGAGACCTTCACTGGCTTCCTGTCCAGTATAGAATCTCTTTTAAGATCCTATGTCTGACATACAGAGCACTTATGGCTGGCCCCGATGATGCACTTGGTACCTTGCTTACCTGCTATGTTCCAACAAGATGTCTTCGATCGGCCGGCCTATTTCAACTTGTAGTGCCCCGTACTAGGCTGACCAGATGGGGAGCGAGAGCTTTTTCTGTAGCCGCTCCTCAGCTCTGGAACTTTCGTCCAATTGAGATCAAAACCTTACCCTCAATTGATTTGTTTAAAAAGGCTCTTAAAACTTGGTTCTTCATCGGAGCCTACCAATGAGAGAACGCTGTCTGATTCGGCGAGCTGTATTATTTGAAGTAGGCGACTTGACGCCCATTGGGCTAAGTTTGCGCAGGACAAGATACATTTCATTCATTCATTCATTCATTGAACATGAAAATGTTACTGGTTAGACATAATGACATCGTGTCCAATATCATGTTTGTGTGATCCAAGTATTGTATGGATCTCCTTTGTAGGTAGTGATGGCTACCTTGTATACCTTCCTTATGATCAAATATAGTATACAAGGAATTCACATCCTTAGTAATTAACAAGTCGGTGGGCTCCCATACCACATCCTGTAGTTTACAGATAAAATCAGTACTGTCTCTCACATACGATGGTAAACTGGTCACATATTCCCTCAAAAAGAAATCAACATACTTAGAGACATTTTCTAGGGCACTTCCAATAGAGGACACGATGAGTCTCCCTGGTGGAGAAGTGGGGTTCTTATGTACTTTTGGGAGAAGATACAGTATTGACAGTTTTGGGTAATCTCTTTTTAGAAAACAATATTCTTCCCACGTTAGTAAACCTGTCTGCTCCCACACTTTCAGTTTTTCCCATATATCAGTGATAGTGTTATTATATACATTGGTATTCACAGGTAAACAAAACTGTTCATTGTCCAACTGTCTCTGTGCCTCAGTGATGTACAAGTCTTTAGGCCACAACACGATATTGCCCCCTTTGTCTGCGGGTTGAATGATTATATCCGTGTCATTAGCTAGGTCAGTCAGAAAATGTCTTTGTTCACATGAGTGATTGTGACATACTTTTTTATTTACTCTTCTTTTCAGTTTCAAAAGTGATTGAGTCACGACGTCTTTAAAAGTGTCTATATTATCATGGGGTAGGTTAGGATAAAAAATAGAGCGTGGTCTGAAACCAGTACATGGAGTCCGATTGGTGGTCATACCCAACTCTCTTTCATTATCCGAGGAAGTAACGTCATCATTCACATCAATAATTCTTGTATACTTTGGATCCCTGGTGCGTCTCCCACAGAGAAGTTAGTGAAGGTGCTAGAGATGTTGTCTGTTTGTGAGGATATACCTGTGGGGTTTTGTTTATAAAGGAAATGCAATTTTGTAAGTTTTACTTTTCTCACAAATTTGTACAGGTCTATTCTAGCATCTGCATAATTGAAGACTTCAGATGGACAGAATGTAAGTCCAAGACAAAGAGTACATTTTTCCGCAAAAGTTAATTGTCTAATCCTCAAATTAATGATAGTTTGATTTACTGTAGTAGGATCCATCATTCTTTGTTCATTGAACCTCGTGTTCTTGTTCCCATGGGTTCTTTTGCGTTTTTCTTTGATTTGCTTTTCTTTTCTTCGTTTCCATCTTTGTTTGCTCCTCCCCTCCCTCTTCCTTTTCCTCGACCTCGGCCCCGTATTTTAGGTCCTAGTTATAGGACCTAGCTATAGTTAGGACCTAGTTTCTATTTGGAATAACTTTGGCGCTGGTGCACAAATCTTCGCGAATTTCACCAAGAAAATTGCCTGCTCTGCTCCGCTCCTTCCCTGGGTGTTTGGGGGTGATTTGTCAAGTGGGGGCCATGAAAAAAGGGGGTCCCAAAAGGTGTTTTCCTCATGCAATTTCCCATAGGGGCCTTTAGCCAGGGCTACAGCCTGAACGGCTGAACGGAATTACACCAACTTTGGCAGAGAGGTAGAGTTTGGTTCGCAGATTGTGCTTTTTGTTAAATAGTGTAAATACGTTCAGTAGTTCCTAAGAAAATCAAAAGTAAAATCATAACAATATCTAGAGACGAAGTACAGCACGCGTACCGAATCTGTTCAATTACGAGCACGAGCTGCTTGCTGATTGGATGTCACCTGTCTGTCAACACTCCAAACCAGGTAGTGTTGGCAGCCATCTTGTGGCTCGGTAGAACTGAGTCACAAGAAAACAGTACAACAAAGCTGAAAAAAAAGGAAAGGGGGCAGTGTAGAAAGATCATGATCTTCTGGGCCTGCTCAGTGGGTCCCACATGTATCTTTAGGCTCCCAATTTAAAAAAAAAATGAATAAATAAGAAATCGCGGGGTACGCGTATAGGTAAAAAAACTAGAAATATGTTTTATTCTTAATTAGCCTCCCGGGGACCAAATCTCGGGGGCAATTTTTATCCATAAAGGGGGGCTCAGAAGGCCCCCCGCAGCCCCGGAAACTGCCACCCCCTCAGAGTTTATTTTTTTAAAGTATGTTTTCAGCTCCCCCTCCCTCTGTACACGCCCAGGTACCGCTACCTTCCTGGGGCAGTAATATGTAAAATGACCTTTCAGCCCCGGGTACCTGCACCCCCAGGGCTTTTTAATGTTGGGAGGGGGTCACGCGGCCCCTCTCCTGGAGCTCTTGATGGTCATGGGGACCACCGCCTCCCAGGGCCGGCTCCTGCAGTGTCTCAGGGTGCCTACCCCCTGGACACTGCTGTTTGCTATGTTAGGGCGTGAGCGTCGCTGTTCCCACTTTACCACAGCAAACCTCTTTCCTATGTGAAAGAGAGAGCATGTTAATCTGATCTCTCTTTCAAGTAGGAAAGCAGATTGGGTTTCGATGGAGAGAGCAGCATGTAAGCTGCTCTCTCTGACAAAGCAATGGCGGCTCTCGAAGGACGCGGGGAGGATCAAGGGGGCATTGGGGCTAAAAAAACAGGGCCATATTATCAAGCCTGGGCGATAAAATTATCGCCGCTTTATCGGCAGGAAACGTCTGATAAAGTGGCGATAATGGGCTTGATAATATGCTTTATGGAATTCCATTCGAAGCTCATGTTAGATGTGAAGTACATCCAACATGAGCTTCGATTGGAATTCCATTGAGCATATTATGAAGCCTATTATCATCACTTTATCGGCAGTTTCCTGCCTATAAAGCAGCGATAATTTTATCGCCCAGGCTTGATAATGTGTCCTACAGTTCTTTTTGAGAACTAACGTTCCTGGTGAAAAAAGAGCTATATTTCTATGATAGTATGTGAAACTTTCCATTTTTTTTGTGCACCAGTTGTACTCTCTATGCATGAACAGCCTTGTTTCCGAGCCCATGTGTCTTTATTTTTCTTTAAGTTTGCCAAGCAAAGCTGTCCTCTATTAAGGTATTAAATTTGCCGCTTTCTTTTCCTGGGCCGTGTGTGTCAATCGCTGCTATACTCCTGTAATACATTAATAATCATATTGTCGAGGCGCCAAACGTTAATTACATACTCCGTCCTACGCCATTTTAGTAGTTTTCCTCCGTTTTATTTGTGTATACCTGTTACTTTCATTTTACCCTCAGCCTATCTTGTCTGTGATCGATGAGAAGTCCTGTGTTTGTCTTTGGCCTCCAATGTTATCAGACTTGGTGACACGTATACGTAAAAATTCATTTGAAGCACGTAAGCCACAGCCATTACCACGCGTGTCCGTCACAAGAAATCCATTATTATGCTTATGCCTTTTTCATGGGTGGTAAATGTATGTGGCTAATGACATGCTCGTGCTCCCTTCATTATCAATCTGGGCTTTGTACTGTTGTTGTTTTTTTCTGGTAGCATAAGCACAGTGGGCTGTACTAACGTATTCAGTCTCGATTAATTTATCACCTCCCCCAGGGGCTTTTAAATGTTGGGAGAGGGGTCAATATTTGTGTTGACTTTTCTTCTTTAGTGTGCAGTGCTTTATTGTTTTATAAAATGTATGTCTTCAAACTATCTTTACTCTTACGACGTACGACGTACGTGCGATATTTCCGTAATTGATTTTAAAAGTAATATACGCTTTTTTATAGTTTTAAAAAACTCTTTTTATGATTATCCCAGATAATGTCTTCTCTTAATAGGTACATTAAATACATAAATATATGTTTTTGAACAATTATAATCTTACGTGGAGTACGTGTATGGGACGCCATATATGACGTCACGCAGGATATTGTTTTTTTTATTAAAAAAACGCAGGGCACGCGAAATAGAAAAAATAAAACGTGAAGCCCGCTTTATTGTTAATTAGCCTCCAGGGGGGTCAAATCTCTGGGGAAATTTGTTTTTCATAATGGGGGCCTAGAGAGTTTCCCTTGCGCTGGGATCGTTACCCCCGGATTTTTAACTATATGTATGTGGGGGGCTCATGGCCCCCCGGAGTTCCGGGGACCGCTTTTTCCTCCACTCGATTCCCCCCTCCCCCAGCCCCGGGGCCTCTTTTTATTCAAAAAAACTGTGCAAAGAGGTTGCAAATGTGGTATTTTGGTTTCGTTTCTGTCTTGTAGAGGATCCAAGGTAAATATAAAGTTATTTTGTACAGCCACTACTTTTCTGCCTGTTACCATAGTAACAGTTCATGGATCAATTGTGTGCGTACAGAGGTTAGAAGTTCACCACAATATGTTGCTAATTGAAATACTTACTGTGCTGTAGATTTGTATTTATTTTTTTCATAGGAACCGTTAGTCGTAGAAGAAGTTTGTGGAAATGTTTTATTAAGAATTCCTTACTGTTCGGGCAGTATTAGGGTAACGTGCTGCACGCAGGACTTTACGAAGATTAATGTTCATTGGCTGTAAAGTATTAAAAGTAGAAGGCTTAGCAGTCATTCCTTGCTCGTCTTTGGAACAAGATGGACATTTTATTGGCTAAAGTGTTCCGAACACAAGTTTGCTCCTTATTGGGTGGGAACGCTTCACTGTTGTCAGTGATATTGTGATGCATTTTCCAAAGGAGTATGGGGAAAGAAAGTAGTAGAGGGTAGGTTAGTAAAACTATTAACTGTGTACAGTGCCCATAAGGTGGTGGAGAGGAATTATGAGGTAAACAATTTTTATATATGTTTCAAGGGCCATTTATATAATTGCCGTGTTGTGTATAAATCACGGCGGAAAAATGACAGTGTTTTGCGCTGTTTTCTTTTATCAAGTTTGTATGTGACATACTTCTTACTACTACTATTTACATATAATGTGGTCTTTACTTTCATGATGGGGAGGTGTGGTTGTGCAACAAAAATTTCAGTCTAGGTGTGAAACATTTTTTATTTAAGCAAATACAAATAAACTTTCTTCAGAAACTGTCACAGTATATATGAAAGGGGTGACAATTAAAAATGGAATTCCATAAAATATCAGTTAAGCGTGGCTATATAGTTCATTTTTGTGCTACAGTTTGTAAAAGTGTTGCCCCACATTCTTGTTGATGTAAGAGGGCATCAGTTACTTTTAGATAAAGTAGAATAGAATTGCTACAACAAACACTCCCGCACTACATTATCTCAGATCAAGAGATCAAGTAAAACAGTAAAATCTGAATAGTTCCATATTACATCGAAATGCATGCTTTATTATTTTTAAAATTTGTATTCTGTACAATTCAGAAACAATTCAGAAACGTGCTGTCGTAGTGTTTACAAGTTGCAGACTGTTCCGCTAATAAATCACATACTCACCAAAGAATATATAGAATGCTACTCTTATAATATATAGTACAGGTCCTATATATTCTTTAAGGAGAAGGTGAATAGGAATCGCAAGTAAGAATAGAAATTTGAAAATAACATTCAGAAATGTAGGGTTTATTAAATATTTAAAGTAACAAAGTATGCATGATAGCTATATTTTAATATATATAAAAATATCTGATCAAGTTGTTATAAATATTTGATAAGTATATTACAGATGCCGCTGAAAAATTTCCCATTCCTGTTCTGTAGCAATAGGACAATCTATTATAATATAACGATTGATACCATTATTACAGTAGAAAGAAAATGAAAATAAAGTTATGTATTTAACAGAACATCCATAATGAAATAGTTTTGAGCAGTAATTATTTACTGAACTTCTTTTCTCCGGGAGGTGAAAAAATTAGATCTTCGTGGCGACGGCTTATAAACTCCTCTGAGATCATGACGTTGAGAATAATAATATGTATATATTCTCACAGCATATGATCACAAGGGGAAAATAGACTGAAAGCCGCAAGCCGGTAACGTTGCTGACTTATCGTTACTGTTTGTGACGACGGATTGTGAATGCCACTAGGATCACTAAGACTGTTAATGTTATAATATACATATTAACAGTATGTGAACTCTAGGGGAAAACATAACAACAAGTGTAAAATTGTCACATTGATTGTAAATGATAAGGGTTTGCGTCGACGGGTTAGCAACACCTCTCGAGCAAAGTACAGTATCAATATTATAATATAAAAAGTCGCTATATATACGGTAAAAGGAGCCAGAAAAGGAGAAATATTTGTTATAATATATCTGTTTCTAAGGACAAGCTACTGAAGTTACAGCGAAAAAGGGAAAAACATGCAATAACATTTTTTTCTACATATAAATGTTTAAATATTGACAAATAGTCACAATTTATAACTAAGTACCATGCCTATGCTATCTCGAAACAACTTACAACTCCGTAATATGTTTGTCGACGCAAAAAGAGAATCCGATGCTAGAGAACGGAACCTGCAACCGAGATTGGTGATTCAGAAATAACTCAGGAAAACGAAACTAATTGCACTGTATGTGTGATTTATATTGTTTTTTGTTGTTTAGTAGTCTATGGAAGGAAGATGTGGCTCCGCCTATGTAGATGGCACATTTTGCAGTTTACATGTGCTCACGTTTTAACTGTTTTTCATCTGCACGTGTTCAGAAAAGTTTCAAACTGTGAAGCTGTAAAGGTTTCGATTTTGATAGTAACACGTATAAGGTATTATTATCTACACACGTTGGTGAGTTTAAAAAGTGTTACCCAGTAAAATGTGTTCTTTGCATTTTCATGATTATAAGCATCTAAATAGAAGACGTATAAAAAAATATCATTATCATTAGAAGAAAAAAAAAGTTTAATATTAGTTATTTTTATGGTTCTTAATTTAAAAAATGGTAGCATTTGTAGATCGTAATCCTACCCTCAGAAAGGTGTGCTGGTGCTTTGGGTTTTGGGAAGGTAATTAAATAATAAATGCCCTTTTCTATGCACCTGTAGACTTGGCTTTTAAACTTTAAATTGCATAGTCTGTATATTTACACTTCCTCCAAACATTTTGGTACTGCTATTTTAGTATTGCAGTGAGCCATTCATCAGTATGTGTTTATGTATACACTGTTCTAAAAGTGATGCTGCTGTACATTTTGCCAGACACTCTGCTTGCAGAATTGTAAAAATTCAGTCAGTACCCAAGAAGTCATGGTGCAAAGTGGGCTTTAGGGTACGGACTGCTTCAAACTCCTATACATTATGCATGCAGTCTTCTATGCATGGGAAACTTGTCTTTTATAGCTTTTATTATCCATTCTATATTCTTACACTTCCAGCAAACTCTTTGTGATTGCTGGTTCAGTATTGTAGTGAAGTATTCATCAGAATGCACTTATGTATGCACTGTGCTAAAAATGAAGCTCTTCTAAATTCAGACAGACACTCTCCTTGCAGAACTGTAATTATCCAGTCAGTACTCAAGTAATCATGGTGCAAAGTAGGCCTTAGGCCATGTACTGCTTTAAACCTGTATAGAGTATGCATGCACTCTTCTATGTAGGTGCACATTTTTATACATTCAATTGTGCAGTCTGTATCATTAGACTTTCACAATCACTCTCACTCTACTGTTTCAATATTGTAGTGAGACATTCAGCAGTATTTCCTTATATGTGTACTGTGGTAAAACGGAAGCTCTTATAAATTCAGTCATGCACTCTCTTTGCAGAACTGTAATCATGCAGTCACTAAACCCACCTTTGCATATACAAGAGGCAAGAATTTACAAGAACGTATTTCGACTCCATATAACCAAGATCAAGAATCACATAAAGGCACTTTGTGCTGCTTTAATTGCACCCATTGCAATAATAGGGGATACTCTCTAACGTCCCACTCGGACAAAAGTATAAAACTGAAACATTCTGCTGATTACAACACCTCTAATGTGGTTTACTGCTTAAAATGCCCATGTGGCCAGGCATATGTAGGCAAGACAGAACGCAAACTAAAAGTAAGATTGACGGAACGCAAAAGTACAATTCGGACACGCAGTAAAACATCAAGCGTAGCTGTCCACTGGCAAGAGGCAAAGTACACTATTTCCCAATTACGATGTCAGGTAGTTGAGGTAGTAAAACTGTTGGAAGGCATTGACAATCACAAAAAATTACTACAAAAAGAAAGTTTTGGGCTAGATTTCCTTGAAACCTTATTTACGTAAGGTTTAAATGACAGGGTGGATTACAGCTGTTTTTTATAATGAATTTCAGTCATCGTTGTTTAACGTAATTTTGACATTACGATGTCCTGAACCAGCTTGATATGTATAATTTGACATTTGTCACTTAACAAGCCTTTACGGGTCTCTTTGTTTCCTTTTTTCTTTTTGAACCTTTTTCACTCCTTTATCTGCACTTTAACGCATCAATAATAGCACGCTTAGTTTCCATTCCACTTGACATGTCCGCCCAGTACGCTTTCTATTTTCATTATCGCGCAGTCCTCTTTGCACTATTTATTCATGCAGCATCTACAGTTCAATATTTACTTCCTGGTTTACACTGAGTACACGCGGGTCTTACTACTACCGACAACATTTCGGGTAAGTGCTCTGTTTAATCCCACTCTTACCTTTTGGATTTTACCGTTTTCATATTTCACAGCTTTCATTACATGGAAGTCTTCTTCTATATTTTTGTCTTCAGATGTTTTACGCGGGTCGACTCGACTCATTACATTACGGGCAGACTATTCATCAATGGGCAAGTGGCAAAATGTTCACATTTTTGTTCACATTTCTATTCACTTTTTGCAGTAACTCTCCTTTGTAGTAATCTATTTGCACTGTTTTAAGGAGGACTAAAACAGAGCACATTACCCTAAACTCTGTGGCTGACCAACTCAGTAAGAATAGTCTTGAATAGGTGTCACTTTGCATTTTTTACCCCCAGCTCTATTTTTACCAATATTTCCTTTTCTCACAGTTTGCTCATTTTTATGGGCACCTCACCAATATGTATTTTCCCTGAGACATTATTCTTATTGTCTGAGGTGAGCATTTTCCTTTTTTTTAAAACAGGCACCTTGTTTCTGGTTATTTTCCCTCGGCTTCATTAGTTACCAGCACCACTCGAGCATGCATTCAACTTAATAAATAGGCACTGCACCCCACCAGGGTTGGCTTCTCTCTGGGAATTGTTTCTCACTATCCGGTGCATCTACTTTACCCCAAGCCTGTTTGTACACTGCCACGCAATCTGGATTTGATCTTCTGTCACAACTATTTGTTGATGAGTGGAATTCCTCTATGTATAAATGTGAATAAAATACATTGCTTGTATTTGTTTGTCCACAGATATTCCCCTGAGGAAGGGACCACAGAGGCCCGAAATGCATAGGGCTTAATACCAAGATGTTTTCATCAATGGGAAGATACTTATATGTCTCATAAAAGACCATGTATTTATGTTTTGAAAGTTTTGTGAGACAAAAATGATTGCTGCACACTATGAATGCATAATATTTGTTTATTGTCAAACAAAAAGTTAGCATCTATTTTTCAATGTTGTGAAAAATATAGACAATAACGGATCAGTTATTAATTGATGTCTTGTGTTTACTTTTTATGTAAATTGTTAAAAAACAGTTATTTTTATTAGGAACAGTGCTCCCCAAGCATCTCTCCTGTTTCTACTAAGACAAACCAGACACATAGAGGGATCTCCTAACTTCACTGGCCACTAAGATACAGGTCAAGGCTGATAAAGCTTACTCCAGGTGGATAAGCAGGATTAAACTATCATTGGATAAACTGCCCCCCACAGCATCTACTAAATCAAAACCCATGCCCAGAAAAGCACCAAGATTTAACACGCAACTAGTATCTCTAAAGCAAAACTGCAAAAAATTTGAAAGGGAATGGAGGAAGACTTAGGACTTACAACTCAAAGCCAAGTACAAGGCAGCTATTAGACTGTACCATAATAGTATTAAAGAGGCACAGGCAAAATTATTTGACCCAAAGATCAAACAGGCTCAGAATTCCTTGAAGGAACTCTCCTTGTGGTCAAAGCTCTAACCTCCCTAACACACGACAACCATACTGCTGATGTTACGGAGGAACGATGTAACGAGCTAGCCACTTACTTCCTCAAAAAAGTTATAGACATTTTTAGCTCCTTCATGACTAGGAGAGAGACATCTACGAGTCAGAAAAGAGATCAGGCGCATACCCCTCTCCACGCCCATTCTCAGTAGCTTCCCACCAGTCAATACAGAGGATGTGAGATTACTGATGGATGAGGTGAAATCTGGCTAGCCTGTAGACCCTGCTCAAGCTCATGTGCTTAAAAATGCCACAGAGGTTCTGCTCCCAACACTAGTAAAAATTACGAATCTCTCAATTGAGTCAGGCGAAGTACCAAGAGCATGGAAATATTCAATAACCAGACCATTGCTAAAAAAAAAAAACTTAGACCCAGCCCAACTAGGGAACTATCGTCCCATTTCACTCTTGCCATTTGTTGGTAAATTGGTAGAGAAACATGTAAAGGGAATAGACACTCCTGGCGGTGTAGAGAAAATTAAAATGATTTTGGACCAAGGAAGGTCAGCCACTATACTCCTTCTTGACCTCTGTCCAGAATTAGGAGAGCCAGATGGGGAGGTAGATCCTTTGCCCATCTGAAACACAAGCATGCGAATCTAGATTTCTGGAAAAGGAAGTGTCCTTGACACCAGAACCTGGGCTTCTATTGTAATTCTCTAGGGCATATTATCAAGCTCCTTATCGCCACTTTAGCAGCAGTTTCCTGCCGCTAAAGCGGCAATAATGTTTGCACCATTCTCCATAATTTGAAGAAGGGCACGTTATACATGATGTTTGTAGACCTCAGATCTGCTTTTGAGTTGGTCCCTAGAAACATACTCTTGATTGTGCCTGCTGAGTTGGGTGATCCTATATATCTAAGCCAAAATATTGAGAGACTGGATGAAGAGAATTTTTTCCGGGTCTGTTGTGGGTGCTTAGGAGAAGTTACAGACCCCTTGCCTATGAATATGGGCATAAGACAGGTGTGCGTCCTTGCCCCAGCCCATTTTACTTTGTACATTAATGACTTTGTTGCCTGTCTTAATACCTGTGAAAATGAAGCCCCCAAGTTGGCTAACATGGGGATTCAGGCCTTCATGTGCGCAATAATGCCATTCTTAATCCAAGTTTCTGATGGAGATTCAGAAAACCCTGGATTCATTTAGCGATTTTGCCCTTAGAGAGGGTTGGAAATCAACGCTGGTAAAATACTATTTATGGTTTTTAAACTGTGTCATACTACTCGTTCTAAACTGCTGATGAATGGTACCCCATTAAAACAGGTCCACCTAATTGAATATCTTAGTATCACCACAGACATAAACCACCATATTTAAGGCGTAGGCTCAAATTGGAGCAGCATGTCGGGAAGTTGTTGAAGATCCACTGTGGATCTTTCTCTAAACCAGTTTTCCAGTAGTTCAGTTGTATTCTTATCAATCACTGGGTACAGCCCAGATGGTGCTGTGCATTGGGGCACAAGTCCACAAAAACATTAGAAATTGTGGAGAAAAAACAATTTGAAGCAAGTGCTGTGCCTCTTCGTTAGTACCCCTATGATCCATTAAGGCTTGATGTGGGACTTAGGCCAATCTATGAAAAAAATGCAGACAGACCTATAATATTTTGGAGGACGTTCTGGTCAATACCGTAAGTGTCACACTATTGTCGTGGCCTGGAGGAAATACTCAGTCACTCCATTACAGGTAATATCCCCAGGATTACATATTTGAGAGAGACCCTTTAGAGTATGGGTCCTACTAATTAATAGGATGATCCGTTTAGGTATGCTCACCAGCAAATTGGAGCTCAAAAGGTGATTAAAAGAGTTTTAAGTTAGATCTGATATTATCATCACAGGCTCTGGGTACATTAAATAGCTCATTCATGTTGGTTAAGGATAACTATTTTGCAGAACCATTTCTAGACGAGGTAGTACCAAGTCTGACAAGGAAATTGTATGCATAATTCAGGCATGGAACTGTATCACTTTGTAATGTTACGTGAAAATGGGTGGATTCCGCTGGTGTGGAAGAGTTGGCCTGTCCCTCTTGTGGTTATACAAAGGAAACTGTGCCCACATGTTTTTTTCTGACCAGTGTATAGTAGGGTTAGGGCCAAATGGCTGATCTCGATTTGCAAAAAACTTGGTTTCACCCAGTATACCTTGGCATGTAGAATTTTGCAATCAGATACTAGTCAACTCATTGCTTTTGCAGTCTCAAGGTACCTATACGCAGTGTGGATTACTAGGAGGAAATTTCTTTCAGCTCCTTGAGGTATTAGTACTGAGCATTTACACACTAACTAGCCCCTGTATGTTTGGTCTCGGGTCGATATTTTAATAAGTATCTTACGAGTATTTATTTTAAAATTGTTCTTAGTCACTCTATCTTAATATGTATGTATAAGGCTAAGAATGATGCCTTAGTGCTTTCGCCTTGAATATATTTTTTATTTGATGGTTTCCATTTTTTATATCTATAAGGAATTGTTACTGTTTTGCAATATTGTCTCTTTTATGTCAAAATAAAGAGTATTGAACTGAACTGAAATCACAGCAATAATTCTTATGTTTACTTAATAGGAGCTTGTTATTGAAACATTTTTTTCCTCAGTAGATTTTTAATGTTTTTTTTTCAAAATTAGCATACTTAGCATATTCAATAAATGTCACCACAGTCATAGCTTTCTTGCCCTACTTAGCATTTTGTAGAGCAACAACTTCAATTTATGCATGAACCTCTGACTCACATCATCTTTGAGAGGTATCTATATAACATAGTTCAAGCAGTGAGGTAATGTATATTCAAACAAAGAGAAAATAAAACAGCCACCCTTAGCCTCCCCAAAAAAGTGAAATATTAAGTTTGTGGATCATAAATTTCATTGCCATTGACCAGATCACAGAAAAGTAAGAAGATAATGTTTTCACCTGCATTTATATATCCTTTCCAGTTGCACCAATGTTGTCAATATACTTAGAATGTATACTTCCAAAATACATAATGCCAACTTCTTCACAGGGTCGGGTGTCTGGCTATACTTTTAATTGTCCCACATGGTCATCCCACCTTTTGTATTGTGTGCCCCTCCAGTTCCTGTTTTGAGGCCCAGATAGTGTATAGATCTCTTTGTAGGCCCACTTACAAATGCCCCTCAGCCAGTCTCTAATCAATGGGGCTGATGCTGCCTTTCAGGCTATTGCAATGTGCCTCTTTGCTAGTATTAAAGATAAATGTGTGAATGTACACACTTGCTTAGTTTTCCTTGATAAGACCATCTGTCCAAGTAAGCATGAAGTCATGTCTTTCAACGTCAGTCGACGTGTCAATTCAGTCAAACATTTAAGTATTTCATTCCAAAATCGAGATATTACTGTCCAGTGCCATCATACATATAAAAAATCTGCATCTTCCTCTGCACATCAAGGGTATTTAGTTAAAACTGCTGGGTACATGTGGACCAATAGTTTAGGGGGCAAACAAGTGTGGTTTAAGTAATTGAACTAAGTATAGAGTCTGGAGTTCCAGGAAACAAATTGCCATTACTCAAGGATTTTGTCCATTGCCTTTCAGTTAACTCAGCCCTCAACAGTCATTCCACCAATTTCTTAGATACACAGGACTAGATTTATCAACGTTTTGCATTGCCCTTGCACCATGCAAGTAGAAATAAGGGTGACCAAAGCCTAAGTGAGATTTATCAAGTGACACAAGGTCATCTTGAGTGAGCCTGCATGCCTTGATAAATCTAGAGTAACGCAAGGTAGCACATATCTCTGCCTTGCATTCATCTTCAGCAGGGAGGTGTTCCATGGGTGAAGCATAAGTGTTTCCACACATCCAACCATGGATTTTGGTGCAGTTTCAGATTCACTATTAGTGGTAGAGGTGTGAATGCGTCAAAAAGCTATGCCTACCCAGGCAAGGCATAACAAGGAGAAATATCTTTCTCCTTATTCTTTCCTCTTTCTATGAGTGATGCATTCTGCAGAGGTCATCCTCCTAGACCTCTCTGCCACCTTCGACACCGTCGGCCACCGCACACTACGCGCACGCCTCCACAACGCAGGCATTCGAGACAAGGCTCTGAATTGGACCACCTCTTTCCTCTACGGCAGAATCCAGAGCGTCCACCTCCCCCCATTCCGTTCCAAAAGCCTCTGAGATCATCTGCGGAATACCCAAGGGATCCTCCCTTAGCCCGACACTGTTCAACATTTACATGGCCCCGCTCGCACACGTAGGCAGACAGCACGACCTCAACATAATCTCCTATGCCGACGACACTCAGCTGATCCTCTCCCTCACCAATGACCCCATCACCGCCAAAGCCAACCTCGAGGAAGGAATGAAGGCCGTCAACGACTGGATAAAGACCAGCCGTCTGAAGCTGAACTCGGACAAGACGGAGGTCCTTATCCTCAGCTCCAACCCTTCAGCCTGGGATGAATCCTGGTGGCCGACGGCACTGGGGGCAGCCCTGACACCCACCGACCACACACGCAACCTAGGAATCATCCTTGACTCAACGCTCTCAATGACCAAGCAAGTCAACGCAGTCTCCTCCTCCAGCTTCAACACCCTCCACATGCTACGCAAGATCTACAGATGGATCCCGACAGATACAAGAAAGACAGTCACCCAGGCCCTTGTCAGCAGCAGGCTCGACTACAGAAACGCCCTCTATGAGGGAGCCCCGACCAAGCTCATCAAACTACTACAACGCATCAAAAACGCCTCGGCACGACTGATCCTTGACGTACCACCCCACCGCCACATCACCCCCACCTGAGAAACCTGCACTGGTTCCCCGTCAACAAGAGGATATCCTACAAACTCCTCACCCACGCACACAAGGCACTCCACAAGACCTGCCCAGCCTACCTCAACAGACTGCTCTCCTTCTATGTCCCCAACTGCCAGCTACGCTTCGCCGACCTCTCACTCACCACCGTCCCGTGCATCCAAAGAGTCAAGTCAAGTCAAGTCAGATAATTTATATAGCGCACTACATACCCAGAGGGTCTCAAGGCGCTAAGGAGGGGGAGGAGGATTACTTGTCAAATATCCACGTTTTAAGTTGCTTTCCGAAAGCTAGGTGGTTCTGGGTAAGGCGAAGGTAAGTGGGGAGTGAGTTCCATGTCTTAGCAGCCAGGTAAGAGAAGGATCTGCCTCCCATGGTGGTCTTGTTGATGCGAGGTACAGTGGCGAGGGCTTGGCTGGAGGAGCGTAGTTGGCGGGAGGGGGTGTAGAAGGACAGTCTTGAGTTGAGGCATTCTGGTCCGATGTCGTAGAGTGATTTGTGTGCGTGGGTTAGCAGTCGGAAAGTGATTCTCTTATTGACGGGTAGCCAGTGGAGGTCTTTCAGGTGACCAGAGATGTGTTCGTTGCGTGGGATGTCTAATATGATTCTGGCTGAGGCGTTTTGGATTCGTTGGAGTTTCTTTTGGAGTTTAGCGGTAGTGCCTGCGTAGAGGGTGTTTCCGTAGTCCAGTCGGCTCGTGACCAGAGCATGGGTGACTGTTTTCCTGGTTTCGGTGGGGATCCAGCGAAATGTTTTTTTGAGCATGCGAAGGATGTTAAAGCAGGATGAGGATACGGCGCGGACTTGTCTGTTCATTGAAAGTGAAGAATCCAGGATAACGCCTAGGTTTCGTGCGTGGTCTGTCGGGATGGGTGCTTTTCCAAGGGCTTCCGGCCACCAAGAGTCGTCCCATGCAGAGGGGGATGTACCTAGGATGAGGACTTCTGTTTTGTCTGAGTTCAGTTTCAGACGGCTGTGTTTCATCCATTCAGCAACTTCTTTCATTCCTTCGTGTAGGTTAGTTTTGGCGGTGCTGGGGTCCTTGGTGAGAGAAAGGATCAGTTGAGTGTCATCCGCGTAAGAGATGATGTTGAGGTTGTGTTGGCGGGCGATGGTCGCGAGGGGGCTCATGTATACGTTGAAGAGGGTGGGGCTGAGAGAGGATCCTTGTGGTACGCCACAGATGACTTCGGTGGCATCGGACTTGAATGGTGGAAGGCGGACTCTCTGGGTTCTTCTGGTGAGGAACGAGGTGATCCATTCAAGTGCTTTTCCATGAATTCCGATGTTGCTGAGGCGTTGTAAAAGGGTGTTGTGGCAGACTGTGTCGAATGCTGCAGAGAGGTCGAGGAGGATGAGGGCGACTGTATCTCCCTTGTCCAGTAGAGATCGGATGTCGTCTGTTGCTGCGATGAGGGCGGTTTCAGTGCTGTGCTTGGCTCGGAAGCCGGATTGTGAGGAGTCGAGGGATTTGTTGGCTTCGAGGAAAGCGGCGAGCTGGTTGTTGACAGCTTTCTCGATTACTTTGGCCGGGAATGGAAGGAGCGAGATGGGGCGGTAATTTTTGAGTTCGGTGGGGTCCGCTGTGGGTTTTTTCAGAAGGGCGGTGAGTTCAGCGTGTTTCCAGTTTTCCGGGAAGGTGGCGGAGTTGAAGGAGCAGTTGATGACGTCTCGGAGGTGCGGTGCTATGATGGAGTCTGCTTTGTTGAAGATGTGGTGAGGGCATGGGTCTGTGGGGGATCTTGAGTGGATGGAGTTCATCAGGCGGATGGTGTCCTCAGTGGAGATTGGGTTCCAGTCGTTAAGGGTGATCGCGGGGGGAGAGTGTTCAGCTTGTGGTTGGGTGGGTTGGGCTCCGGGTTGGTTGTCGAAGCTGTTGTGGATGTCTGCAATCTTGTTGTGGAAGAATGAGGCTAGGGAGTCGCAGAGGGCTTGAGAGGGGGTGAGGTAGTTGGAGTTGGCCGAGGGATTGGAAAACTCCTTGACGATGTTGAAAAGTTCCTTGCTGTTGTGGGCGTTGTTGTCAAGTCGATCCTTGAAAGCTGTTTTCTTGGCCTTTCGGATTAGTTGGTGGTGAGTGCGGGTGGCGTTTTTGAAGTATCCTCCTGAAGGTCAGCAGGTCTTGGGTCTGTCGTAGGCTCAGTGACAGGGTGTTCCATGTCTTGGGGGCGGGGTGGGAGAAGGATCTCACCGGTAGGAGATCCTTCTCCCACCCCGCCCCCAAGACATGGAACACCCTGTCACTGAGCCTACGACAGACCCAAGACCTGCTGACCTTCAGGAGGATACTCAAGACCTGGCTGTTCGATCAGTAGCGCCCCCCCAGCGCCTTGAGACCCTTGCGGGTATGTAGTGTGTTTTACAAATGATTAATTGATTGATTCTTGTCCTTTCCCTGTCACACAGTGCAGTAAGGTGGCTTGCTGCATTGCGCTGTGTGAAAGAATGATAAATCTGCCCCTTCATCTTCAACCAAAGGTGCAGCAGGAGCTCCATGTACAAAGGTGTGACTGCCTTTCTACGAAGGCTGTGAGTTAGTAATAGCTGTAGAGGCCACAACATAGTATGCCCAGGTCTAGATCGAGCATGTCTCTTAGGTTTACAAATGACTACAATGCCCCTTCCACGAACATATATTCACATACTCGAATGTCCACCTCCTACCAGGGTCATGTTCCATGTGTCAAGGTCAATGATGTACATTCTGGGCAACTCCAGTGATTACAATCGTTTCCCTGAGCTACCTCACACATATGCATTCTATAACACCAGCAAGCTATTTTCAAAAGCAGGTTACTTTAAGCTTGCCTACCACCCATTCCCAGCAGCCGTTCTAGTTTGGAGTTCCAACCAACTGGTTCCTGATATCACATGTTTTTGTGTCTGAGGCCACTGTCAGCCACCTCATAAGCCACTGTAGATGTGCAGCTGCACAGTTTAGTTCATAATTAGGGGCACATAGATCACTGTTCGCTAATGGGGTGTAATGTTTTGTTATTGCCACTCTGTGTCTCCCCTCTACCCATATCACAGATGTGAGTAAGGATTGTATTTCATTAAAAAAAGCCCCAAAGCAGATATAAATAAATATAGTAGTCAAGGTAATGTCAAGATCTTAGACACTGCACGTGTACAAATGTCGACAACTGCAGTGTTTTCCAGTTTGAAAGTGAGTGTTGAATCGGCATAATCTCACTCCCCACACTGCCATCTATTAAATCTTTTTCATCATGGTAAATATTTGCATCTAAGTATTTGGCAGTATGTTGTTCTATTTTCATATCTGTGTTAGGGAGGTTTTATGGTCTCCAGTCCAGGCTATTAATTTACCTCAATTCCCTCCCAGCCCTGACACTCAAGGAATGCATCCACTAGCCCCATCAGGAAAGTTATTCTTAGCTGCATTTACCTCTTGGGGGTATATCAGTGTGTCATCTGCATAAAGGGACACAATGTACCAGTCATTTCCTATCTAAATGTCTGGTGCCTCTGCTAATTCTTAAGAGTGTGAAATCATTCCACCCATGGGAACCCATGGCATGGGTTCCCTGCAAAGCAATTGTACTCATCGTACAAATTATTGGTCTACGCCCAGTTGTCACTGTGCCCATTTAATAGGGTCAGCTCAGTCTATTGAATGCATTTTTGATATCCAGGGAGTCTGTACAATGATCTGTTCCCTGTCATTCAGTCCAGTCTGTAATCCTGGAAAGTCTTCTTAAATTGAGAAAGGTATTTCTGCCAGGAATCGAACTATTTTGGTCACATTGTACCAGGGATTCGGCTATGGATATTGTTCGATTGGCATATACTTATAGTAGTATTTTAAAATCTGAGCTCAATATGATCAGAGGTCTATAAAAGGCCACTGTCAAAGGGTTTCTGCCCAGTTTTGGGAAAACAATTATTAGTTATTCTTGCATAGATTTGAGTAAGCACCTCCTTTTCCTGGCTGACTCATAAATCTTCAGCAACGAGGGCACTAATCTTTGTCTATACTTACAATATAATTCCACTGAAAAAGCATCCAGACCTGGTGTCTTACTTTTAGCTATTTGAGCAATCGCTGTCTGTATTTCTTGCAGTTACAGGAAAGGACTTCCTCCAGCTCAGCATGTTAAGGAGTATTGTATTCAGACACTGGTCAATATTGTAAGAACCCTCATCAGAGGATGAGGTGCAGAGAGTCATATAATACTTTTCAAACACAGCATTGGTCTCAATCTGCGCATTAACTACTAAACAATTCCTATCACATATAGGTCATATCTGTTTTCTTGGGTTGTCTGCCTTCAGGAGCCATGTGAGCAATATAGCCTGTCTTATCTCCCTTCTCTTGTTGGCGAGCTACATATTGTTTCTGTACTCGAATACTTAAGCATCAAGTAGCATTTTCTGTTTCACTCTAGAACAGGACAGCAATTGCTTAGTGAGATTATTACAGAACGTCTTATTGTCTAGAGTTCTTATGCCTCCTCATAGGAGGTGAGTTCTCTCGTTTGATGCACAGGCCTCTCAGTACTACTTTAACGGTGCCGTGAAGAGAGAGTCCAGATCCACGTAGCGGATCTCCGCTACCTGGATCTGGGCGCTACCACCATTTGCACATAGCCATGTCTCGATCTACAATCTGAACTCTACCGTGGACACAACCGTCCTGAGGTTTTCGCTCATCGGCAGCTACTGCCAAACAGAGATGTACTTTACCTGACGGATGCATTCAGCCTCTGCTCGCCACGCTGCTAGGTTTTGATATTCACTGGACCTGCACGTCATTACTTTATCCTTGTGATTTCAACAGCCCTGAAGAGTCACATCCTTCACACAGTGTGAAGAAACACGTGTCGGCTAGTTGTATTTCGTATGTACTGATCAAGATTGAACTATAAACTTCCTCATTTCTTGAACTTTGTCTAACTCATCGGGTTCTTACTAAAGAACCAAGTAATTCGGAAACATGTGCACAGGACTTGTATTCATCTACTTTAACGGTGCCTCACTCTATTAACCTATCTGATGCTCTCCCAGTTTTCTCATTAAATGCTGTACCATATTCTCCTCAAAAGTGGTACTATTCAATGGATCTAAAAGCATCTCTGGAGAAAGTCTCCATGTCCTTATGCATAGGAAGGAACAACCCCATGCAAGTGTCATTTAAGGGGATTATGATCCTTGAGGGTGTACCCAAATATTTCGTGTCTACCACCCTTTCTGCTGCCTCAATGATAAACTAATACATGTTGTCCCAAGTAGAATGAGTATTTCTTATCAGCTAGGTGCCTACCTCTTGTAGTTCCGTAGTTTGAGGGTCTGAGGTTCGGTGGTTCCGAACCCGTTCAATAAAGATCGTCGGAAATAGACGATTTTGGTGTCAGCGTACCGCAAATCACGAGTGCGGTGTGTACGAGTGTTTTCGTCTTAATCGATCAATGAGAACACTATGAATTCAGGGATTTCGATTGAACCCTCGGGTTCCATTTTGTGGATGGCAGCCATTTTGTGTGTTTGCCCTCACATAGGCCGATGACTGCGGTCGAGCGAGTCCTTGGGACACGTACACCTTAGCTGACTTCTGAATGACCTGGCCGAACTGACTCTCTTGCCCGAGGCTGACCTCGCTGAGCCAGTTCCTAGTCAAGCAGCTGGTCAGATAAAGATCAAAGAGCAGGACACTGCCGAATTTACAGTACACTGCACCCACCCTTCTATCTCACTTTTCATCTGCTTCTGCTCCTTCCTTTACGACATGATCACTGATTTGGGTTAAGGTTTTATGATGGGTTTGTCCGGCCTGATCCGACAGGATATTGGAATGTGCTTGGTCATTTTTGGAGGGCTGGACAACGGAAAATGGGATTGTTGTCATGCACTACTTTTGAAATGTCACATTATCATTGGTCAGTTTGTGTGTAACCGATGCTACTTTGAAATGTGATTTTTGGCATAAAAGACCATGCTCCGCTCATTGAAATTATGCAGTCTCTAGCGAACCACCCGTGTTGTGCTTCGTAGATCTCTGTTCCTGGTTGCAGCCAATAAACTTTGGTCTTTGACGTCATTGAGAAGTGTCCCGTGTCTCTGTTTGCCGAGGCAGGGGAATCCGAAGACTTCGAGCATTTTCCCTGGCGCTGCTGAGTTCTAAAACCCGGTTCTTCAGTGGGCGCCCAACGTGGGGTGACTTCAGCGGTACCAGTCCAAGCCTGAAGATCGTGGAGAGCTTTGTGTGGAAATTCTGGAGGAAGGCCTGCCACTTCATCGACCCCTGCATGTCGTTGTGGTCCGAAAGACTTTGGTGCGAGGTTCCCCGCTTTCTGACGGCTACGTAGGACTGCTGCCCTGACTGTCGCCCTGTCTTGGAGCCATAGGCGATTTGTAGAGCGAGACGATAGACGGGTCTTCTGGTGACGCCATCGACATTTCAGTTAAGTATGAGTGGAGCGTCTCCCAGTTCTTAGTTTGTTTTGTATCCCTTCGAGGATCGCTTTGATTTGGTACCTGCAGGCCCTAAAGCCAAGGGACTCGTGTATTCGCGAGACTAACGTTTTTGAGATTTCCCTTGAAGTTTGAAGCTAGGCTAGTGAGCGAAGATGCCTGGTCTTAGCAGATTTGGAAAGATATTTGGTTGTGGTTGTTCTAGGGATTCCCGGTTGGAAGGTTCGTGTCCGGTTCCTCCGATTGGAACTCCGACCTATGAACTTTATGTAAAGCATGGTGTGGGCCCCATCAGTTTTAATGACATTTGGGTGAAATATACTAGGAAAGACGGTGTCCTACAGTGGCCCCGTTATGGTAGCTTTGAAACTGAGATTCTAGATAATCTCGAAGTTAAACTGTTTAAAATGAAAGCCCGGCCGGCAATGTTTGACTCCTTCCGCATTTGGCGTAAAGAAGCCAAACAGAAAGAAATTAAATTAGCGAAGAAGAATAAACGAGAACGAGGTTTGTCAATGGTGCAAGCTGCTATAGCATTTAGGGATAAGGAGGAAGAGCAAGAGAGCGAACAGATGCTTAGGGTTAGGAAGTTAGCGGTAGATAAGTGCTACCCAGCTTTGCCTCTTAGAGAGCAGGAAGAGAAGAAAGACCTTGCGAAAGATCCCTTAATGTCGCATTTATTGAGTTTGCCACCCCCTTATGCACAGAATGCTACTGCACCACCGCCACCAGTTGTAGTTGCGCAACCTCCGGTTGCTTTGCCGCCTGCAATTCCTCCACAGCCAGCTCCTCTTCCGTTGGCTACTATTCCTTTGGCGCAGCCTCCTCAGAGGCCGCCAACTTTGCCTCCCCCTTCATCTGAAGGTCCTACGCCTCTCTATAATACTCCTTCTGTTCCGACTTTGGATTCTTCTAACACTGTTCCGTCTTCTCTTATTCTGACACCTTCTCCTTCTACTAGACAGGGAATGACTGCTGCAGTTTCTAGTTTCTTTTCTCCTTTGTTGGGATCATTGGGTAAGTCTCCTGTTGTCGAGCATCGACAATCACGTAGTCAGTTGCCTGATGCTAATGAGCGTACAGTTTTGGATCACATGGCGCGCAAATGGGTTACGTATGCTACACAGTATGATCTTGGGGGTATTATGGATGTTTTCCACCAATGGGAAGCACCAAAGCAATGGTACGTCTTTGAGATGATGTGTGTGTTCCTTCATGACAATGGATTGACGAAGTAGGTAAAGCTCCTTCTGAGTTGTACCGAATACGTTCCGAATTCGCAAAAGGGACCCTTGTGGGTCCTCATGAGATTCAGAAAGCAGTTGCGACTTTATTGTCATTTCGTAGTGACACTCCTTCTGAGCGACTGTTTGAGTCTGATTCGTCAGTTAGGAAAGCAGCGAGTCAGTATCCGATGCGTGAGGTTCCTCCAGTTTGGAGATCTGGCGATGCAGCTGCTAATCCAGCTATTCCGCCATATTTTCAGTGTGTTTGGGTACATGTTCCTTGGAAGCGTGTTGAAGTCTTAGCTATTAAGAAGTCTTTGCCTGATCCGTGCAAAAATCCAGCAGGGTATTATAAAGAGCTAACTCAGACTGTGGGTTCATGTATCATAAATTTGGCAGATATAGACCTGTTGTTTTGGAATGTTGTTCCTCAGCCTATTTGGAGTAAGATTTGTCATACGGATCACGCAGAAGAATTAGGTGAGACTTGGGTTAATCTTAGAGATGCCGATAATAGACAGGTAGGTGGCGCTAAGCTTGAGGATGTGATTGCTGAACTCCCTGGTAAGATTATCACTTATATGAAGACTTTGATGCCTGAAGTGCGTGTCGATTGGGACAAGTTGTCTGCGTGCAAGCAGAAGAAAGATGAAATTGTGTCCAACTTTTTCACGCAGTTTGAAGAGACTTGTATAGACCACAGTGGTCAGGACATGGCTACCGAGGGTGGCCAGAGATTGTTCATCGACAAATTCGTACATAATTTGCTTCCCTAGTTGTGCAATAGGTTGGAAGATTCTGAGAGTGCTTGGGCTGTTTCCACGTCAGCGCAGATTTTAGCTACAGTCCAGTACTATGAAAATAGGCACAAAGATGAGGTAGAGAAAGGGGATAAGAAGACTAAGGAATTGAAGACTAAAGTTCTTCTACAACAAGCTTATCCACCCCGTACTAATAATCAACGCGATTATCAGCAGAAGCAGCAATATTCGAGAAACTCGCAAAGAAACGAGTCTTCTCAACAACGTTTTCCGTTTGGGCCTAATCAGTGTGCGTATTGCAAAGAAGAGGGTCATTTTAAGAGTAGTTGCCCGGTTTTGTTACAGCGCACAAATGGTGCTTCTGGTGTGAGAGGTTGAGGTGCTCAACAAGCGCCTAGAGGTAGAGGTCGTGGACAGAATACGCGTTCTTTGCCTCCACAGAACCCAATGAATAGTTTTGATCAACAGAATAGTACGTCTGGTCGGACCGCTCAGTACTATACGGACGATTACTACGTCGAAGGTGAGGAAGTGGATGGTAATGATTGGTAGGACAGCCATAGACAAAGAGAGGGAGTTGTTTCAGTTCCAGTAGTTCAGAGTGGACCTTATGTTGAAGTGATTGCATCAGGTGTGTCAGAGCCTTTTCTGTTGGATACTGATGCTGCGAAGAGTTCTATCATGCGCTCTAAACTCTCTGGCGCACCTTTGTCTGCCTTTGAGAATGTTTCTGTAGGTTTTTCTGGCGCCCCTATTACAAATCAGATTTCTACTCCATTGCCTCTTTCTGTTGGACCGCGTAGATTTGAAGCACCCCTCATTTTGACTACAGGTTGTGGTGAGAACTTGTTGGGATTGGATTTTTGGAAGAGATTGTATGCGATGCTGTTTTGTTCTACGTCAGGAGTACATCTTACATTGGGTGAGAGAGTGATCTCTCCGATGTATATATCTAAAGATGGACTTTCACCTGAATTGTCTTCTCTACCCAATTCGCTGTGGGCTACTGGTCCGAATGATGTAGGTCTCTTGGAGATTCCGCCCTATGTTGTGACACTGAAGGCGAATGCTAAGTTACCGCATATTCCACAGTACCGTATTTCGAGTGATGGTGAGCGAGCACTTTTGGCGATCATTTATGATCTGTTCGAAAAGGGTGTGATTGAGGAAACGAGAGGTAATGTGTGCAATAGTCTGGTTTTTCCTGTTCTGAAGAGAACAGATTCTTCACAGCCTCCTGTATATAGGTTTGTGATCGATCTTCGCGAAGTGAACAAGATCGTTGTTCCGCAATTTCCTGTTGTACCTGATATCACTGCTTTGTTAACTTTGATCCCAGCTACAGCCACATGGTTTTCGGTGATTGACTTGAAGAATACTTTCTTCAGCATCCTGATTGCCGTGGAGAGTAGAGATATCTTTGGATTCTGTACAACACACACCAAGCACAGGGGTTTGAGGCTATCTACAATTGCACCTATCCACTAGTGTCACTCGAGTATCTGAGAATTTTTAGGTGCTGAAGACAGGAGATCCAGACCCCTAGGTCTCCCTGAGACTAAAAAGTCTCAAATAACACAGTCTAACACAATGTCCAGCACTCTACAAATGTATTGGAATGATCTATTACTTTGACGCACAGTAGCCAGTGAGACAGTAGTTATGAAAAAATATATATCATGTAATTATAACATTTCAAACAATTCATCCAAGTAAGTTAGGAGTCTTCAATAGTTGGGTGATCAGTTCTTTTATTCTGTTCAAAAGGGTTATCTTCATAAAAAGCAACGTTGTAGCCTACGCGTTTCGTCCCAACGGACTTCTTCAGGGCAGGTTAATCACTGTTTTTTGTCTTGTCTGATGCTTCGTCTAATAAGTTTATCTGAAAATTTCTTTCTCAGCGTGGTTGTACATGCATTAGAGCAAAATGTCTTATAGACTGTAGGTATGATTTCTTAGTTAGTTAGTTTGTTTACCTCGAATGCGGTTATGATGCCATGATGCTTCGACTTTCCAGTTCACAACAATAAGTTGGACCCACAACGCTCCGGTTCTGCAAAAACTCTTCATCAAAGAAAGCATGAAAATATCTCTTTGATTAACGGGACCCCCAACTAAGAAATCATACCTACTGTCTATAAGACATTTTGCTCTAATGCATGTACAACCACGCTGAGAAAGAAATTTTCAGATAAACTTATTAGACGAAGCATCAGACAAGACAAAAAACAGTGATTAACCTGCCCTGAAGAAGTCCGTTGGGACGAAACGCGTAGGCTACAACGTTGCTTTTTATGAAGATAACCCTTTTGAACAGAATAAAAGAACTGATCACCCAACTATTGAAGACTCCTAACTTACTTGGATGAATTGTTTGAAATGTTATAATTACATGATATATATTTTTTCATAACTACTGTCTCACTGGCTACTGTGCGTCAAAGTAATAGATCATTCCAATACATTTGTAGAGTGCTGGACATTGTGTTAGACTATATCTTTGGATTCTCTTTAGGAGGACAAAGTTTCTGCTTTAAGCGCGCTCCTCAAGGCTATTGTGAGAGTCCATCGATCTATAGCCAAGCGTTGAAAACACAACTTGATTTGCTGGTTTTTCCAGATGGTGCTGTCCTTATTCAATATGTTGACGACTTGCTAGTTGCTGCTGACAATGAAGAGCTTTGCAGAGAAGCCACCTTGTTGCTGTTATGCCACTTGTCTGATTTTCATCACAAAGTTTCTCTCTCGAAAATGCAATATTGTCGACAAGAAGTAACCTACTTAGGTCACCTCTTATCGAAGGAGAGAAGGAAACTGACCCCAGAAAGAATTCAAGCTATTGCGAAAATGAGCGTGTCTACGACACAGAGAGAAGTACGTGCGTTTTTGGGTATTACGTCGTACTGTAGACAGTGGATCCCTAGTATTTCTTTGCTAGCAAAACCTTTGATAGCTCTTACTGTTAAGGATACTCCAAAATCCTATTCCTTGGACTGACGAATGTCAGAAGAGCTTTTCAGAATTGTGCAATGTGTTGTGTTTGGCTCCTGTGTTGGGTACTCCCGACTACAGTAAGCCTTTCACATAGTATGTCCACGAGAGAGAGGGATATGCATTATCAGTTTTGACTCAACAGTTCGGCGATAAGCAACGTCCATGTGCTTATTTTTCGTAGACTTTAGATCCGGTAGCTAGAGCGTTGCCGAGTTGTCTAAGAGCAACAGCAGCAGCGGCTGTTTCGATTTGACAGTCTGCTGGTTTGGTGATGGATAATACATTGAATGTGATGGTTCCACATGCAGTGGATACCTTGTTGAATCGTACCAAGACACAACATTTAACTAGTGCTCGGTTGTCGGGTTACGAATTAACCTTATTAGCGAGTCACATGCACATTAAAAGATGCAACACGTTGAATCCAGCCCCGTTGTTGCCGATTTCAGCTGAGACAGATAATGTTGAAGAACAGCATGATTGTTTCCTTAGAACTGAGGAAGAAACGAAAGGGAGGACAGACCTTAGGGATACTCCTCTTCCAGAGTGTGATGGTACTTTGTGGGTTGATGGTTCGTGCTTTAAGCTTCCGAATGGTGATACGACTGCAGCATATGCTGTTACGACTTTGCATACGATTGTTGAAGCTGCACATATCCCACACAATTCAGCGCAAGCAGCAGAGTTGATTGCATTAACGAGAGCATGTGTGTTGGCGAAAGAAAAGCGAGTGAATGTGTACACTGGCAGCCAGTATGCGCTTGGTGTGGCTCATAGTTTTGGACGTTTGTGGCGTGAACGTGGGTTCCTGACTTCGCATGGGACACAGATCCAGCATGGACAGTTGGTGAATGAACTCCTTGAATCACTTACTTTGCCGTTGCAAGTAGCGATTGTAAAATGCAGTGGGCATAAGAAAGTTACGGATGATGTTGGTCGCGGAAATGCGTTTGCGGATGAAGTTGCAAAAGAAACTGTGAGAAATGTGATGAGCCGAATGTATGTTGCCGGTCCGGCGAGATGGGTTCCAGAGAAAAGTATGTGTGAAGATACGATTGAGAGTGTGAAATCCATCCAAGCTGAAGCTTCAGAGAAAGAGTTGAATGAATGGAGAGAAAGTAAGGGTAGATTGGATTCAAATGGTTGTTGGACTGATTTGTCTGAGCATCAAAGATGGTTGTTACCCGACGCGTATGTGCTTCCAGTTGTTACGATGGCTAATGGAATCGCACATATTAGCGTGAAAGGGATTTGCACGTTTTTGGCTCCGGTTTGGCAGAATGCTGGAATCCCCAAATGTGCAGAGAATCTGGTTAAGAACTGTATGGTGTGTTTGATGTACAATCCTGGTAAGGGAACTCCAACACGGTCTGGTCATTTTGCTCCTTCTACGTATCCGTTCGAGGCTTTGCAGCTAGATTTCATCCACATGAAGAGGTGCAACAACCTGAAATATGTTTTGGTGGTTGTTTGCTCCTTTTCTCGATGGGTGGAAGCTTAACCTTTGAAGGACAATACTGCCTTGTCCACAGCGAAAGCCCTTATCAAAGAGTTTTTCCCGAGATTCGGTTTGCCGAGAATTATCTGGAGTGACAATGGGAGTGAATTTG
Organism: Lissotriton vulgaris; assembly: GCF_964263255.1. Classification (NCBI taxonomy): domain Eukaryota; kingdom Metazoa; phylum Chordata; class Amphibia; order Caudata; family Salamandridae; genus Lissotriton; species Lissotriton vulgaris. Next base: position 1,466,029 of record NW_028242037.1, on the reverse strand, counting down.
TGGGTCAAGTGATGAAGAAAGTATGTGAGGGATTAGGAATTAGACAGAAGTTCCATGCTGCAAATCAGCTGGTTTAGTCGAGTGCTATAATGGCACTTTGAAATTAAAATTGGCCAAAGTTCAAGCGTGCTCTGGTTTGCAATGGCCAGATGCTTTGCCTTTAGCACTTTTGTCCACAAGAATGACTGTGCATTCACGAATGGGTTTGAGTCCGTATGAGGTCGTGTTTGGTCACCCAGCGAATATTTGGGGCGTGCCAAGACCGACGAAGTTCAGTGAACTCGAGTACCCTGTGTTACTTGATTACTTGTACGAACTGACGGCTAAAATGTGTGTCTTACACCAATAGGTTCACAATAGTCTACCACAGGCTTCTGAAGATCCAGGCCACGCTATTGAACCCGGCGCCTGAATATTTGTGAAGAATTTTCAGCGGAGCAAGATCGAGCAGCCCCGCTGGACAGGACCGCACCTTGTCTTATTGACTACACGTTCTGCAGTTCGAGTGCAAGGCAAGAAGAACTGGATCCATGGCGTACACTGCAAACGGGCTTACCGTACGACCGGTGGGTCCAGAAGGGACTTCCATACTCTGAAACTGAAACTGTGCCACGATTTTTGCCATTCAGCAATGCCCGCTTGATTGGAACAAACACTGAGAAAGAAAGTGACGATCTTCTGCAAGGAGCTGTGCCTCCTTTGAATTGATTGAACACTACTGAGCCTGAACTCCTGTTTAGAGAACAGACATTGCCTGGTAAAGATCGTTATAATTTGCGACCGAGAGTCATGGACAAATAAAAGAAATGAAGTTTTTATGACTTTTCTGTTTACAGGTTAACTCTCCTCCGAGGAACTACTTATTTTTGTTTTTCGAACCGCCATCCGGGTTCAGCTGTAGGGTCGCGGTAGACAAGTCTTTGGAGTGCAAGCCCGAGACAATAGGTTGACGGTTCTGGTTGGCCTAAGGGAGTTGCCCTGGGTTGACAGAGGCATTCCTTAGCATAGAACACCCTACCACCGCAAGCAGCATATTTAGTGAGGATGGATTTCATCGAGTTGAGGAGACCTGTAGAGACAATGAGTTTTAAGAGTAAGATACACAAGCTGATGACAAGCAAAAGATTTTTAATACTGTGTTTATTTATGCTACTGAGTTTGATGATATTTTTAATTGGTTATGTGGCATTCTCTTTTAAAGTGACGTTTATTCCCACTGTGCAACCTACACCTCCACCCACTATTTCTTCTCATTCTTTTCACCCTCTGCCCGAACATGAATTAGTTAGAAGATTGGAATTCACCAATAATTCCTTTATTCAACTTTTGCACCAACACCAGTTAGTTATAAACACAACAAATTGTTGGATTTGTGGCCCAATGCCCCATACGACCGGTAAAGGTATTCCGTACTTGATTTTGCCTTTCAGCCTTAATGGTTCTATTTGGGCATATAGAACGATGTTCATCTATGCCCATAGTGTCTATCCCCTACGTTCACCGAAAGACAATCCGAAGAATAGTGCTTTAGTTAGAGGCATAGTCGACATGGTTAAAGGGACGAATGCAGTTGAGACTATTCCGAAAGATGAGAAACCACCACATAGTGGTTGGGACGTTACTGGATATGTAGTTAGTCTGAGTGTTAACCAGCGAGCGAAAAGTTCTCCACCGATTTGGATAGTGCCCCATCAGGGTCGCTATTGTCTGCAGGGTAATGGCAAGAATCCGAGAGCTCAGCTAGGGAAGAGTGTCTGCACTGATACCTATGTATTTACGTCTCAGACTTCCCCAGCGTTTCCAGCAGCTAAGGGTACTTATTGTGTTTGCTACGACAAAGCGTATACATGGTTGCCCCCTGACTTTTCGGGCACATGCTTTGTTTCTTTCCTGTTGCCTCCCACTTTTACAGCTGCGGCAGATTACCATAAGACGAGAGTTGCTAGAGGTGTCTTCAGTCAGGAAGATACCGCAGGGCAAGAGTTGGGAGATTTCTTTAAGGGTTTTCTGCCGTTCTGGGGACCGATGGCAAACAGCAGGAACATTCGCCAGTTCACAAGAGTGGTTGAGTCCACCATAGTCGAAACTGCCGGTGCCCTTAGTAACTTGACTGCTGAGCTCCAGTCAGATAGACTTATGACACTTCAGAATAGAGTTGCTCTTGACGTCATAATTGCAGACCAAGGTGGAGTATGTAAACTGATTCAATCGAGCTGCTGCGTTTTCATTCCAGACAACGCTCCGTCAGTCTTCCAGGCCATTTTCAAGCTACATAGGATCTCTGATTCTGTCCAAATAGACAAAGGAGATTGGTCGTTGATGGGATGGTTTCGGGGATTGATATCCACGTGGGGATGGAAAATTCTGATGGTCATTGGGATGGTCTTAGCTATCCTTTTCCTGTTCTGTCTCTGTGTACAGTGTGCTCCTGCTATTTGGGGCCTTTGTGCTACTTCGTGTGCAAGGTGACCTGTCCAGAGGGAGGTACTAAGTACTAGGATGATGCTACAGCAACATATCGATGATCTGATGAAATAGACCTAGATTCAGATTGACATGGGTTTGGGTTTATTGCCTATGTAAGGGCAAAAGGAGGGTCTGTAGTTCCTTAGTTTGAGGGTCTGAGGTTTGGTGGTTCCGAACCCGTTCAATGAAGATCGTCGGAAATAGACGATTTTGGTGTCAGCGGACTGCAAATTACGAGTGCGGTGTGTACCAGTGTTTTCGTCTTAATCGATCAATGAGAACACTATGAATTCAGGGATTTAATTTGAACCCTCGGGTTCCATTTTGCGGATGGCAGCCATTTTGTGTGGTTGCCCTCACATAGGCCGATGACTGCGGCCGAGCGAGTCCTTGGGATACGTACACCTTAGCTGACTTCTGAATGACCTGGCCGAACTGACTCTCTTGCCCGAGGCTGATCTCGCTGAGCCAGTTCCTAGTCAAGCAGCTGGTCAGATAAAGATCAAAGAGCAGGACATTGCCGAATTTACAGTACACTGCACCTACCCTTCTATCTCACTTTTCATCTGCTTCTGCTCCTTCCTTTACGACATAATCACTGATTTGGGTTAAGGTTTTATGATGGGTTTGTCCGGCCTGATCCGACAGGATATTGGAATGTGCTTGGTCATTTTTGGTGGACTGGACAACGGAAAATGGGATTGTCGTCATGCGCTACTTTTGAAATGTCACATTGTCATTGGTCAGTTTGTGTGTAACCAATGCTACTTTGGAATGTGATTTTTGGCATAAAAGACCATGCTCCGCTCATTGAAATTGTGCAGTCTCTAGCGAACCACCCATGTTGTGCTTCATAGATCTCTGTTCCTGGTTGCAGCCAATAAACTTTGGTCTTTGACGTTATCGAGAAGTGTCCCGTGTCTCTGTTTGCCGAGGCAGGGAAATCCGAAGACTTTGAGCGTTTTCCCTGGCGCTGCTGGGTTCTAAAACCCGGTTCTTCACTCTCCACACTTACCATGGCATCTTTTGCCCGTTGTGCTAAGTGCGGTGCTGCAGTTAGAAATTAGACTCCTGTCCCAGTGGGAGTGAATGGTCCATATAGACATTATTTACACAATTAAAGTCATCTTCCCCTTTACACTGTGACTGGGGGTTGGAAAGTAAGGAAGGGGTAAGAGTGGTCAGAAATGTAATCAGGATATACATTGCTCACCATCCAGCTAACGCTCCATTGTCACATATCTGCCTTCCAAATAAACTTTACAAAACAAAATGAGACTATTGAAAAAATATGGTTTACATTAATTCAAATTAGTGATTGTTAGTTGTTTTTGATAATTTCTCAGTAACCACTGCCTAAATTTATGTCACAAATGGGTAAACTCAACTGTACTACAGTCTGACAGCATTTTGACAATTCAACTTCAATTCAATGTATTTTATTATGATTTGGAGCTCCAAAGAGTTCCACATAAACACATATACGCAATTTATCATACCAACCAACACTTAAAAAACAAGCTAATAGAATTACAAAGCATCAAAAATGCAGTTTTCATAAAATAATACAAAATTCATAATTGCGAGTTAATTGCAGAGAGGTGCAATATGAGCACAAAATCAATTTCAGAATAATTTCAAATACAAAGCTATCAAGGGCTGGACAAGGCACATTTTAGCTTTATATCTTCAGACTACATTGAATATATGTTTGCGAGGAGCCTAAAAATATATTTGTAATAATACAATTGAGTGAACAAGCATTAGGGATTAAGATACGAAGGGATTCTACGATTTGGTGCACCGTACGCAGTGACTAGCAAGGGTTCCAAAAAAGTGCAAGTGCTCGAACATAATAACAAATACCAAAGTCTTGGCTGATCGAAATTCAATTGTACATGATAGCATTCGTAGCAGCATACATGGGGGAAAAAGTGCAAGATTGCGATTGTAGAACCAATTAAAAAAAACTTTAAAGTGCTACCATAACGTAATAAATATATAACATATCTTGCCAATACCTCTTTAACAGTTACAACCTTCAAATAAACTCAAAAACACTACTTATAAAAATTCATTATGTTTTGCTCTTAAGGAAACCTATGTGGTCTACTACGGCTAACAGGACAACCTATTCATTCTCTAAAACATATTTAAAAATAGCTTAAAAAAAAGGGAGGAGCTACTTCAGCAAGCAAGATGGCTGCTTAGGCTCCCGGCTCCGCGGACCTCCGTAACCCGCCACGATATCCTGTACGCTATCCTGACTTTACGCCTAGTCTCTGTGTGCATGAACTGTTCCGCACTCCGATGGTGAAATCCGGATACTTTTATCGGCTTGTTTGACGAAGTTCCATCGAGTTGAAGTTTGCGGCCTACTCCAGCGGTGAAGCCGGGGCCTGGAATACTTTCACAGCCGGGCTGTAGTGCAACAACATCGGCCAGGAGGATCTTGCTGGGTCCGGTCGACCGGAGTGGAGGCTTAAATTCAGCCCGAAATTGGCAGCGATTGTTTCCATCGCTCAGCATCGACCGAGGGGTGAGTCAGCTTGCTGCCGTCCGCGGGTGGGGGCCCCCGTCCCGCGGCCCCGGTTCACACTACCCGGGGTTCGGTGGTTCGGGGTCTCTGGCCTGCGGCCTTCACCGGGTTGACCGTGGCTGCAGACGAAGACTGGTCACCCCTGGCATTTGCACGTTCGTGGTCCTGTCTCTCCCCCCCGAGGATGCTAGATTCACCCGGGGAGGTGATTGTGACTGATGTCGGGCATGAAACTATGAACCGAGCGGTGCATGAGCCATCACTGAGGTCAATACTGGCAGAACTTTGGGCATTTCGCTCACATGTGGATACTTTGTTGAGCAAATTGGACACGCGCTTATCTGCGATGCTCCGGGTGGAACCGGGCCCGGCCCTATTGTTGGAACAGGAATCTACAGCCATTCATACCGCAGCCATTTTGATTCAGTGCGAGAACCCCATGAGGAAACAAGCGTTGGATCCATCGGATGGTGCCCTGGGAGATTGCATATCCTGTTTTTTACCCTGTCCCCTGCATTCTGTTTGAGTGTATAGCACCTGATCCTATCGTATAAAATATCAAATGAAACCTCTGTCGCATCCTGGAACCCAGCTGTGCATTCTAAATACAAGCTTTATCCTGAATCGCTGCCGGACCTCGGGATTGTCGACTGATGAGCTGTGTTGTACGGTGATGTTGGAGATTTTAATTTTATTAGCGGCCGGCCCCCGTGGTTGTAGGCCCATACTTGTATTTATACTGAATGCTACAATAAAGGTTTTTAAAAAAAATGTTTAAAAAAACTAAAATTGTAAAACAGCCTGGTTTGCAAGGAGGGGCCAGAAGCTAATTTCGGGCCTCCTAAGCAGTGGCAATTTTATACTTTAGGAAAAAAAGATTTTAGATATCAACGTTGTGAAGGCTGTAGTAGGGGACGGACGAATAGGACATGATTTAAGTCCTGCACACAGGTACCACATAGGTGACAGAGTCTTTCCTGCCTAGGAAGACCCCTCCCCACCAAGCTCCTGTTAAAATTCTCAAGGGAAGTAAATTCATGAAGCAACAAAATTGTTCTGCGCACTCCGTGAGGGAGATTCCATATAACATAAGTTTGTGGCTTTTTGTAAATACTACTCCCCCCTATATAGTCATTATTGGAATGTGCAGCGCACAGTGCCATATCTCTTTTATGAGATACGACGTAAATAGTTTTTTTCATTCTACGACTTTCTGGTAGTTCCTAAAAAGAACACTTTTTCCCTTCAAGATAAAAAAAACATAACAATGGCTTTAATTTTTTTTTCAATAATTAATCCTTAAATAAAAGTTATTGCAATCTATAATGGCAATAGCTTAAAGTTGTGTAAATAACTTTTGTGAAGATTATGTTCGGTGTATTTTATTGTGACGAAAATCCAAGAACAGAAGTGAAATATTAACATCTTTTTGTTTTGCTATTCTATGTTTTGTTTTATTATGGTGTGCTATGTTTTGCTATCCTATGCTTTGATTTGTTGTGTTATGCTATGCTATGTTTTGTTATGCTATGCTATGTTTTGCTATCCTATGCTTTGTTATGCTATGCTATGTTTTGTTGTGCTATGCTATGTGTTGTTGTGTTTTATTATGCTATGCTTTGTTTTGCTATGCTATGTTTTTATATGCTATGCTATGTTTTGTTGTGTTTGGTATGCTATGTTTTGCTATGCTATTATATGTTTTGTTTTGCTATGCTATGTTTTGTTGTGTTTTATTAAGCTATGCTAGGTTTTTTTGTGTTTTGCTATGTTATGCTGTGCTATACTTTGTTGTGTTTTGCTATGTTATGTTTTGTTTTGTTATGTTATGTTTTGTTTTGCTATCCTATGCTTTGTTTTGTTATGCTATGCTGTGTTTTGTTATGCTATGCTGGTGAGGGTGTGTGAGTGTGTGTGAGGGTGAGTGAGTGAGGGTGAGTGAGGGTGAGGGGGTGTGAGAGTGAGGGTGTGTGAGGGTGAGGGTGTGTGAGGGTGAGGGGGTGTGAGGGTGAGGGTGGGTGTGGGTGACGGGAAGTGAGGGTGAGGGTGTGTGAGGTTGAGGGTGTGTGAGGGTGAGGGGGTGTGTGAAGGTGAGGGGTGTGAGGATGTGGGGATGTGAGGGTGAGGGGGTGTGAGGGGCTGTGAGGGTGTGTGAGGGTGAGGGTGTGGGGTTGTGAAGGTGAGGGGTTGTGAGGGTGAGGGGTGCAAGGGTGAGGGTGGGAGGGTGAAGGTGGGAGGGTGAGAGGGTGTGAGGGTGACAGAGGGTGAGGGTGATGGGGGTGAGGGTGTGTGAGGTTGAGGGGGTGTGAGGGTGAGGGTGTGTGAGGATGAGGGTGTGTGAGGGGGTGTGAGGGTGAGAGGGTGTGTGAGTGTGCGTGTGTGAGGGTGAGGGTGTGAGGGGGTGTGAGGGTGAGGGGGTTTGAGGGAGAGGGTGTGTGAGGATGAGGGTGTGTGAGGATGAGGGTGTGTGAGGGGGTGAGAGGGTGTGTGAGTGTGTGTGTGAGGGTGAGGGTGTGAGGGGGTGTGAGGGTGAGGGGGTTTGAGGGTGAGGGGGTGTGAGGATGAGGGGGTTTTAGGGTGAGGGTGTGAGGGTGAGGGGTGTGAGGGTGTGTGAGGGTGAGAGGGTGTGTGAGGGTGCGATGGTGTGTGAGGGTGAGTGAGGGTGAGGGAGTGTGAGGGGGTGTGAGGGTGAGTGAGTGTGAGGTGGGGGGGTGTGAGGTTGAGGGGTGTGAGGGGGTGTGTGAAGGTGAGGATGTGAGGGTGAGGGGGTGTGAGGGTGTGTGGGGGTATGAGGGTGAGGCATTGTGAGGGTGAGGAGGTGTGAGGGTGAGGGGGTGTGTGGGGGTGTGAGGGTGTGTGAGGGTGAGGGGTGTGAGGGTGAGGGTGAGGGTGGGTGAGAGGGTGTGTGAGGGTGAGAGGGTGTGTGAGGGAGAGGGTGAGGGGGTGTGTGAGGGTGAAAGGGTGTTTGTGAGGGTGAGAGGGTGGGTGAGGGTGAGGGTGGGTGAGAGGGTGTGTGAGGGTGACAGGGTGTGTGAGGGAGAGGGTGTGTGAGGGTGACAGGGTGTTTGTGAGGGTGAGAGGGTGGGTGAGGGTGAGATTTAGAGGGTGAGTGAGGGTGAGGGGGTGTGAGGGTGAGGGGATGTGAGGGTGAGGGGTGTGTGAGGGGATGTGAGGGACAGGGGATGTGAGGGTCAGGAGGTGTGAGGGTGAGGGGGGTGAGAGGGTGTGTGAGGGTGAGTGAGGGTGTGTGAGGGTGAGAGTGGGTGAGGGTGTGTGAGGGTGAGGATGAGGGGGTGTGAGGGTGATGGGGTGTGAGAGTGAGGGGGTGTGAGGGTGAGGAGGTGTTTGAGGATGAATGGGTGAAGGTGAGGGGATGTGAGGGTGAGGGGGTGTGAGAGTGTGTGGGGGTGTGAGGGGAGAGAGTGAGTGAGGGTGAAAGGGTTGTGAGGGTGAGGGTGAGTGAGGGTGTGAGAGGGTGGGTGAGGGTGTGTGAGGGTGATAGGGTGTGAGGGTGTGTGAGGGTGAGAAGGTGTGAGGGTGAGGGTCCAAAGTAAATGGTGGCAGGGCAGACATCATAAGATAGAGAGAAGAGACTGCGTTGTGACTGCTTTGGTCAGTTTCAGAATCAGGAGGAGCAGAGTCAGCACAGTCTTCGAGGGATTAATGTGACTAGAGGCAAATCATAGTGGATGTAGCACTGCAGCTAGCAAGTCGAGTGTTTTCAAGCTGAGTGTCCCTAGAGAGATGGCAACACAGCAACAACATTTGAGGAGCAAGGCTACTGTAAACAAGCACGGTAGGCTTTCACTTTCATCCAGAAAAAAAACTCTGAAAGGTGCAGAGAATGCTGAACAAAACACGGCTTCCCCGCTAAATGGATGCAAAAAAACCCCAAGCTCTCGGCATTGCTGTGGCGACGGGGCGGGAGCGCATTCCTTTGAAGTCTGATGTGAAGGCTCAGACAAATGGTGAAGTGCGACGTGCTTGTGGGAGGGGGGTGCAGCAGCCTTTGAAGTCTGATGCCGAGGCACGTACAAATGGTGGTGTTTGATGTGGCTGGCTCTGTGCACGCACATAGCTCACATGAACTGTACATGATACGCAGGCTCTGCTTACCATAATCTCACCTATTTATCCCTGCCGGATATAATAGGCGAGACCTAAAAAAAATTGTCAATCTATGCAGGGCACAGGTGCCCAGTGATGTCCCGCCTTGCTTCAGATATCGCAGGTCACTGAGGCTGGTAAAGTGATGTGCGCAAATAAATCCCATACGTAAAGTTTTTATGCCACCTCCAAGTACATAAACGCAGAATGGGTTCCATTAATGCAATGTTAATGATTTGTGGATTAATGCCTGAGAATGAAAACATGCAAATAGTACTGCTATTACTGTATTACACTCTGTAAACGAGCTGCAGCTCCCTTGCACGGTAAACCTTTCTGTGGCTGTCCCACTTCAGCTTCTTGAGTGTGATGATGACACAGGATTCTGTTCCTGGAACTGTAAGATGCATGTCTGTTTGCAAAGAGCGCCTGAGAATGTCTGTGACAACGCATAGGATGGAACCAGAGGCAGAGTCCTTCAGCTTGTCATGAAACATGTCACAAGCAAGCTTAATGTTTGATGCAGCCTGGTATCTATTATATTACATAATTAGACTCATGTTCATGCCTCGTAGGGGTGTTTATTCCATTAACCCTCACTCTCCAGTTCTTCCCGACCCTGTGCTTCACCAGTGGCAACAAGTCCATGTGTGCTGTGTTTGTTTATCCTCAAAATGGCTTGAAGCCTAAGTGAAGTGGCTTGATGAACGCTGGGGTTTTTAAATGCAAGAAATAAAATGCAAGCCATGTCAGGACACAAACAAAAACACCAGGCCTGTTCAGAGATGTTTAACGGCAAAGTGAGCACAGCCCTGGCCCAGGGACCCAGAATTTCATGTGTCCCCTTAAAAAGCCAGTTCTGCTGAGATTCTTGCTCTGATGACATTGAATAATTCTTAAGTAAACTATTTTAAATACGATTTTTCTTCAATTTATTTTGAATGTAGCTGGTGTGAGAGGCTATTATAGACATTTTTCAGAGAAATGCTGACTTTATGTTTCATGCAACAGCCATATAAAAAGTTTATTTTAGATCCTGTCAGGACCTCACATATGAGAAATGTGAGGGCATCACAGACATTATTTGCAGTAATATTAGTGAGCATTATTGATGTCAAAACTAGAATTCAACAATTGCTTTATTAACCTTCTTGCTTTCTCAAATATGATTGAAAACGCACCATTTGCCTGCTCTTTTTTCAAAATTTTGTCGAGAGGAGAACCACCCCAACCCCCCTTTTGGCAGTCAGGCCTGCTCGCTCCCCACCGGCCACCAATCGCAAACTTTTATTCCACCACTTTCAAATGTCACCAGCCGCCACTGGCACTTACGGAATTTATGCTGCCATGTTTGCAGTTAAAGGCGTGAGCTCTAGGTATTCCCTCAGTGCCAGCTCCACTTCTGCAAATTCAGAACTGTCTAGATAGCCTTGTGCTTTCAAACTGTCTCTTGACAACGCCATCCTGAGGCTAGGATATAGTGCTGTTTCCTCCATTATCATGGCCCCTTCTTTGGCTACCTGCTCCTGGGCTGGGGTGCCATGAAGTTTCCAGTTTGCTCACATAGGGGCACATTAGGATGGCGGGCAGGCTTTGCCTGCCCGCCACCCTAGCGGAACTCGGGACCGCCCGCCTAAAGGGCGGGGGTCCCGACATTGCCATTAGGATGCGCCCGCCACAGTGACGGGCGCATTCCTCAATTTAACATTGTGGCGGACGGTGCTCACTGCTCCGCCCGCCACAATGTGAAAAACAAAAGCACGCCTTTGCACAATCGAAGCGGCAGGCATAGCGCGGTGCCTGCCTCTTCGATTATGCAAAGGCAGGGGGATACCACAGGTACCCCCCTTGTGCCACCCCCCTTTGGCCTTCACTCTGGGGGCCCACAGGGGTCCCCCAGAGTGAACACTGCATGCCTTTCCATGGCGGCATTGCCGCTACGGAAAGGCATTTAAAAAAGCCCATTGTAATATTGCGGGCGGTGTCTGACAGACACCGCCTGCATGTTACTCATTTTCGGCCCCGGCCGCAAGGCGACCGGGGCGGAAAACAGGCGGGCGGTATTTTGCACCGCCACCTTCCCCTCCGCCATCCTAATATGGCGGGGGGATTTGGGCTTGCGATGTCGGGCGGTTTGCCTCCGCCAGCCCGGCGGTGGCCACCGCCAGCCTGGCGGAGGCAAACCGCCCGCCATCCTAATGGACCCCTAGTGTTCCTTCATGCTTGCCATCCTTTCTCACGATGTCCTTGCTCTGGGATGTCAGTTCCTCCTGTTGATACTATCCACATTTATTCTTCTGTCGGTGTGGCACAGAAATGGACCTTGTAGCCGTTCATAACCAGTAATTCGTCCAGGAACATTAAAGAGTAAAAATATTCATTTGTCTTTATTGTTTTTTAAACTCAGCAATGATTCCCTGTAATTTTATACTTCAGTAGCGCAGCCTGGAAAAATGTTCACTTTCCAATTTTGTACTATCCAGTGGCCTTTGGCATGTGAGGTCTGTGAGATGTGGTCTCTATCACGGTAGTTAAAAAGTAACCACACCACTGGGGCGGAAGGAACGCCTGGGATTGATGGCATGCTTGGAACTCTATGGGCTCGTTCCACTGAGAAAAAGTTGGATTGTTTACCAGTAAGGACTATGTCAACAAACCACGATGCTAAGAATAGTTCCATTCTGGGGCCTTCCACATAATCCAGGAGGCAGATATCTAGTAAACCTTGTGCAAACCTGACACTCTTGAGGCCAGTGTGTATATGTATTGTTTACTAGACAAGTGAAATGCCCGCTACTTCTGCTCACCATCATGCCTGTCGAGGAGAAGAAAGCTTAGTTGAAGTGTATCCCCCATGTCAGATCCCTTCACACACTTCTGAGAGGTTATTGAATAATAAGCATTCTGAGGAGCACATATGATCACCATTCCTAAACTAAGGTCTCTGATCAAAGAAAAAAGTGAAGTAAACCTACTACTACCTATCAACCTAAACAGGATGTAACCATCCACCTTTACATATTGCATTCTTTCGTTTTAGGTCTCGCCAATGCAGCACGCATGCGTTGCATAGGAAGGAGACCTTTAGCAATCGGCACAGCTTTGCTGGATAAAAACGTGCATATGTTGCATTACTTTGTATGGCAATGCGTGCACGTTTGGCGATTCCATTGCATGAGTGAGCAGCTGCGTCATTTGGTAGAAATTATTGTGCCATGCTGCTTGCTCCCACAAGGGAATCAGGAGCAGGCCCCCTCCCCTCTCCCCTCTCCCCCTGCTGCTGCGCGAGGCACGTACGCGCTTTTGCTTGTTTTAGATGTCTGTGCCTCGTTTCAGCTCTCTCCCAGTTCCACAGAAATGACAGCTTCCTCCCCTCCTCCCGCCCGGACACACCACCATTTTTTTCCCTTTCCCACAAAGAGGAAAAGTCCCAAGAGTGTGTAATTGCCATGAGATGAAGCGATGATGTCGAGTGATCACAGTCAATAGCTTTGGTTAACAATAAGGTCGAAAATTAGCAAAGCCAGCAGTCAGAAGCCCAACTTCCCCATATGCTCCTCACAGAACACGCTGGCCGGTGCCCCATTTCCACACTTAGCACTTGACAGGCTGTGGGGTGGAAGTCAAAGGACAGAGGAGCAAAGGGGATCAAAAAGCCGATATTCCACAGCAAGAGGCGTTTGGGCTATAATGCGAAATGTTGGCACCTAGTTTATCAAGGTCGGCACACAACAGGCTGTGCCGAGGGAATGCTTGCTGCCTGCTTTCACTGTGCGTGTGGCTGTCTTGTGGGGATGCCTTTGTGTCTAGAGACATGTGCTGCTGAAAATTGCATCCACTGTTTCTGCCATGGACCCACCAGCAGCTCTGATGTTCTTTCTGATGGACTCCGACGACCTCGAGAGAGTGAACAACAGCTGGACACCCCTTCCCACTTCGGACAATGACAACAACTCGCTGGGCTACACAGGTACAGTGGATTTTTTTAAAATCTTCTTCACAGGCCTGTTATGGTTGTTTTATGTAGCCTCTCACTCCATCCTAAACTTTTACACGCACTTGCCCCGCCATCTTTGATACCGGCATCTATCACTCCTCATTACCCACCTTTCACTTTGTAATACAGTCACTTTTGCAAAAGCTCTCAATTGCATTAGAACATCTCTGTTTGTTGTGATGCACGATTAGGTACGCAGCTGCACATGGAAGTGGGAAGTTCACTGTGCATTAGAGCCTTGCGTGACATCCAATGGGCTTTCCCACACTTGGACACATCAGTTTCCCATCAATTTCCCTCACTCTCGTCATTTGTGTTTTCTATATGTCCTCTTGTCAAAGTTAAGGGATGGGTCAAAGAGGAAACTGAATGACACTTTAAACACAGTGCCCCATAATGACCTAAGAATTGACTTTCTGGTTTCTGTTTTTTTACATATCCTGGCGAGACTCCTTATCAAAATCCGCAAGTTAACATAAAAACTCTATTGCAAGTAATTATGTATGACAGAAATTTGAAGACGGTTCTGCTATATTGTACAATTTGCATTTATCTTTGAACTTCATTGGGAATTTTAAACAGGATCTATGCGGTGCCCTTTTCAGCACATTTGTATATTGCTATGTATTATTGGGCTCACTTTATTATAATCTATTCATGTATGCATTTTATTAACTTGAGATAATTGCACTTTCCAAGATTCATTCACACTCGGGAAGTTGATTGAAACCACCTAGAATTCATTACGATACGGGTCTAGTCAAGAAAAGCTGCACTTTATTGAAAAATATTATATAGATGTTTGTATGTGTGCTTAGACTCATATGATTATACTTTAAATTGGTCTGGAAAGCATTTTTCTACTGCCTTTTTCTTTATGTTACAGCATAGTGTGCACATACATCATGCCCTGGAGTTAAACATTTCTTGTGTAATCAGAAGTGGCATGCCTTCAATTTTCTTAATTGTAATACAACTCAGAAAATGTGCCTAGTCTAGCGAGTACATGCTTTAAGTGAACATTTACATCAAAAGAATTTCTAGAAAAACTGGGCTTTCCTGTAAATTCGTAGACTACATTAAAGAAACACTTTAAGCACCACAACATTATTTACTGTTGCTTTAATATATGACTTAATATTTGTGATTTTGATTTAGGAGAAGTGTGTTTTGGTAATTGAAAACCCTGTTATACATAATTGCCAAAACCTCATATTTTCCGCTCAGAAAATTAACTAATGATGCTCCACACAAAAAAAACTCAGAGATATTAAACATCTCAGTGTCATAGACAGTCTGCTTTTGTAATTTTACATGAACTCTGATGGTATTATGCAAAATCACATTAATCTATTTTAACAGTGTTTCACCATCTGTAAAACTATGATATATTGATATGTGTGGTCCAGTCTATTAACTCTTCTGCTGCATTCCATGCCATGCTGTTTTTGTATAACAGTAGAGCTGCATTCCTGTACTTTATATATAATCACCGTAAAGCTGACTTTCACGGCTGGTTGCTTACATGTTAATTGCAGAAAGGGATATTCCCCATATGGGCTGCAGGTTCTGATCAACTAAACATTACACAAGGATGTGAAAACACTATAGCGATGGACAAAAATAGATTTCCACCAAGATAATATGGCATATGTCCTGTGTACAAAAGCCATATCGAATTTTATTGCTCACCTGTATATTTCTATATGTTGGGCTGAGCATCACTTTCATGTAAACAGCTCAAGAGAATCAACTCCAATGGCACCTTGAGCCAATATTTGTGGCGAATAGATATAGAAATAAATTTGAGTTTGTGGCAAACACTGAGAACACTAGTTGGATACTCCTCCAACAAGAGAAAGGAAGAGGAGTGAGTGTTGTGGCAAAGCCAATAAGTCTCGCCTTTGGGACCTTATAAGTGTTTAGCCATGCAACAATTGTTGTTGTACCAAGGATATTGTGATGCATAACTAAATACTTATAAGGTCCCAAAAACGAGAACTATTGGCTATGCCAATGCTTGTTACATTTTTATTTACAAAATGTGAAGGGTGTTTTTTCTTTTTCATGTATATGTCTTCCCATGATTCCACCCTCAGCGTTGTAGTGTGGATTGGACTGGGGCTGTGGCCTTTTAACCTGTAGTAATTAGCTTGCATTTCATAGTTCTCTTGTTTGTGCAGTCATCATTTTCTTTATCTTCCTTCACTGAGCCTGATATCCATACAGATTATTTAGTGTTCTCCGAGTCACATACATGAGCCCCCAGCATAGCTTTTGAGCTCAAGGTAGGCATTCAAAGTGCCCCCTCTTTAAAAGAGTGTATTGAGTCCTAATTAGGGTGGGGTGCTGCAGCGCTAGGTGTCTTTGTTTGCCTGACAGTGAGGAGGTGTTTCCCTGCCTCTGGGACAGCATCGTAGAGATCTTGCCTTCAAGTACGGAGGGGCCCGGGAGTTAGTGCGAGAGAGAGGCGCACAGAACCATCCACAGGACTACATCACCCAGGAGTCCCTCGGAGGCCCACACCTGCAGCGGGGCTTGAGCACCGCCCCCCTGCTGCTGCCTGATAACACCTCGCCGCACCCGCTTCGCGGGTGCCACAGCGCTAGGTGTCTTTGAATGCCTGACAGTGAGGAGGTGTTTCCCTGCCTCTGGGACAGCATCGCGGAGATCTTGCCTTCAAGTATGGAGTGGCCCGGGAGTTAGCGCGAGAGAGAGGCGCACAGAACCATCCACAGGACTACATCGCCCAGGAGTCCTTCGGAGGTGCGGGGAATGAGATTTTAATACCTGTTTTGATCAATTTGATAACTTATCTCATTCATCAATTTTGGATCGTTTGTTGTCTGTCATTGAGTAAAAGACAGCCTCTGCATAGGTTAGATAAACCCCATTAACTGACGCCACTCTGAAGAACCACTTACGACTGATAAAATTTAAAAGGTTTAATATAAAATTAAGAAAAGTTGCATATACAATCCTCTCAGGATCAAATTCATCAAATATACAGGAACCAATAGGAACATATATTCCCTAACGAACCTCAGTCTACAAACGAATACAATTAAGGTCAGTTCCAAAATCAACAAATTAAAAAGCATCAATATGAAGTGGTTCTTCTGCGTCATCTACAGAAAGAGAAAAATGATCAAGTTAAATCTGTCCCTACTCTATACTAGGTGACATCCCTACTTCGCAAGTTTCTAGAACCCTAAAAAAGGTGTCAGCAGTTTGACTCCCTAAGAAGTTCAAACTCTCTTAGCCTCTAAAGGTAACTTAAGTTTAAGAAGCAGTACCCTCTCTGCCTACCCATCCGATCTCTAAGGGTCCTCGGCCTACTGCTCCCTTGCGCTCTGATCTCTCTCAGCGCATCTGCTCAAGTCATCTGCTCTTTCTAACTTGCCTTCGCTCTCGCTCTGAACAATTCGCTAACTTCTCCCCGGGGTGCTGTCCCTAAAATACACAATCACAGTGTGGGTGGAACGCCCCTTCGACGCCCACCACGGACTTTCCCCCATGATGTCATTTTCTAGCTTTTTCCATGGCTTCGTCTCTTCGCGTCGTCCGTTAAGTTGACCTTTCCCCTTAGCCGCCATCTTCGTCTTCTTGCTGGTGACTTCATTCAACTTTACCTTTGACACTTTTGGAGTAAAATCTATCCCCTTTATCAGAACTTCTATTCTTTACGGCTGTACTTTAACCTCATTTGGTCCTGTGAATGGTCATTTCAAAACAAGACTCAAATTCCTATCGTCTCCTCTCATGTTTAGGCAATAAACCTCGTTCGACATTTGTCACCTTAAATCTAACAAAACTAGACTCTTCGGCTCGCACCTTCAAGTGAAGGCTATTCACGACTCCTTCACTTTGCACGTTCTTCTGTTCATGAGCATTTCTACACATTTCTACATTAGCCCACTACGTAAACGGGCCTTCTAAATCTAATGCATTCCAAAGTGAATACAATTACATTTCCTATATTACTTTGGTTACGTCTGTTAACTTTATGCTATAAGCGTCAACTTCACGTTCGATATACATTTCATTCCTACGTTTATACGATATACTTCTAAATATGACTCGGATATACGTTTTATTCAAATTGCGCTCTCTCAGTTCCCCCCTTTGATGACTTTTAGGAGTCATCACTAAATGCAATTTGAATAACACCTTTAAACAGAACTAGTTACATCATTTCCCCTTTTCATCATTTCAAGTGCTCTCAAGCTTTTATACTGTTGATCTTGTAAAGCAGCTAATCTCCTTTCTTGTTCTCTCATAGACCTTTGTAACCGGTTCGTCCTATACCATTTATATAGTTTTACTAATCCTAACAATGTGATTATGCAAATTAGTACTATTAATACAGGTTTTAATATGTACCATACTATACTTTTACCAAGGTTGGCAAACCAACTTCCAACCTTTCCTACTCCATTACCTACTTTTTCCCAAACATTTATTTTTGTCAAATCTTCGATTTCTTGATGAATCTGTGTGATGTTTCTTATGACCTTCTCAAGTGGTTTTGAATTATCAGGAATATAAGTACAACATTCCTGGACCTTCAAAGCCTTGCAAACTCCGCCTTCTTTTGCTAATAGCACATCAAGAGCAAGTCGATTCTGAAGAACCATTGCTCTAATCGATTGCATCTCACCTTCTATTAGCATTAATGACCTTGCAGTACTTGCAGATAATCTATCTACGACTGTAGCTAGTCTCCTGATCTTAACATCGTTAAGTATTAAACCTAACATAGGAAACATCACTCCAAATACGTCTCCTACTACTTCTGCATCTCCTACTTCTCTTTTCGTTCTTGTCGAAGCCTTTCCTTCTATGATCGCTAAATCCTTTGCATGGTATATTTTGGGGAAGACAATTGCCAAGTAACACGAACCATACCAATTGTCAGGCAGTTTTACATAGGCATTTCTCCCGCATACAAAATATACGTTAGGAATCACCTGCATCTCCTTCATGAAATCCTTCGTGTAGTACTCTAATCGAAAAGAATGTTCGCAATTTACTTCACCTACAAATACACTCTCATAATATGTCTTGCTTCGAGTTAAACATAACTTTCCTTTCTGCGTTCTATCCAATGCTATTGGACCATTGCTACCTTTCTTTTTATGTGCCTTCTCTTCTTCGGTCCAATCAGTTTTCCACTGTCCTGACATTTTTAGAATCTTCTGCCTTCTGTATCGGTCATCTACTTGTCCTATGAACTTTTTCTCAATCTCTGACACTTTGCAAGTCAAATTATTTCTGCGTGCGTATGATGTATCTAATGTAGCCCAAGGAAGGAAGAATTTAGCTAGTCTATCCTCCTTTTTGTAATAGTCCCACTTATTCATTTGCTTATAATTCGGAACTTCAGGTAGTACCGAATCATAATTTGAAAAGTAGTACTCAAATCCTTCTCTACCATAAAATATACTAAGCAGTAAACTACATGTTATCCCATAAGTCAATGGGAGATGATGATATCGGATGCCCTCATCTACAGAAGCCGGCAATTGCATACATACATAGCAATCTTTGGCCTCCATGGCATCGATATACTCGTACAACAGTTTAGCATATGCGTTTGACCTAAAGTTTCCCTGTGACTCGTCTACATGTAATCTACGAGCTTCGTCTACCAGTAACGCTTTTTCACGAATAACATTGCTCTCCTTTGTCTTCCCATCAAGAGCAGGTTTCAAAGTCGTTACAGGCTTTACATCTGCTATTTCTTTATCGGTTTCATGTCCTATTATGTATGATATTGTCACTACTGTAATTATGAGAAATATTACTACAGCTATAAGTGTACCTATTATACATTTAGCTTTTCTGTTTTGGTTACCGTTCTCCATGTTGTCAAAAACAGCGTAACTCTTTCTTTTGCGAAAAAGTTTTTCAGTTCAGTCTTTGGGTTGCTTTATTTTCTTCTCAGTTTGTAAAGTGCTCTTTATCAACAAAAGTCTCTTTTTCGCAACAATGTCTCTTTATTTTTAACAACAGACAACCCTAACCCTTCTCCGTCCTCTAAATGTAATCCCTAATTTTATTCTTCTTTCCACTCGGCGCTAGGTTATCTTCTTCTTTATAACTTATATACAAAAGTCTTTATACATCAACAATTATTCTCGTACCTGCAGCTCTCGCAACAAGTTCCAATAATTCAAAACAAATGACTTTTTCTTCTTCTTCCGGAATTTGTTGACCAAATGTTGGAAATTGTAATCTGTTTAGCACTAAATCTTTAATCTGACTCAAGTATGGGGGTATGGGAAGCGTGAAAGTCAGTAATCCCTCAGTCTCGAGTCCAGGAGTCAACATCCATATCTCCACTGCCACAAATGGATCGAGATCGATTACTTTCACGTTCTTCACTCTCCCAGATTTCTGTCCCCAAGACATCTGCTAGATAAGTCCACTCTGGGGTGGCGTACCTTCTGCAGGGCACACGTACCCTTCTCGATCTTCTTGGACTCTCAGTTCCTGAGTCTGTAGTTTCCTCTTCTTGGTCTGATTCTTCAGAGATCGGGACAAGAGTTTTCTCCTGTTGTGTCTTTAAGCTTGGCCTCCTTCTTCTCTCTGGCCAACTGGCTTCGTCACTCCTTGTCCTCCTGCTCCTTGTTCTGGGACTTGTCTCTTGGTCACTCTCAGCTTGTTCAGTATCTGATTCAATCTCCCAGTTACTTTCTTCTCCTGAGGCGACTTCGGTCTCACTAATGTCTTGACCTTCATCGACCTGTTCCGTCACAGTCTCAGCCTCTTTGATCACCTCTACAGCTTGGCTTTCCCCCTCTATGTCTTCTCCGCTTTCCGCTGGATTCTCATCCGAGAGAGGAGCTGTTTCTTCCAGAGGTGTTGGCACTCTTCGAGTGTGTGAAGCGTGTATCCAATTTGGCAGGCCTCCACACTTCACTGCAGTGTTCGTAACAAGTATGACTTGAAATGGTCCTCGCCAACGCACGTCTAAGCAGTTCTTCCTGACATGCTTTTTCACCAAAACCCAGTCCCCCGGACTCAGGTCATGGCACAAGTCTTGTGCTGATGGAACCTCTGCAGCCTGGACCTGGAGGGACACAGAATTAATGGCATCAGATAGTCCCTTGCAGTAGTCCAAGATCAAGTCGTCTGTGATGTTCAATAACGCTGCAGTCGGAACCGATGGCAATCTCATAGCTCTCCCCATTATCACTTCATGTGGAGAGAGACCTGTTTTTCTATCTGGTGTGCTACGTATGCTCATAAGAACCACTGGTAGTGCGTCTTGCCAACTCAGGGATGTTGATGAACAAACTTTAGCAAGTCTGGACTTAATTGTGCTGTTGATTTGCTCTACAATCCCTGAAGCTTCTGGTCGATAACTGCAATGGAGCTTCTGATCGATACTCAAAGCTGAGCACAACATCTTCACTATTTCGCTGTTGAAATGAGTTCCTCTGTCCGATTCCAAAGAGGATGGCACCCCAAACCTCGGTATTAACTCTCTAAGTAACAATTTTGCTACTGTAAGTGTATCGCATCTACGTGTAGGGTAAGCTTCTAACCCATCTAGAAAATATACAGACAATCACAAGAACGTATCTGAGTCTGTTGCATTTAGGCATTTCTATAAAATCAAGCTGCATTCTATTGAAAGGCCCCCAGACCTCCCAATGTGACTCAATGTAACTGGTGTTCTTTTTCCCACGTTTAGTTGCTGACAGATCGCACATCGCTGACATACTGCTTCTGCCGCTACTCTAAACTTAGGATTAAACCATGTTTGTCTGAATACTCTCACCATGGCATCTCTACCTATGTGTGCTGATCCATGCAATTTCCTTACCATTGGACTAACAAGTTCATTTGGTAAAACTGCTCTCCCATCGGCGGAGATCCAAAAGTTCATCTCACTTTTTATACACCCAGCTGTTTCCCAGCCCTTTTTCTCATCATCTTGTGCATTCTCCTGAACACTCCTTAGCTCATCCCACGTATCTACAGTGTCTAACAACATTGTCAATTCAGTTCTTTCTTGGATCCCCCCCACTTTCACATCCGTGTGAGAATATCCTTGTTCTGCGCAGTAACGCGCTACTTCATCCGCATAGCGGTTACCTTGTGACACAAAATCCACGCCTTTTGTATGCGCAGCACATTTGACTACTGCGATAGCTGTCGGGCCTTGCAATGCCTCTAACAATAATCTCACGAATTCTCCATTCCTAATGGGAGAACCCGAGGAGGTCATGTAACCTCTTTGAGACCATAACTGCCCGTAATCGTGAACTACCCCGAAACCATACTGGCTATCGGTGTATATGGTGACTCGAATTTTGTTACCTGCTAAACAGGCACGCGTCAAAGCAATAATTTCAGCTACCTGAGCGGAGTGTACTCCTTCCAGGCAAGCGGCTTCTACAACTCTGGTAATTGTACAAACTGCATAAGCTGCTCTCAGCTGACCAATATCGTCTCTTACGCATGAACCATCAACAAAGAAAATTTCATCGGGGTCAGTCAATGGCTCATCTACGATATCGGGTCTCGGTTTGGTGCATAGTTCAGTCACATCAAGGCAGTCATGATCTGTACAAATTTCATCATCCACCTCATTTGGAAGTGGCATCAAAGTTGCAGGATTCAAGACGGAGCATCTTTTTAGGGTCACATTCTCGGCAGCCAGTATGACTTGCTCGAAGCGTGTGAGCCTGCTATTCGTCAGATGCTGAGTCTTCGTCCTGGTCATTAACAATTCCACAGAATGCGGTACGTACACCACTAACTGATGTCCCATTACCACGCTTTCAGATCTTTCAATGCTGACACCCGTTGCAGCAACGGATTTGAGACATCCGGGCAACGCTGCGGCTACTGGATCTAATGTAGCCGAAAAGTACGCTACTGGCCTACGCGCATCTCCATGAATCTGGGCCAAAACTGCTAAAGCGCATCCCTCTCTTTCGCAGCAGTAAAGCAAAAATGGTTTTGTGTAATCAGGCATTCCTAAAGCCGGGGCGCGACATAAGTCCTCCCTCAGCTGCAAAAACGCCATCAAACAGTCTTTGTCCCATGGTACCGGATCACTCACTCCTTTGTGCGTCAGTTGTAATAACGGCTTTGCCTTCAGTGAGAAGTTGGCTATCCACTGTCGACAATAACCGACCATGCCTAGGAACATCCTGACCTCTCTTTGTGTTGTAGGCGCGTTCATTTTCATAATCGCCTCTATTCTGTCTGGAGACACCTTCCGTTTCCCCTTTTCAATCCTGTGGCCCAAGTATTGCACTTCGGTAAGACAATATTGCAATTTACTTGGAGACACCTTATGCCCGTTCTCGGCCAAGTGATTTAACAAGGTGATGGTGTCTACTCTGCAAGCTTCTTCTGTTTCTGACGCAACTAGGAGATCGTCTATGTACTGGACTAGAACTGAGTTCTTGGGCAGTACTAGACTTTCAAGATTTCTCTTTAATAGCTGGTTAAAAATCGATGGGCTTTCTGTATACCCCTGAGGGATACGACACCATGTTAAAACGCGATCTTCCAGCTTAAAAGCGAAAAGGTACTGGCTCTCTTCATCTAAAGGAATCGAAAAGAAAGCCTGGCACAAATCTATCACGGTGAACCATTCAGCTTGGAACGGTATCTGAAATAATATCACTGATGGATTCGGTACCACTGGACAACATGAGACAACAATATTATTAATCTTTCGAAGATCCTGCACTATTCTGTATTTTCCACTAGGCTTCTGCAAACCCATAATCGGGGAGTTACATGGACTACCCACGATCTCCTTCAGTATTCCCTGTTTATTCATGGATTCGATCACAGGCTTTATTCCTGCAATCGTCTCTGGTGTCAACTTGTATTGTGGTGTTCTTGGATACTCAGCATTGGGTCTTACCATGATCTTTACTGGTTCTACCCCTTTGATCAGTCCTATTTCTTCTCCAGAAAAATCCCACACCTCAGCTGACACTTTCTCCCTCAAATCCTGTGGAAGCTCCTCCACTGTTAAGGTAGGATATAATTCCACGCATTCCTGCGAATTTACAACTTTAAAATCGGCATCTTCATCATTGGTCTGCACTTCTACTCCTTCAGGTGTGCAATGTATTGTGCAATTCAGTTTACACAACAGATCTCTTCCTAACAAACACACCGGGCTAGAATCACAGATCACAAACTGATGTTCGTCACTGTAATTCCCTATCTTTACTGACACTGGTTCCGTCAGAGGATTCGTCATCCTCTTGTTTGCGACTCCTACCACCTGAATCATCTCTCCTGATATCGGCAGACCTGGGACTACCGCTGATCTCAACGTGGATCTAGTGGCTCCCGTATCCACCAAAAAGGTCGTAGGACATCCAGCTACTTCAGCTTCTACGTATGGTCCTCTCTGATCTACTTCCAGGGCTGCTCCTAGAGTACAGTCTTCTTCCCTATTCACTCGTTGCCCTGTAAGAGGATCAACGTAGTAGCATTCTTCTCCTCCTACGAACAATGGCATTTGTCTATAGGTTTTCCCTCCATTCGTAATTCGAGGCGGTTGAGGAAACGGGGCTCGAGGAGTCTGAGTCCCCCCTTTGATAAACTTTCCCTTCGGGACTGTCGCTCCCTTAACCACGTTATTCTGTACCTCTTCCTCCTCCTGTTCTAATTCCCCTGTCTCAATATTATAAGGACACTCGCGTCTCCAATGTCCCACCTCATTACACTGATGACACCTTGTCGTCTTTTTCAGTGTTGCGATATCCATTCTCGGTCTCGGTCTTTCTTCCTCATCTCTGCTCTGATTATTCTGTTTCTTTGCTTGCGTTCCTGTTCCCTGCTGTCGCTGTCCACCCTTTCCGGCTGCTTGCATCTGTACTAACATCAGCTTTTCCTTAAGCTTCTTTGCCTTTGTATCTATCTCATCGCTACAGTACCTTGCATACCTCAGAATCTCATCTAAAGGTTTGTTCTGCCAGCAAATTAAATGCTGTTGAATCATCAGGCTTATGTCTGGTCTCAATCCGAGAACAAACTTCGACACAAACTGTCCTATGTCCTTAGGATCCATTACGTCTAATCCACTGTACTGTTTGAATGCTTTCAGTAACCTCTCATAGAACTCGTGAACGGTCTCTTTAGGCTCCTGAGTTGTTCGATCTATCTTAACCCAGTCTATGTCTTGCACCGGCACTTTCTCTTTTAGCCATGTTATTACTCTCTCGTATTTTTCCATGACTCTATCTGATGGACCACCTGTCTGGGTATCTCTCGGAGGCTCGCAAGTGGGCCATTCAATACTAAGTTTGCATGCCGTCCACAAATCTCCGGGTACCACGATATCGAACAAAGTGTTCAAATCGATCCACAGTACCTTAGAGATCTTCACGAATCTCTCTACCTGCTTGTACCACTCTACGGGATTTTCTCTAAGCTTCGGGAAGGAATTAGTGAATGCCGCTAAATCCCCCCTACTCCATGGTACATGCACGTAGTTTCCGTTCGCGATTTCTCGCAAAGGGAAAGCTTCCATTCGCATTAAGTCTGTATCCTGAGACTTTATAAGTGTACTCCGTCTGACAGATCCCTTCTTGGACCATCTTTCCTCCCATCTATCCAGATCTCTCCATATCCTAATGCACATGACCAATTCCCTTATGTGTACTCTTAGCCCAATCGTTCTGCGCTCATCTAAATCTTGATCCGTGCAATTCAGCCTATGGTTGGCCTGTAAAGCCTTAGTTCGTGATATGTCTATCATGTACTTTTCTGCCAATTCAGATAACTTTTCATGAGCTGCTCTCGCTTTCCGAGTAACGTCTTTAGACAAAAACAGAATCTCATCTGGTGCGTATAGCTCTAACCTCTCGATTGCCACTGTGCCGTCAATTATTTCATCTAAGTCTGATTTTAAACTCATTACATCTATGCGTCTTGCTTTTATTTCAGCTCTCAGTACGTCAGTCCTAGGTTGTTCTCTTACATCCCTCTCACCTCCACTATGCGCCCTACGCCTAAGCACAGGTGAGTTATGAGGAATTTTCCTTCCATCTCTTTGTTCCCACCTCTCTAGATCCCAAGCTTTTCCATCTTCCCTTGGGGTGTGGTGGAACAATGCTCCATCCCTCAACCCTACATTCCGTCTTTTCGACTCGGTTTCTCCAGATACAAGATAGGATCCTCCGTGCTGTTCTAGACCACTGTAACTCGCTTGCTGTCTGGTATCACTCAACAAACGATAAGGTCCTTCATGGCTCTCCATGCTCCCGCGATCTCGTTCGTGATCACCGGATGTATGGCGAGACGTTTCGCGACTCCCTATATTCTCGTGACTTCGTTCTAGATCACCGGACGCATGGCGAGACCCTTCGCGGCTCTCCATGTTCCCGTGATTCCGTCCGTAATCACCGGAGGCATGTCGAGACGTTTCACGACTCTCCATGTTCCCGTGATTCCAATGTTGCACATTTTCATCCGGAGTATGGTGTGTGCATCTGAAAGTGTTTCGGTACTCCTGCGTCCTTCGTTCTCCCTCACTAAAGGTGACGCGAGGCACTTCGCCACACCCTGCACTC
Organism: Lissotriton vulgaris; assembly: GCF_964263255.1. Taxonomy (NCBI): domain Eukaryota; kingdom Metazoa; phylum Chordata; class Amphibia; order Caudata; family Salamandridae; genus Lissotriton; species Lissotriton vulgaris. The sequence goes on along the minus strand of NW_028242037.1, from coordinate 1,440,357 downwards.
CTGTCGTTGCACATTTGCCGATTGCCACTAGTAGTAGGGCAAGTATCTCCCCTGCTTCCTTGACTCCCTCTCTCCCACTCCGGGCTGCTTTCGCCAGCTCCACAATGAGAGAGGATCTTGTTATCCTGGTCTCTCCACTCTGCTCCTGTTTCTAAACTTTTATTCCGAGCCTCTTCAGCAGTATCCCATTCTTTCAGATATTCCCTTAATTCCTTATAGGATTTCGGTTTTGGTTTTGGTCCCCTCAAATCCATTGATCCTCTTTGACCCCCTTGTTCGATCCAGGGACCCGTTGCGGAATCTAATGGGGTACTCCGACTCACTGGTGCTAATCTCTGCCTCTGAGGATTCATCGTGTTATTCCTATTCTCCATCTCTGCCCTTTCCCTGTCCCATCGTGCCTGCTCCTCCTGCTGGACCCCCTCTGGGTTGTAGATTGACACTATAGGGCCTATGGTAACAGGTACTTGTAAAGCGTCTGGCATTTGGTACGACCTTGCACATTGCGTCTCTGGCACCTTCTGGACCACGAATCTTCCCACTACTCTCTGTTCAGAACTAGCTTGGGGTATTTCCTCACTCTTGTTGGAGTCCCACTCCGTTACTGGGATCGATTTATATTCTCCCCACCTAGCTCCGTCCCCTTGCTGTAATATGGGACTTGCGGTTTCGCTGTTGTACGGAGGTGGTCTATCTGTTAATAGCCTATCTATCAGATCCTCCTCCGTCTCGCTTTCCTCATCTTCCTCCTCTAGAGGTTTCTTTTCTCCCGTAGCTTCTATCATGGTGAACAGTTTGTCTGCTTCTATCTTTTGCACTCTCCACTTCTTAGCTTCCTCATCCCATTTGGCATCCTGCACTGCCTTTACTGATCGTCTCACTCTTTCTTGGCGCCTCTTTACGCTCTTTTCGTGAGCTGCTCTAAACCATGCACTAAGTGCTTCGAACTGTGTTGGCCTCGGTAGAGGTCTCGCTGCAAGCATTACTGCTTTCAGTTGGTTCAACACTTCTAACTTAAACGTTCCGAATCTTGGAAACGTCAGTTCCTTATTCCCTTCTGTTAGCCTATTCCACTCGGAGATCCACATTATCGAGTGTAAGCCTACATTTACTGCCATATGATAAGCTGGTGTGCCTTCTGGTGGAGCTTCTTCTCCAGCATATAAATTTCTTCTATTCCTCCTAAATATTTTTCTTAAACCCTTAAAGCACTTCATTTTTGATAATCTACGATTTTCTCTTATTAATTCTCTTCCTTGTTTATGTCCCGATGACAAACCACCAATCCCTGTGCGACTCTTGCTAATCAGCCTATCCCAGTGCTGTTCTACGCTAACCGACCAATCTCAGCGCGGCTCTACGCTGACGTCACTTGTCCCCTTTGCAGCAGTTTCCTTCGTTTCTCAACTCGTCTCGCGGTCTTACATGCGTTTCATTCATACGCCGAAAAATTACTACTTCCGTCCAAGCGATCACTTTTCTCTGACTGTACGGCCACAGTCTAACTGTAATTGCTACCTCAACTGGCGAAACGTCTTCCTCTCAGACGTTCACCTCAACTGATAGGTTACTTACACACAGTAAACGTACGACCAGCATGCGTTTACTCATACACTCACTCAAACGCTCCCCCTATCATCGGTCTGTCGGGCGATCAATGGTACCTCATGACCCCCTTTAAATGGTAGACAAATTACTCTGGGTGTTCGATACACCCGAACCACTTAAGCTCTTTTCTGGACATAAGATTTTATCCGGTTGCGCGCGCTCACAACCTTCCCTCAATCACACTACAGGCATTCAACTCCGCTTGACATTACAACACAGGAACAACATAAAACACCGCAATCTTACAACGCATGACCCTTATACTCACTCTCGACCGACTCTGCTGCTTTTCTCTCGACGCACCGTCAGCACCGTCTTCGGCAGGGATTCTTCTTCTGGTCGTCGATGACTAGGGACCTTGGGGTAAACTAAACCTGACCTAGGTTGTCTTCCTCAAGAAGAAAACCATCTTTCTCTGCTACCAACTGCGGGGAATGAGATTTTAATACCTGTTTTGATCAATTTGATAACTTATCTCATTCATCAATTTTGGATCATTTGTTGTCTGTCATTGAGTAAAAGACAGCCTCTGCATAGGTTAGATAAACCCCATTAACTGACGCCACTCTGAAGAACCACTTACGACTGATAAAATTTAAAAGGTTTAATATAAAATTAAGAAAAGTTGCATATACAATCCTCTCAGGATCAAATTCATCAAATATACAGGAACCAATAGGAACATATATTCCCTAAAGAACCTCAGTCTACAAACGAATACAATTAAGGTCAGTTCCAAAATCAACAAATTAAAAAGCATCGATATGAAGTGGTTCTTCTGCGTCATCTACAGAAAGAGAAAAATGATCAAGTTAAATCTGTCCCTACTCTATACTAGGTGACATCCCTACTTCGCAAGTTTCTAGAACCCTAAAAAAGGTGTCAGCAGTTTGACTCCCTAAGAAGTTCAAACTCTCTTAGCCTCTAAAGGTAACTTAAGTTTAAGAAGCAGTACCCTCTCTGCCTACCCATCCGATCTCTAAGGGTCCTCGGCCTACTGCTCCCTTGCGCTCTGATCTCTCTCAGCGCATCTGCTCAAGTCATCTGCTCTTTCTAACTTGCCTTCGCTCTCGCTCTGAACAATTCGCTAACTTCTCCCCGGGGTGCTGTCCCTAAAATACACAATCACAGTGTGGGTGGAACGCCCCTTCGACGCCCACCACGGACTTTCCCCCATGATGTCATTTTCTAGCTTTTTCCATGGCTTCGTCTCTTCGCGTCGTCCGTTAAGTTGACCTTTCCCCTTAGCCGCCATCTTCGTCTTCTTGCTGGTGACTTCATTCAACTTTACCTTTGACACTTTTGGAGTAAAATCTATCCCCTTTATCAGAACTTCTATTCTTTACGGCTGTACTTTAACCTCATTTGGTCCTGTGAATGGTCATTTCAAAACAAGACTCAAATTCCTATCGTCTCCTCTCATGTTTAGGCAATAAACCTCGTTCAACATTTGTCACCTTAAATCTAACAAAACTAGACTCTTCGGCTCGCACCTTCAAGTGAAGGCTATTCACGACTCCTGTGAGCCCACTAAATTACCAACAACGGACTACACTCCTGCGAACCCTTGGTCAGTCAGGTTATAATCACAAATGACCTAAAACTCTTCTAACATTCCTACAAACTTCTTCTACACAGTATAACCTTTAACATACATTTATATATGAACGCATTTAGCAAATCTCTTGCTTATATGTGGATACATTTTACATAGAATACAAATTACGTAAAATATAAACCTTAATACATAGAATATAATTTACATAGAATATAAAGTTATATTCTCATTGGTTACATCGTTATGTGTATGCTCTCTGCACATTTCTCCATGTTGCATTTCTCGCCGTTTCTGCATTTAAAGTTACATACATACATGAATTTCACTTTGCACGTTCTTCTGTTCATGAGCATTTCTACACATTTCTACATTAGCCCACTACGTAAACGGGCCTTCTAAATCTAATGCATTCCAAAGTGAATACAATTACATTTCCTATATTACTTTGGTTACGTCTGTTAACTTTATGCTATAAGCGTCAACTTCACGTTCGATATACATTTCATTCCTACGTTTATACGATATACTTCTAAATATGACTCGGATATACGTTTTATTCAAATTGCGCTCTCTCAGAGGCCCACACCTGCAGCGGGCTTGAGCACCGCCCCCCTGCTGCTTCCTGATAACACCTCGCCGCACCCGCTTCGCGGGTGCCGCAGCGCTAGGTGTCTTTGTTTGCCTGACAGTGAGGAGGTGTTTCCCTGCCTCTGGGACAGCATCGCTGAGATCTTGCCTTCTAGTACGGAGGGGGTGCTGTTCCCATCTTCAGCCTCTCTCCCGATCTATCATTTGTGATTTCGTTTTTGAGAGGCATGAGTTTGTTAAATTAATTTATGAATTGTGATCTTTAGCCTGTGTTAATCAATTATTAGCAATTTTTATTGAGGTCATAGTGACCATTGTTTCATTATTTGTACAGTTCCTTCACTTTAAAACCACTACCCTTCCCTTTCCTTTCCATTAGGGGCACTAATTATGACTAAGTAGTGATGTATTTTATGAACAGTTTTTTATTGTACACGTTGTGATTAAAAACAATGTTGTGATATCCTTTTTGAATTTATTTAAGATATTATCCATTTTTTGTCTATTTGCTCTAGTATTTGGGACCACTTTGTTTGCATCATTCAAGTGTACGGAGGGGCCCGGGAGTTAGCCTGAGAGAGGCGCACAGAGCCATCCACAGGACTACATCGCCCAGGTGTCCCTCGGAGGCCCACACTTGCAGGGGGGCTTGAGCACCGCCCCCTGCTGCTGCCTGATAACACCTCGCCGCACCCACTTCGCGGGTGTCGCAATGCTAGGTGTCTTTGTTTGCCTGACAGTGAGGAGTTGTTTCCCTGCCTCTGGGACAGCATCGCGGAGATCTTGCCTTCAAGTACGGAGGTGCCCGGGAGTTAGCCCGAGAGAGAGGCGCACAGAACCATCCACAGGACTACAGCGCCCAGGAGTCCCTCGGAGGCCCACACCTGCAGCAGGGCTTGAGCACCGCCCCTCTGCTGCTGGTATATATTGCATGCTTACAACCGCTGCACGGGGGCGCGCGGGAGCGTTCCGGGAGAAGCCCGGGACCAGGGCGGGACCGTTCGTGGCCGGAAGAGGTTGGTCGGACCACCCCCTTGGGTTTATCTTTACTTTGCTTCGTGTTATCTGCCTATTGTGATTTGATGATATCACGGCTTAAAAGGGTGCGAAAGACTCTTATCGATCTTGTAACACGTTTACTGGGTACTAACTATCAGCCCTTTATATTTTATAAATTGATAGAGTTGTATACGTTGTAACTTCTTGTAACTATAGTACGTGGGATTTTATTAGCCACCCTGTATTAACAGCAGTAAAGAATGGGGAAGAACAATCTTGCGATACCTGTCCCTGCCCTGAAGCAAAAGGCATCGCTAAACCCTCCACTACCCAGTCTGACAGCAATTGACCGCATGCTGCAGAAAACTATTGGGGTGGTGGCTAATGCTATAGAACACACATAATGCCGCCTTTTGCTCCCGCCCGGAGCTCTTCCCCCTCTCCCCCTACCAACACATCAACGTTTACTATTAATTCACAGGATTCGATAATGGCACCTTCTTTTGCCGCTCTCCCTGGGGCTCATCATCTTTTGGCAACTCAAGACACTGCCCCTATCAGGGGCAACGTATATTTTGAGTCCCTGCCTCTATCAACAAGGTTATCCATGGCTCCTACTTCTTTTTTAAATGACTCCATTCCCAATCCCCTTCTTCAGCTAGAGTCTCCCATAGCAAATGAGTCCCCTGATATACCATTAAGTTCAATCTTGGTCTCTGCCTCATCTCAGAGTGTAAACAACGATAGTTCGCGGGAAACTACTAGAGGGCAAAAGGCCATCCTTAGGTCAAAACACGCTAACACGCAAGGTTCAGAGGTTAAAAAAGATAAGGGGTTTGCAGGGGGCTGCAAACAAAAGAAAGCACCTGTTAAACACAATGCAACAAAGGGGAAAACTGTTAAAAACACTGTCTCCGTAACTGCAACTGTATCCACCTCCAACAATGATCTTGGTCCTCATGTTGCAAATATGGAAAAGCCAGCTATATTTTTTCACCATTCCCGCCTTTCCCTTTACGTAACGAGGGTTTTTTTGATAAAATGTAATTACTTATGAAATCCTTAATGGCACCCCTCTTCGAAAGGGTAAAGCGCTTGGGAGACAAAATAGACAACCTGGAACAAATAATGAAAAGCAGTGTGACCACCTTAGAGCAGCCCCTTTCAACCCAAAGAACAGGTACCAGCCGTACTTCCCAGCCATCAAGTGACCCTAGGTCCATAGCCGCTCAAACAACGAAGACCATGGGAACTAAGGGCAGGCCTTTACAGATGGTTTCTAGTAGGCCGGAAGCTAACGAGCAGGTTAGAGGGGTGGGTAGCTTGGGAAAGCCCACAGAACATACGGGCCAGGCGGAAAACGGCCCCTGTGCAGCCAATGTCCCTTCCCCGCCTGCCAAACCAAAGAGGATATTTACACATATCGATCTACCCCCCCCAATCATTGCCATACACGGAAGTGTTAGTTGGTGTCCTGGAGTTACCCCCCCAAAAAACTGAATCTTACTTTGAATTAAGAAATAAAACGGCGCATTGGCTGAACACGAACAGGCCACTCCCTCCTGATACATCAGGGCACATAATATTCGCAAGAAGGCTAACTTGGCTGGGGCATAGGAGAAAAGATCTCCCAGGGGACTGCATTGTCATCAATTTTGGGGACAAGCGGGTGGTCCAGCATATATGCAATTGGCCCTCTCAGTTTGGTGAGTCCAAGATACTTACTAGGGATCTGAGTTTTTTCTACCCTCAACTTTTCCCTCTCCAAACAACTATGAGTCGAAGGGAATTTGCAAACATGGAATTGGAAGAGAGAACGGGTATCAGATATAAGACCCCAACTTCCAACTATTTTGATAGACTCTCTGAACTGGAAAGGGTGGATTGACTTCACTGCAAGGGTTTCCTTCCAGATATTACGACCTCTGAACCCACTCCTCCCAGAAAATCTAGTTAATTCAGACCAGGGTGTTGTTACAAATGAAGAACTCCCCCTAACTATCAGAAAGGCTTGCTACCAAGAAGAAATTATGGGAGCGTTCCCCGATCATAAAACCAACAAGGTCGACCCTTCAGTTAAAATACTATTCTGGAACGTTGCGGGCTTGTGTGCAAAGGTTGTGAACGGCATCTGCTTAGACTTCGTTCATAGTTTTGGCATTCTATGCCTGCAGGAAACTTGGGTGCCATCCAAGTTACACATTGAGGGATATAGAACATTCTTCTCTCCAGCACTACCGTCTTCTTCTGGCAGAGCAAACGGTGGACTGACTATCTTTGTATCAAACATCCTCCATTTTATAAGCATAGTCCCCATTAATTTGGACACAAATTTCCAAATACTAATTTTACACCAAAGTAACACTAACGCCCTTGTTATTGTGAATTTCTATAATAACCCTTCGATAGACGACTTCATAAAAACTATAAAGGAAATAAACGCCTGTCTCTATGACCTAATAAATAAAGTACGGAAGGAGCTGTCTATAATTTGAGGTGGGGACTTTAACCAGACCCTCTGCAAGCAGAGTTCTAATACAGTCTGCGGCATTGTTGACGAAAACGGTGATCAGGTAACCCATTTCCCCCTCACCACAGTTGGGCACTGCTTGAACAACACCTTCTGTGGCTTAGACCTTGCCCTTGCCAACGGTTTGCTAAATCCCCCCATTCATGTCACACCTACCTTTATTGGAAGAGGCAGGCCACGTGCAATTGATTTTATCTTTATCTCACTGATAGCGGGAAAGGACCTACTTGACTGTAAAACCCATGATGTTACGATCAGCGACCATTACCCAATTAGCATCACCCTAAAATTTATTAAGAACTGTGTGAGCTTTAACATCAAGACGACTTTAACCCAAAACAATCTCACATTAGATAGATTGAATGGTTATTCGTTAAGGTGAGAAAAGGTGGACCCCCTGGCTATTACTGCAAGACTGGTTTCAAATTTAAGCCCAGTGCTTGAAAAATGTCTTGACCCAGCCACTACTAGTGAGGGAATCCTGGCTAACTTTTTGATACTGATAACATCAATTAGGAAAATCTTATTCGTTAAGACAAAAACTGGTAAAACTAGAATCAAGGGCTGGTTTGATAACTCCTGCACGAAAGCCTATCAGAGCCTAAAATTAGCATTAAATAAAAAGGACAAATTCCTACGGAAATCACAGCACTCAGGAAAACCTACAAACAAGCACTAAAATCCAGGAAGAATAATCTGAAAAAAGACCTGTGGACCCAATTACACAGATCATGTTCCCTGAGGGACAGTGCCGCTTTCTGGACGGTCGTGAAGTCCCCTTTTTTAACAAATACAACGGTTAACCCCAGCATTGATGTTGCCATCGATAAACAGTTGTGGTTGATTATTTCGAGCGGATATTCAGCCTCCCTCCTTCCGCAACTCAATCGATTCTACCTGGGCCAAATTCAAGATCTTTTCAGTTGCTTATTAATATAGCACATGAGGAGGTGGAGTTAGCCCTGATGGCCAGTTAAAATGGTAAAGCTCCAGGCCCTGACAAGGTTCCAATTGATTTTTTTAAATCTAATATGGAACTTTGGTCGCCAATTTTAACTAGGGTCCTCCAGGCATCATGTGCCGTGGGTCTTATTGAATTGTGGTCTCAATAAATCCTTGTTCCTATATTTAAAAAGGGGGATCGTCAATCACCATCCTGCTAAAGCTGTATTTCCCTGCTGGATTCCTTGGAGAAAGTGGCCAGCCTTGTTTTTCTAGAGCATCTCCAGCAGTGGGCCACAGACAATAAAGTTCTGTCTGGCCTGCAATTTGGGTTTCATGAGGGCCTGGGAACAACAGAGCAAGCCATCAATTTATCGCTGCTAATTGGTAAATATGTAAACGCGAAAGGGGGGGCCCTCTATATGGCATACTTTGACCTGTCAGCAGCATTTGACTGCGTCAACCATAACAAGCTGTGGACCATCTTAGCTGATATGGGAATAGAGACGCCCCTCTTAATATTTCTGCCCGAATTATACTCAGGCGCCACAGCAAGAGTTAGATACGGCGTGGGGGGCGAGCTAACAAAGTCATTCAGAGTAAAGCACGGGGTAAGGCAGGGCTGCATCCTGGCCCCGTTTTTATTTAATCTCTATACAAGCGGCCTGGAAAAAGTTATGGTCAAGGGGAGCCAGGACCTTCCCACTATAAACAAGCGCCCAATACCGATCCTGCTCTACGCGGACGACACTGTAATCTTAGCACGCACCCCCATGGAGTTACAGCGTGCCCTCGCAAAATACCACACTTTCATGGCTAACCTTGACCTTCATGTTAATATTAAAAAGACGTTTGTCATCTCTGCAGGGTCGAGAATTAAGAATACTAAGTCCATGTACATTGATAACCAAAAATTAGAGAGCACTATCACGTATTCTTACTTGGGCATCGTATTCGACCATAAATGCTCCTGGAAGTTTGCCATCGAGTCCAGGAAACTAACTTTTAACCCCTTCGCTGCTCATGACGAGCTCAGCTCGTCATGCAGTACACTGGTCTTGTGCTCATGACGAGCTGAGCTCGTCATGAACAATGGGATTTGAAAAAATTCAGCATCCAAGAAGAATGGAAAGGGGCGACCACTCGGTCCCCCCGAACGTATGGTGGAGTACCCCGATCCCCCCGGGAAACTATTTTTGGCGGGAGGCGCGTCTCGGCTGGTATGCCCAAAGCGGCGTAGCCAGGGCGCGCTTTTTCCCGCCCAAGAGTGGGTTGTCCTAGACACTGAAGCCGTCAGCCACGCCCCCGGAGGCGGGAGGAGGCGGGTTTACGCCCGCCCAAAGAAGAATAAAAGGAGCGATAGTCCTCGGAAGCATCCTCTTGTTCCTGTGCTCTGAAGCTGCACCTCCTCGCTGCACGTGAGCTCGAGACGGAACGAAGAGCCAATTTTGAATTTAGTAATTTTCTTTTTTCTCTTTCAGCATTTCAAATCGGGTCAGGACCTTTCACCTACGTGGGAAATGCCGGGCAAGAGAGTCGCAAAAAAGGTCAGCACCGACCAGATGCTCCGGATGTTGGTGAAAGACATGGCAGAGATGAAGAGAAAAATGGCGGCCAGGGACGGTGCGGGAAGGCCAAAAAGACCCAACCCGACAGAGGCCCCGGTCGGAAGAAGGAAGAGGGCCAGGAATGGGTCAAACGGGGACGAGGTCCCAGTTCCGGAGGCTCCCCCGGCGAGCCCTCCTAGACCAGCGGAGATTCCGGCGCCGGCTCCTGCTGAGGGCCAGCGGATCCCCGTTGTGGTTACCCCAGTGGACGAAGGGGACATGCCCCCGGAGTTGGCCGCCCAGTTGGCGGCATGGCTGGGTAATAGCAGCGGGCGTTCCGTGGCTCCGGGGGACACGGCCAAGGAGGCCAAGCAATTAATGAGGCAGTTGCGGCAGTCTCGAGAGGCCGCGAAACCTCCTTGTCCGTTTGTTTCCCCGCAGGCTCCAGTAGAGCAACCCGCAGCTGGCACGAGTTCGGCGGCAATGGCGGTTACAGCTTCTGGCTCAGGTAAGCAGCTAATGCCGATTGCGGGGAAGGGGTCTGTACCCTCGAGAAGGGAGAAATTGGCTCAGCATATCCCGATGGAGGTCAAAGAACGGATATGGGCTGAGAAATACGTAAACATGTTCCCCTTACTAACTGACCATTATGAGATTGAGCATGTGAAAGTTCAGAAGGAACTCATGCATCCGAGTGTTTGGCGCGCAAAAATGGCCGCCTTTAGAGTCGATGAGACGATAGGTAACTGGGGTAGAGCATTTGGAATATTCACTTCGATTATGGGGGAACGGAGACCTGATTTGTTGACCGAGTTACCTGTGTACCAGTCACGTATTATGGAATATTCTCAGACATATGTTGGCAATGAGTGGTTTTGTTATGATAACATTTTTCGTAAGGCTAAAGAGTTCGATACGTGCCTGACGTGGGATTGTTACGACTCCATTTCGTGGCAAAAAATGGAAAAATCAGGCATGTTAAAGGCGCCATTGTTGGGGGGGGGGCGGGGGCGAACTTTCCCGCCAACCATCCGGGGCGCCCTTTCGGTCGGGGGCAAGTAATGAGCACCACCCAAGGCCGAACGGCAATACAGGTAAAAAAGGGGTATGCTGGAACTTTAATAGGGGAAAGTGTACGAGGCCCCAGGGGTCATGCAAATTTATGATTTAGATTATAGTTGTGCACAGCTTTAGGTTAGGTTGTAGATTAAGGCGTGAATCGTGCTCCTTTGTATACTCCCTGCATTGGAGTATTACTATAAACTAAGAGATGCACTAGCACTGAGCGGCACTAGTGTCACAAAAGGCACTGATTATTCATGTGCTGGATCAGCCAGCTAATGTTAATCAAAAAAGTATTCCACGTTCAAAAGTTCCTTTTCATTGCAGTATTTTATTCATACTTCAGTTGATATATTCAGTAGTCCATAATCAAAATTCATTTGCTTTTTTACTACAGTTCGTTAGTTCCCAACCATCCACTAGTTCCAATGCATTTCGGCCCACTGGCCTTCATCTGGGAAAGCTCTGAAACAAGGAGTGGTATCTGTCACTATGTACACTTTAACAACAATAAGTAAATCATTTACAAATAACTAGCATCTTTAATTCCACATTCATGCATTTTTTGGTGCAGCCATTTAAAACTTCCCGTGTTTAAATACTCGTTCAGTGTTGTCACCCATAATCAAAGCCACAAGTACACAAGTTGAATTCGAACCGTTAATGCAGTACAGGGAACCCGGTGGGTTAGTGTCATGCTTAACTAAAACGCATTAGTTAGCTGCCGTATATAGCAATACTCATATAGGATAATACATGCCATTAAAAGGAGCTCACGTGTCTTTTAAGGAAGCTCATATGCGTTAAGCGTAATGTAACATGGCTATTTAAATCACATTTCCCAAAACGCTAAGGTTTTGTGCGCGCGCGTGCACTCTAAATGAATGCTTTGAGTTCTTAAGTTATAACGCTATACGATATTACGAGCAAGCTAGCAGCAATTCCTTCTTACCGGTTATATGGGAACGTTGATTCTCTTAGCGCTGCCGAGGCTATCGGCGCGGTACTAAGTTGGCGTGTGACGCGTGTGGGTTGTGCTAAAGGATTTTAAAGGCGCGCCTGCATTTGTTAAAGGGCCAGTACGAAATTTGTAGTCTGATTTCAAAACGATACTAACATTTCACAGTTAAACAATATGTAAGGTAATCTACCATGGAGACAGAAATACATAATACATTATGATGTTGTCATTACAAGCTTATAAATAGCAACCAAATTCAGTTCTTTCATTAATCCCCTGTGGGCGCAGAGTCTGTAAGTGAAATATCCAATAGTTTTCACGTTTTAACAAAGTCTTTTTGTTATCTCTCTCCTCATCTTTTTCCACAATTTCCAGTATGCATGCTCTGATCTGATTAATCTGGTGGTTTTGTTCAATAAAGTGATTAGCAACTGCAGATTTGGCTGCTTTTGTTCTTATATTGCTTTTATGCTCAGTCAATCTTGTTTTGAGTTTGCGCTCAGTTTGTCCCACATATGCTTTACCACATGGGCATTTTAACATATAGATGACATTCTTCGTGTCACAAGTTCCATTAACCAGTAGTCTAATTTTATTACCCCGCATTGGGTGTGTGATGGTGTTGCCCTCCATAATGTTATTGCAGTTACTGCAGTTTCTGCAGGGGACGGTGCCTTTGTAGGTAATCAGTTGTTTAGTGGGAATTGATTTTTTTATGATTTCACCAAGGTTCTTCGCTCTGGAAGATATTATTGAAATCTAATTCTGTTCTGAGCAAGCGCCAATGTTTTTTGATAATTTTCTTGAATTGTGGGGTAATTGTGGAGTATTTGCTCACACATGTGATTTTGGTGGTTTCTTTACTGATTTTAGATGTGAGGAGGGACTGTCTGTTTTTTGCTGTGGCTCTTTTATGAGCTTCCTCCAATATTTCCTCCGGATATCCTCTTTTTCTGAATTTGTTAATCATGCTGATGGCTTGTGTCTTAGATTCCTTTGGGTCTGAGACAATTCTTTGTACACGGAGTAGTTGAGAGTATGGAAGGTGTTGCTTGAGAGGTGTGGGGTGGAAGCTTTGGTAGGCCAGGAGGTTATTGCGATCCGTCGCCTTAGAGTATAGGGTGGTTTCAAACTTGTCACCTATTTTGGAGATTGTTACATCCAAGTAGTTGATATGTGTGTCACTTATGTTATAAGTGAATTGGATTCTAGGATCGATCACGTTCAACTGGTGGATGTTCATGATGAGTTGGTCTTGTGTATCTTTCCAAAGGATAAAGATGTCGTCTATAAATCGCAGGTATAGACGTAGCCCTTGTTGCCATTGAATGTTCTGTAGAATGTGTTTATTTTCATACACATGCATGAAAATATTCGCGTATGCCGGGGCTGCTGGATTTCCCATGGCGGTACCAGACTTTTGTAGGAACCATTTGTCTTCCCATTTAAAGAAACTGTGCATTAACGTAAAATTGAGCAGCTCGAGTAAGAATACTTTCATATTTTCATCATATTCCATCTCTAGTAAAGCAGCTTCCACGGCCTCGATCCCCAGGGTGTGGGGTATGGAGGTGTACAGTGCTTGTACATCAATTGTACACATAAGTATTTTTTCATTCGGTTCCAGTTTCACGTTGGCCAGCTTGTTTAGGAAGTCTGTAGTGTCCTTAATAAAGGAGTTCATTGTGATGACGTAGGGTTGAAGATATTTATCTATCAGTTTCCCAATAGGTTCCTGTATACTCCCGCATGTTGATACTATAGGGCGACAAGGTGGGTGCAGGGGGTCCTTGTGAATCTTGGGTGTGAGATAGAATTTGGGTGTCTTAGGATGATTCATAGTGAGGTATTTTTTCATTTTGTCATCCACGCATCCTTTGTTGATACCCTCTGCGATGATATTTTGTAGTACTGCTTGGATGTCCTTGGTGGGGTTTGTGTGTAGTTCCATATAGGTGTTCTCATCGCTTAGATGCACCTGGGCTTGTGACATGTAGTACTCTTTATTCATGATGACCAGAGCGCCACCCTTGTCCGCTCTCTGACAGATAATGTGTGGGTTAGATGCTATGTTTGTTAGAGTAGCCAGTTCTTTTTGAGTTAAATTTTTGCTTTTTGTTCTTTTGCGGTAATTGATCTTACTTAGGTCTTGTTTAACCAGTTGTTCGAATAAATCCAAAGTTTTATGGCTAATTGGGGCCATGTAGGTACTGGTGGTGGTGAGACCTTTCAATGAATCTTCCTTGCTGGGTTGTTGATCCTGTTGTTCTCCTATTACATTAGTAAAAAAATGACGCAATCTGAGTTTTCTCATCAACTTGAAGAAACTTATGTTAACTTCTAGATGGTTCGTGTTGGTAGTGGGTACAAATGATGTGCCTTTTTGTAAAGTGTTCATCTGTGTTTTATTTAGGTGGATATCGGAAATGTTAATGACTAGGTTGTCTTGGTCTTCTTCTTGTCTTTCTTGGACATCGTTTGTCTGGTTTGTGGAGGCTCCTTCTCCTTCGTTTGTTCTGTGCTTTCGTCTTGACCTCCTCGGTCGTCCCCTTCGCTGGGGCCTTCTCCTAAAAAAGGCTGTGCTGTAGTGCTTGTGGAAGCTGTGGTGGGTACTCTTGAGGGTCTTTTACCAGCTGTATCGGAGGTGCCATCTGTGTCCGAAGATGAAGTATCAGTCTGTTGGGTATATGGGCGGTTTTGTCTCCTTTTGGCATATACTTCTGCCCAGCTATATACTTCATTCAATTTATAGTCGATGGTATCTCGACGATATTTCCGTAATTTTCTTTCGTTAACCTCCTCTGTATGTTTTGCCAATTGGGTCTTCGTTTCCTCAAGTATTTGTTCAAGTTCTTCTGTGGTCATCATTTTACTTAGTTCTTCCTTTACTGTGGTTATTTCATTTTCAAGTTCCTCCAATATTTGGGACAGTTCTTCAACTATCAACAAGATAAGGTCCAAAGAACATTTATTTAAGATGGCGTACCATTTATCAGTGAATTTTTTCGAATTTTTGCATAGTGATGGCTTTAATAAAATTCTCAGTCCCCTCGGGATTCTAGATGCTTTATGGTATCTGACCATGGTGCTCGCGTGGAGTCGTTGATTAATGATCTTACGTGACAGGTACAACAGTTGTTTCATTTGTTGATCCTTGGATTTGGTTGTGGTGTATGCAATTGTTTCCTCATGGATAAGTGAATATATTTTTGCAGACTCCTCATTTGTATATGCGAAAGTATCAGCTTTTGTTTCCGTGAGTTTTGTAATTTCATCGTATTGCATTTTGATCATATGCGTGCTACAACTATGTGGCAGGACTGTGATATATGATTTAGATTATAGTTGTGCACAGCTTTAGGTTAGGTTGTAGATTAAGGCGTGAATCGTGCTCCTTTGTATACTCCCTGCATTGGAGTATTACTATAAACTAAGAGATGCACTAGCACTGAGCGGCACTAGTGTCACAAAAGGCACTGATTATTCATGTGCTGGATCAGCCAGCTAATGTTAATCAAAAAAGTATTCCACGTTCAAAAGTTCCTTTTCATTGCAGTATTTTATTCATACTTCAGTTGATATATTCAGTAGTCCATAATCAAAATTCATTTGCTTTTTTACTACAGTTCGTTAGTTCCCAACCATCCACTAGTTCCAATGCATTTCGGCCCACTGGCCTTCATCTGGGAAAGCTCTGAAACAAGGAGTGGTATCTGTCACTATGTACACTTTAACAACAATAAGTAAATCATTTACAAATAACTAGCATCTTTAATTCCACATTCATGCATTTTTTGGTGCAGCCATTTAAAACTTCCCGTGTTTAAATACTCGTTCAGTGTTGTCACCCATAATCAAAGCCACAAGTACACAAGTTGAATTCGAACCGGTAATGCAGTACAGGGAACCCGGTGGGTTAGTGTCATGCTTAACTAAAACGCATTAGTTAGCTGCCGTATATAGCAATACTCATATAGGATAATACATGCCATTAAAAGGAGCTCACGTGTCTTTTAAGGAAGCTCATATGCGTTAAGCGTAATGTAACATGGCTATTTAAATCACATTTCCCAAAACGCTAAGGTTTTGTGCGCGCGCGTGCACTCTAAATGAATGCTTTGAGTTCTTAAGTTATAACGCTATACGATATTACGAGCAAGCTAGCAGCAATTCCTTCTTACCGGTTATATGGGAACGTTGATTCTCTTAGCGCTGCCGAGGCTATCGGCGCGGTACTAAGTTGGCGTGTGACGCGTGTGGGTTGTGCTAAAGGATTTTAAAGGCGCGCCTGCATTTGTTAAAGGGCCAGTACGAAATTTGTAGTCTGATTTCAAAACGATACTAACATTTCACAGTTAAACAATATGTAAGGTAATCTACCATGGAGACAGAAATACATAATACATTATGATGTTGTCATTACAAGCTTATAAATAGCAACCAAATTCAGTTCTTTCATTAATCCCCTGTGGGCGCAGAGTCTGTAAGTGAAATATCCAATAGTTTTCACGTTTTAACAAAGTCTTTTTGTTATCTCTCTCCTCATCTTTTTCCACAGTTTCCAGTATGCATGCTCTGATCTGATTAATCTGGTGGTTTTGTTCAATAAAGTGATTAGCAACTGCAGATTTGGCTGCTTTTGTTCTTATATTGCTTTTATGCTCAGTCAATCTTGTTTTGAGTTTGCGCTCAGTCAGAACTGTCCCAAATATTGGAGGAACTTGAAAATGAAATAACCACAGTAAAGGAAGAACTAAGTAAAATGATGACCACAGAAGAACTTGAACAAATACTTGAGGAAACGAAGACCCAATTGGCAAAACATACAGAGGAGGTTAACGAAAGAAAATTACGGAAATATCGTCGAGATACCATCGACTATAAATTGAATGAAGTATATAGCTGGGCAGAAGTATATGCCAAAAGGAGACAAAACCGCCCATATACCCAACAGACTGATACTTCATCTTCGGACACAGATGGCACCTCCGATACAGCTGGTAAAAGACCCTCAAGAGTACCCACCACAGCTTCCACAAGCACTACAGCACAGCCTTTTTTAGGAGAAGGCCCCAGCGAAGGGGACGACCGAGGAGGTCAAGACGAAAGCACAGAACAAACGAAGGAGAAGGAGCCTCCACAAACCAGACAAACGATGTCCAAGAAAGACAAGAAGAAGACCAGGACAACCTAGTCATTAACATTTCCGATATCCACCTAAATAAAACACAGATGAACACTTTACAAAAAGGCACATCATTTGTACCCACTACCAACACGAACCATCTAGAAGTTAACATAAGTTTCTTCAAGTTGATGAGAAAACTCAGATTGCGTCATTTTTTTACTAATGTAATAGGAGAACAACAGGATCAACAACCCAGCAAGGAAGATTCATTGAAAGGTCTCACCACCACCAGTACCTACATGGCCCCAATTAGCCATAAAACTTTGGATTTATTCGAACAACTGGTTAAACAAGACCTAAGTAAGATCAATTACCGCAAAAGAACAAAAAGCAAAAATTTAACTCAAAAAGAACTGGCTACTCTAACAAACATAGCATCTAACCCACACATCATCTGTCAGAGAGCGGACAAGGGTGGCGCTCTGGTCATCATGAATAAAGAGTACTACATGTCACAAGCCCAGGTGCATCTAAGCGATGAGAACACCTATATGGAACTACACACAAACCCCACCAAGGACATCCAAGCAGTACTACAAAATATCATCGCAGAGGGTATCAACAAAGGATGCGTGGATGACAAAATGAAAAAATACCTCACTATGAATCATCCTAAGACACCCAAATTCTATCTCACACCCAAGATTCACAAGGACCCCCTGCACCCACCTTGTCGCCCTATAGTATCAACATGCGGGAGTATACAGGAACCTATTGGGAAACTGATAGATAAATATCTTCAACCCTACGTCATCACAATGAACTCCTTTATTAAGGACACTACAGACTTCCTAAACAAGCTGGCCAACGTGAAACTGGAACCGAATGAAAAAATACTTATGTGTACAATTGATGTACAAGCACTGTACACCTCCATACCCCACACCCTGGGGATCGAGGCCGTGGAAGCTGCTTTACTAGAGATGGAATATGATGAAAATATGAAAGTATTCTTACTCGAGCTGCTCAATTTTACGTTAATGCACAGTTTCTTTAAATGGGAAGACAAATGGTTCCTACAAAAGTCTGGTACCGCCATGGGAAATCCAGCAGCCCCGGCATACGCGAATATTTTCATGCATGTGTATGAAAATAAACACATTCTACAGAACATTCAATGGCAACAAGGGCTACGTCTATACCTGCGATTTATAGACGACATCTTTATCCTTTGGAAAGATACACAAGACCAACTCATCATGAACATCCACCAGTTGAACGTGATCGATCCTAGAATCCAATTCACTTATAACATAAGTGACACACATATCAACTACTTGGATGTAACAATCTCCAAAATAGGTGACAAGTTTGAAACCACCCTATACTCTAAGGCGACGGATCGCAATAACCTCCTGGCCTACCAAAGCTTCCACCCCACACCTCTCAAGCAACACCTTCCATACTCTCAACTACTCCGTGTACAAAGAATTGTCTCAGACCCAAAGGAATCTAAGACACAAGCCATCAGCATGATTAACAAATTCAGAAAAAGAGGATATCCGGAGGAAATATTGGAGGAAGCTCATAAAAGAGCCACAGCAAAAAACAGACAGTCCCTCCTCACATCTAAAATCAGTAAAGAAACCACCAAAATCACATGTGTGAGCAAATACTCCACAATTACCCCACAATTCAAGAAAATTATCAAAAAACATTGGCGCTTGCTCAGAACAGAATTAGATTTCAATAATATCTTCCAGGATGAACCCATTTTCGCATTTACCAGAGCGAAGAACCTTGGTGAAATCATAAAAAAATCAATTCCCACTAAACAACTGATTACCTACAAAGGCACCGTCCCCTGCAGAAACTGCAGTAACTGCAATAACATTATGGAGGGCAACACCATCACACACCCAATGCGGGGTAATAAAATTAGACTACTGGTTAATGGAACTTGTGACACGAAGAATGTCATCTATATGTTAAAATGCCCATGTGGTAAAGCATATGTGGGACAAACTGAGCGCAAACTCAAAACAAGATTGACTGAGCATAAAAGCAATATAAGAACAAAAGCAGCCAAATCTGCAGTTGCTAATCACTTTATTGAACAAAACCACCAGATTAATCAGATCAGAGCATGCATACTGGAAATTGTGGAAAAAGATGAGGAGAGAGATAACAAAAAGACTTTGTTAAAACGTGAAAACTATTGGATATTTCACTTACAGACTCTGCGCCCACAGGGGATTAATGAAAGAACTGAATTTGGTTGCTATTTATAAGCTTGTAATGACAACATCATAATGTATTATGTATTTCTGTCTCCATGGTAGATTACCTTACATATTGTTTAACTGTGAAATGTTAGTATCGTTTTGAAATCAGACTACAAATTTCGTACTGGCCCTTTAACAAATGCAGGCGCGCCTTTAAAATCCTTTAGCACAACCCACACGCGTCACACGCCAACTTAGTACCGCGCCGATAGCCTCGGCAGCGCTAAGAGAATCAACGTTCCCATATAACCGGTAAGAAGGAATTGCTGCTAGCTTGCTCGTAATATCGTATAGCGTTATAACTTAAGAACTCAAAGCATTCATTTAGAGTGCACGCGCGCGCACAAAACCTTAGCGTTTTGGGAAATGTGATTTAAATAGCCATGTTACATTACGCTTAACGCATATGAGCTTCCTTAAAAGACACGTGAGCTCCTTTTAATGGCATGTATTATCCTATATGAGTATTGCTATATACGGCAGCTAACTAATGCGTTTTAGTTAAGCATGACACTAACCCACCGGGTTCCCTGTACTGCATTACCGGTTCGAATTCAACTTGTGTACTTGTGGCTTTGATTATGGGTGACAACACTGAACGAGTATTTAAACACGGGAAGTTTTAAATGGCTGCACCAAAAAATGCATGAATGTGGAATTAAAGATGCTAGTTATTTGTAAATGATTTACTTATTGTTGTTAAAGTGTACATAGTGACAGATACCACTCCTTGTTTCAGAGCTTTCCCAGATGAAGGCCAGTGGGCCGAAATGCATTGGAACTAGTGGATGGTTGGGAACTAACGAACTGTAGTAAAAAAGCAAATGAATTTTGATTATGGACTACTGAATATATCAACTGAAGTATGAATAAAATACTGCAATGAAAAGGAACTTTTGAACGTGGAATACTTTTTTGATTAACATTAGCTGGCTGATCCAGCACATGAATAATCAGTGCCTTTTGTGACACTAGTGCCGCTCAGTGCTAGTGCATCTCTTAGTTTATAGTAATACTCCAATGCAGGGAGTATACAAAGGAGCACGATTCACGCCTTAATCTACAACCTAACCTAAAGCTGTGCACAACTATAATCTAAATCATATATCACAGTCCTGCCACATAGTTGTAGCACGCATATGATCAAAATGCAATACGATGAAATTACAAAACTCACGGAAACAAAAGCTGATACTTTCGCATATACAAATGAGGAGTCTGCAAAAATATATTCACTTATCCATGAGGAAACAATTGCATACACCACAACCAAATCCAAGGATCAACAAATGAAACAACTGTTGTACCTGTCACGTAAGATCATTAATCAACGACTCCACGCGAGCACCATGGTCAGATACCATAAAGCATCTAGAATCCCGAGGGGACTGAGAATTTTATTAAAGCCATCACTATGCAAAAATTCGAAAAAATTCACTGATAAATGGTACGCCATCTTAAATAAATGTTCTTTGGACCTTATCTTGTTGATAGTTGAAGAACTGTCCCAAATATTGGAGGAACTTGAAAATGAAATAACCACAGTAAAGGAAGAACTAAGTAAAATGATGACCACAGAAGAACTTGAACAAATACTTGAGGAAACGAAGACCCAATTGGCAAAACATACAGAGGAGGTTAACGAAAGAAAATTACGGAAATATCGTCGAGATACCATCGACTATAAATTGAATGAAGTATATAGCTGGGCAGAAGTATATGCCAAAAGGAGACAAAACCGCCCATATACCCAACAGACTGATACTTCATCTTCGGACACAGATGGCACCTCCGATACAGCTGGTAAAAGACCCTCAAGAGTACCCACCACAGCTTCCACAAGCACTACAGCACAGCCTTTTTTAGGAGAAGGCCCCAGCGAAGGGGACGACCGAGGAGGTCAAGACGAAAGCACAGAACAAACGAAGGAGAAGGAGCCTCCACAAACCAGACAAACGATGTCCAAGAAAGACAAGAAGAAGACCAGGACAACCTAGTCATTAACATTTCCGATATCCACCTAAATAAAACACAGATGAACACTTTACAAAAAGGCACATCATTTGTACCCACTACCAACACGAACCATCTAGAAGTTAACATAAGTTTCTTCAAGTTGATGAGAAAACTCAGATTGCGTCATTTTTTTACTAATGTAATAGGAGAACAACAGGATCAACAACCCAGCAAGGAAGATTCATTGAAAGGTCTCACCACCACCAGTACCTACATGGCCCCAATTAGCCATAAAACTTTGGATTTATTCGAACAACTGGTTAAACAAGACCTAAGTAAGATCAATTACCGCAAAAGAACAAAAAGCAAAAATTTAACTCAAAAAGAACTGGCTACTCTAACAAACATAGCATCTAACCCACACATCATCTGTCAGAGAGCGGACAAGGGTGGCGCTCTGGTCATCATGAATAAAGAGTACTACATGTCACAAGCCCAGGTGCATCTAAGCGATGAGAACACCTATATGGAACTACACACAAACCCCACCAAGGACATCCAAGCAGTACTACAAAATATCATCGCAGAGGGTATCAACAAAGGATGCGTGGATGACAAAATGAAAAAATACCTCACTATGAATCATCCTAAGACACCCAAATTCTATCTCACACCCAAGATTCACAAGGACCCCCTGCACCCACCTTGTCGCCCTATAGTATCAACATGCGGGAGTATACAGGAACCTATTGGGAAACTGATAGATAAATATCTTCAACCCTACGTCATCACAATGAACTCCTTTATTAAGGACACTACAGACTTCCTAAACAAGCTGGCCAACGTGAAACTGGAACCGAATGAAAAAATACTTATGTGTACAATTGATGTACAAGCACTGTACACCTCCATACCCCACACCCTGGGGATCGAGGCCGTGGAAGCTGCTTTACTAGAGATGGAATATGATGAAAATATGAAAGTATTCTTACTCGAGCTGCTCAATTTTACGTTAATGCACAGTTTCTTTAAATGGGAAGACAAATGGTTCCTACAAAAGTCTGGTACCGCCATGGGAAATCCAGCAGCCCCGGCATACGCGAATATTTTCATGCATGTGTATGAAAATAAACACATTCTACAGAACATTCAATGGCAACAAGGGCTACGTCTATACCTGCGATTTATAGACGACATCTTTATCCTTTGGAAAGATACACAAGACCAACTCATCATGAACATCCACCAGTTGAACGTGATCGATCCTAGAATCCAATTCACTTATAACATAAGTGACACACATATCAACTACTTGGATGTAACAATCTCCAAAATAGGTGACAAGTTTGAAACCACCCTATACTCTAAGGCGACGGATCGCAATAACCTCCTGGCCTACCAAAGCTTCCACCCCACACCTCTCAAGCAACACCTTCCATACTCTCAACTACTCCGTGTACAAAGAATTGTCTCAGACCCAAAGGAATCTAAGACACAAGCCATCAGCATGATTAACAAATTCAGAAAAAGAGGATATCCGGAGGAAATATTGGAGGAAGCTCATAAAAGAGCCACAGCAAAAAACAGACAGTCCCTCCTCACATCTAAAATCAGTAAAGAAACCACCAAAATCACATGTGTGAGCAAATACTCCACAATTACCCCACAATTCAAGAAAATTATCAAAAAACATTGGCGCTTGCTCAGAACAGAATTAGATTTCAATAATATCTTCCAGGATGAACCCATTTTCGCATTTACCAGAGCGAAGAACCTTGGTGAAATCATAAAAAAATCAATTCCCACTAAACAACTGATTACCTACAAAGGCACCGTCCCCTGCAGAAACTGCAGTAACTGCAATAACATTATGGAGGGCAACACCATCACACACCCAATGCGGGGTAATAAAATTAGACTACTGGTTAATGGAACTTGTGACACGAAGAATGTCATCTATATGTTAAAATGCCCATGTGGTAAAGCATATGTGGGACAAACTGAGCGCAAACTCAAAACAAGATTGACTGAGCATAAAAGCAATATAAGAACAAAAGCAGCCAAATCTGCAGTTGCTAATCACTTTATTGAACAAAACCACCAGATTAATCAGATCAGAGCATGCATACTGGAAATTGTGGAAAAAGATGAGGAGAGAGATAACAAAAAGACTTTGTTAAAACGTGAAAACTATTGGATATTTCACTTACAGACTCTGCGCCCACAGGGGATTAATGAAAGAACTGAATTTGGTTGCTATTTATAAGCTTGTAATGACAACATCATAATGTATTATGTATTTCTGTCTCCACGGTAGATTACCTTACATATTGTTTAACTGTGAAATGTTAGTATCGTTTTGAAATCAGACTACAAATTTCGTACTGGCCCTTTAACAAATGCAGGCGCGCCTTTAAAATCCTTTAGCACAACCCACACGCGTCACACGCCAACTTAGTACCGCGCCGATAGCCTCGGCAGCGCTAAGAGAATCAACGTTCCCATATAACCGGTAAGAAGGAATTGCTGCTAGCTTGCTCGTAATATCGTATAGCGTTATAACTTAAGAACTCAAAGCATTCATTTAGAGTGCACGCGCGCGCACAAAACCTTAGCGTTTTGGGAAATGTGATTTAAATAGCCATGTTACATTACGCTTAACGCATATGAGCTTCCTTAAAAGACACGTGAGCTCCTTTTAATGGCATGTATTATCCTATATGAGTATTGCTATATACGGCAGCTAACTAATGCGTTTTAGTTAAGCATGACACTAACCCACCGGGTTCCCTGTACTGCATTACCGGTTCGAATTCAACTTGTGTACTTGTGGCTTTGATTATGGGTGACAACACTGAACGAGTATTTAAACACGGGAAGTTTTAAATGGCTGCACCAAAAAATGCATGAATGTGGAATTAAAGATGCTAGTTATTTGTAAATGATTTACTTATTGTTGTTAAAGTGTACATAGTGACAGATACCACTCCTTGTTTCAGAGCTTTCCCAGATGAAGGCCAGTGGGCCGAAATGCATTGGAACTAGTGGATGGTTGGGAACTAACGAACTGTAGTAAAAAAGCAAATGAATTTTGATTATGGACTACTGAATATATCAACTGAAGTATGAATAAAATACTGCAATGAAAAGGAACTTTTGAACGTGGAATACTTTTTTGATTAACATTAGCTGGCTGATCCAGCACATGAATAATCAGTGCCTTTTGTGACACTAGTGCCGCTCAGTGCTAGTGCATCTCTTAGTCATGCAAATTTAGACATGAATGTGGGGGGTGTGGACAGTCTTCGCATCCCGAGACCATGTGCAGAGCCAAAACAGGTGATAATGGTAGTAGGGCAAGCGCCAAACAGGTCTGACATAGTCCGAGGGGCGGCTTTACCTACACCGGTTGATACCATGGCAATGATTCCTTGGCTCAGCGAATACCCTGATCATGTCTCCGCTGGGGTGTTGCGAGACGGTTTTTCTTACGGTTTCTGCATCCCGGTGGGGAATTTTCAGGGTAAAGCACAGTGTAAGAACCAACTTTCGGTCCTGCATAATACGGCAGTGGTGCAAACGAAGATTGGGAAAGAAGTAGCCCGGGGTCGGGTGGCGGGACCATTCAACATGCCACCAGTTCCTAATTTTGTTTGTTCACCATTGGGAGTGGTCCCCAAGAAGGACCCGGGTGAGTTTAGACTGATACATAATTTGTCAGCCCCGAGGGATTTGTCAGTTAATGATGCAATAGACCCAGAGCTTTGTTCGGTGCGGTACGCATCCTTCGATGATGCGGTCGCCATGTTGAATCGCCTGGGGCCCGGAGCGCTGATGGCCAAATCTGACATTGAGTCCGCGTTCCGGTTGCTCCCGGTACACCCGGACGATCAGCGTCTCCTGGGCTTCATGTTTCAGGGGCGCTATTACATGGATAAATGTATGCCAATGGGCTGTTCCATATCGTGTGCTTATTTTGAAAAATTCAGTTGTTTTCTGCAATGGGCATTCACAAGGATTACGGGTTTTCAGCATGTCATGCATTATCTAGACGATTTTCTGTTCCTGGGGGCAGCCGGGGACACGGAATGTGCACAGGCTCTAAAAGAATTTTGTGATTTGATGAGTCAGTTTGGTGTGCCATTGGCGCCAGGTAAGACTGTGGGGCCCTCAACTTCACTCGAGTTTCTTGGAATAGAGCTCGATTCCGAAGAAGGTTGCTTCCGGTTGCCAGTAGAAAAAGTGCGGAAATTCAGGGCTTCACTTGAAGCATGTATTAGAGAAACTAAGGTGAACTTGCATCAATTGCAGCAGACTGTGGGGCAGTTGAATTTTGCCCTTAGGATAATGCCAATGGCCCGCCCCTTTTCCCGCTCGATTGCACAAGCCATGGTCGGTCTTAAAGAGGGGCATCACCGCACGAGGCTCTCGGCCGAGATTCGCCAGGACATGCGCATTTGGTTGGCATTCTTGGCGGACTTCAATGGTCGGGTTGTCTGGACGAAGCCGGCGGTGTCCTCCGAAGAGTTGGGGCTGTGGACAGATTCGGCGGGGAGTGTAGGCTTTGGCGCCATATTTGGCAATCACTGGTCGGCTCGCCTCAAACGTGGCTGTCATGGTGGCACGAGGGTGGGCTAACGAGTAACATTGCCTTTCTCGAACTTTTCCCTATTCTGGTGGCTTTGAAAACGTGGCCTGAGGGGTTTAGGGATCACTCTGTGGTGTTCTGGTCTGATAACATGACCGTGGTTGAGTGTATCAATAGTCAGGCAGCACGATGCAAATGGGTCCTGAGGTTGCTCAAAGAAATTGTTTTAGTATGTATGCAATTGAACGTGCTCTTTAGAGCGAGGCATGTGCCAGGGGTGCTGAATCAGGCTGCTGATGCGCTTTCTCGTTTCCGTATGCAGGCCTTCTGGGGTTTTCTGCCCACAGCGGACCCGGTGGCGGCACCATTTCTCGAAGCTCTCTGGTCTCTCGGTGCCCCGAACCACAAAACCTCGTGGGAGAGAGTTTAGCACCCAGGACAAGGAAGGCATATGAAGGGGCGTTCCGTTCCTATTGGTCCTTTTTGGGTTCTGCTAGGGGGGAGCTTTGGGGCCAGGAAGAATTTGTCATAAAGTTTTTACTGTCATTACGCAGGGCAGGCAAATCGGTGGCCACGGCCCAGAGGCACCGGGCTGCCATTTCCTTCATGGCGCGGGCTCATGGTATCCAGGACCCTACAGCGTCTTTCGTGGTGCAGAAAGCGCTGCATGGGTGGCAACGCCTTGAGGGTCGCAGAGTAGATGAAAGGCACCCGATAGGTCTGGATAGGTTGGCCCTGTTACTGTCCGTACTCCCTGCTACATGTTCATCCCAGTCGGAAACAGTTTTATTCCGGGCCGCTTTTGCATTAGCATTTCATGGGGCTATGCGGGTAAGCGAACTGGTGGCAAAAAATAAGCAGGATACGGGGGGTGGACTGTGCCGAGAGCACATTCAAGTAAAGGGGAGACGATGATTGTCTCGTTTGTCAGGTCCAAAACCGATCAAGGCAATATCGGGGACAGTGTAGTAGTCCAGCGGATTCCTGGATGTCCCATGTGCCCGGTTGCATGCGTTGAGGAGTATTTGGCGCAGAGGGCGGCATCATGGGGAGGGACCTTGCTGAGGCATGCAGATGCCACCCCACTGAGGAAGTTTCAGTTCCAGCGGGTGCTTGCAATGGCGATTTCGGCCGCAGGCCTGAACCCGGGCGAGTTTGGGACTCATTCCTTTCGGATAGGGGCTGCTCATGAGGCTACAGCCAGGGGTCCGAGTGTGGAAAAAGTGAAACAGTTGGGGCGTTGGTCCTCGAACTGTTACAAAAGGTATGTGCGGTTGCACATGTTGTGAAGCTGATATCATGTACTCACGCTTCTTGTTTTTGTTTGGTTACAGTTTCGCAAACCTACGAGGCGGGGCGGACTGTGCAGTCGGCCCGACACCTGGGAACCAGCGGTCAGAGATCACCGGCTGAGGAAAGAGTGGTGTGGGTCGTGGGCCACTCATACGTGAGGCGTGCCGGGGACGTATTCAAAGCAGGTGACATGATTCACACAGCTGGGGAATACGGGTACAGGGTGACCTTCTACGGAAGGGGCGGGCTCTGTATTGACCAGTTTCAACCTTTTCTTGAGGGTTTGTTAGGGCGGACAAGGTCACCGCCATCTATAATCATAGTACATCTCAGGGGCAATGATTTGGTGACCACTGGTAGACGACTACTTCTCGAGGCGATACTATCCACAGTAAGTTGGTTGGCGAGGAGGGTTCCAGGGTGCACGATTGCATGGTCCCATATGATTCCACGAAAGGTGTGGCGGGGGGCTAATTCAGTGTCTGCTATAAATCATTCTGTGAAAAAGATTAATAACAAGCTTGGTAGACTGTTCCGTACCAGTACATTGCATTCGATTTCTCATGGTTGTATCAGGGGGGACAATATGTATCTAGAGGATGGGGTCCATTTGTCCCGGGTGGGGAATTCTTTACTCATAGGAGACCTCGTAGCCTGATTAAGGAGTTTGCAACATGACCTTTAGATAGGAGTTTTGTGGGGGGTCCGGATAGCCGGTCAACTATCCGGCCTGTGGCGGTAAGGTCATGATCGGTGAGCAGTCATTGGAAGATCCCTAGGGGGGGGCGTCACCCATTATGGATGGGAGCGCCCGGGGGGAGGTGGCCATTGGCCCCTCAACGGGGAGGCGGTCCCTTCTAAAGGACGGGACGCCTAAAGGAAAGGGAAGGCGGTCAAGGCCCCTCCCTGGATAGGAGGGGCTACGGGCCCCTCCTGGGAATTTCCCGGGGCCAGGACATCTGCGACGGCAGATGTGGTAAGTTGTGTGGGGTGGGGAGGGGGGTCTACGCTACCTTCTAGACACCTCACACGAGTCCTCGGACGACCACGTAGATGGCGTCGAGTTAACAGGGGCCCCCGTCAAGACAAGGGAAATTGGTATGGCACATGAGGTGCAGTCCTCTGTGCGGCCGCCCCTCACAAGTGAGGGGGGAGTTCTGGTTTAGGGATCTGACACCGGTTACGACCTTGCCATTGGCCCTTAACGTTAGGATGTACAATTTCAAATTGGAATGCATTTGTCAGGATGTTAGTATCGGCTAGGAGAACCTTTGTATTAGAAATATGTTAAGGTTAGCCAAACATCGTAATGTGGATATGAAATTGTACATGATATGAAACTGTTATTTTGATGTTTTAATTTTGTTTCATATTTTAATAAATACGGCCGGGAGGGTAACTCCCTCCCGCCTTCCAAAAGTTCAGAACTGTTTCCGGTTTCCCAATTCTTGGGGATTGTGTTGAGAGGGGGTGGCGGGTATCTCTGCCATATTACCTCAGCATTGATGTGGTTAAGAGGACAACAGCTGCCCTGGTTAATTTCACAAATAAATTAGGCAGGCGACCAACGCTTGAACTTCTAAAAATCTATAGGGCAAAATGAATTTCAAGTGTAATATACGGGGCAGGTGTGTGGGGATTCGCCAAGGTCGAGGAAGTGCAAACGGTAGAGAACGGTTTCTTAAGATTTCTTCTGGCTTGCCCGCAGGGTACGTCAACCTATGCATGTCACTTGGAATTGGGTTTGTCCTACATAACAGACCTGATAAGGATTGAACCCCTACTTTTGTGGCATCGCATATGGTTGTCTAGTGAAACCACTCTCTGCCGGGGATTCATAGAAGACTGTATCTCTCTCGATAAGGCACATAAGATTCCCTGGATTGCCTATATCAGGAAATTCCTTAGCGACCTGGGAATGCTTCAGTATTACTCTTCCCCTATTTTAACTGCTGCAATCCTAAGGAAGCAATTTAAAAAGGCTTGCTTGGCTCACCTAGAATCACTACGACTGTCTAGTGAGGTCTCTAAAGTCACTGTGCAACACTCACTACAAATTCAAACATCAATGGTGGTCCAACCCTATTTAACTTTTAATCTTTCGGGCTACGAAAGATTATTGTTAACTAGGCTCAGACTAAACATTTTCCACCATCTGGTCACTTTTCCCAAAACGAACACCTGGGAAAAATCTCCTCAACCTTGTCCTTGCGATGACATTTCTCCCCAAACAACGATCCATACAATAATGTTTTGTAAATTCTATCAGGATCCGAGGAAGCAGTGGCTTATTCCCATTTTAAAAGTCATGGGCCTACGTAGGTGTCGCCCAGCATTACTCGCCCTTCAATTTCTACATACTGAACCTTTTGCCAAATCCATAGCAAATGTTTTGAAACTGGCGATTAAGCACAGGCAGAACTTGGAGTAAAATTGGGTCGCACCTCTCCCGACTAAAAAATGCCGGTTTGATGCCCCTAATTTGCTGCGTTTTTGCACAAATGTTGGTTGATTGAATTTTTATATTCTCTGTTTTAATTCGTTGGTAGTTTAAGTTTATTGTATTGATTATCTGTGTGGGTACACCGCATTTTTTACTCCATCTGTCGTAGCTTTCATGTTAGGAGTTAAAACTGCTTTTTTATTCGAGGAACGGAATATTGAGAAAACTCAATGCTGCTAATTAAATTCTGTCATTATTATGATATTTTATGACTTTTGTTACATCTTTTTTAATTGTAATTCCTTTTATATATATGTAAATATACTGTGCTTTTATGGATGTTTTTCTCTACAACCGAATAAAGCTCGATTTGATTTGATTTGATTTGAGTCCTAATTCAGCATTGTTGGGCTGGCGGTGGTAGCAGCATCATTTATGCTATGTATATTTCAGCAGTCTCCTTCAAGGAGACATAATTACTACACTCTTCACCTGTCTAAATGGTTCACACTGTCTTCATTTACCAGTTTTTTTTTCTCTTTTTGTTGTCGCTGCCCCTCGCCTGCCTCTCCCTTTCTCTCTCTCTCTCTCTCTCTCTCTCTCCCTCTCTCTCTCTCCCCGTCTCCCTCTTTCTTGTACTCTGTCTTATTTACTGTTTCTGTCTTCCTTCTCTTGCTTTCTCGCTTTCTCTCTTTCTATATACCTCCTCCCTCTACTCAATCCACGTTCTTTATCAATTTTTTTGTGTGTGTGTGTAGAAACTGGGACACTGACTGATGCAGAGACTACATAAGTACCCCTGATAATTCATTCATTAGATATTTTCGTTTTTGACCTTGAACTGTTGATTGACAGAGGTAGTCTTTGTAGCATAATGGTGTATGTTGGTGGGTTATCTTATTGTGACAAAAACAGAAGAAGTCTTGAAGCCTTTCAAATGTAGTACAGGTGTCGCTGTCAAAGTCACCGCCCATATCCCATTGTGACATCTTTTTACAGTTAATTAGTGTTAAGGCCATTAGTTATTAGCCCTTAATTACTATTGCTACTCAATGTAAAGCAACTTCAGGCCTCAGCTTATGTAGACAGGCACAAAAATAGCAAATTGGTTGACCAATAAATCTGCACATTTGCAAGCTTTTAAAAGTGCAGAGCTTGCAGTATTTTTTTAAACAAAACAAAATTGGATGCATCAGTAGCACTTCTTGGTACTGGAAATCTGATGATGCTTGTACAAGAGTAAGAGGGTGACCTGGCTGCCACCACATGTCCGCAGTCCCACCTTTCAGTTTTCACACCCAGCATATTTGCTGTCATACCTCCTGCCTCATCATGCTCCACATTGTCCACCTTCCTTCATCACCAAGTTCTCTATGAAGGGGATCTACTGTCACACCCCTCATATGCAGGATTGTAGTATAGAAAAAGAATTACAGATAAAATATAGATAATTTTAAAGAAATTGGGCTTTATTTAGAGTTTGGCACTCGGTATACTCCTTTACTAACATGGTAAATGCCTCCTCCAATGTATTACAAGTGCAAAGGCACTTGTAATTTGGTGGATGAGATATCCTCCACGGGTGGAAGGAGTATCCAACCCACCACACTCTAAATCACTGGTACTCAGAGTATGGCCTGCGGGCCGCCAGCAGCCCAACACGCCTTTACTGGTGGCCCGAAGACTTTAGGAAACAATGAGAGAGCAAGGGTATCTAGGGCATGTCCAGATCCCCAGGTATGGTATACAGATAAAGAATGTGGACATGCCCACTATGTGTTAGTTTTAGTCACTCTTTTCGTGGCCTCAAGTTGGGACACACTTGGTGTTTTAAAAGGCCCCTCACACACCAACCTGGTTGGTGTCATGCTTCATCATAGGGGCCCCAACCAGGCGGCCGAGTGCCACCTGGTTGTGCTACAACGCCTGATTACAGCGGAGCGCGTGTAGGTGCAATGATGTGATGTGAGTGTTAGGTTGAAAAATACCTCTGGGAATCCTTGCCTTTGTATTTTATTATTGGCGGCCCAGGATATTGATAAAATATGTGTGGTGCAACTCCTGAAGGAGTAGTCGTCCTACGAGTTGTCTATGTGCTGCGGTCTACATGTTTCAGCCCCATGCGTGGTTGTAGGGCTTTCTTCAGGACCAGGGTGGTATTAAGTGAGTGGCAAAAAGATAGTGCAACGTGAAGGTGAACATTCCTACACACGCGCTAAGGTGTGTGTAAAAAAAAAGAGAAAAGTGGTGGTGTACTCACTGGTACTCCAGGGTAGCAAAAAATCAATGCCACAATGTTCGTTGCAGAAATCGGAACTCAGGGGGAAGGCACTCACTGTGTCCGATTTGGGAGATGAAGTGTCCTCACATGGAGACCTATCGGTGGTCCCCCAACGCTAAAATACAAAGGCAAGGATTCCCAGAGGTATTTTTTAACCTAACACTCACATCACATCATTGCACCTACACGCGCTCCGCTGTAATCAGGCGTTGTAGCACAACCAGGTGGCACTCGGCCGCCTGGTTGGGGCCCCTATGATGAAGCATGACACCAACCAGGTTGGTGTGTGAGGGGCCTTTTAAAACACCAAGTGTGTCCCAACTTGAGGCCACGAAAACAGTGACTAAAACTAACACATAGTGGGCTTGTCCACATTGTTTATCTGTGGCCCGAAGACTTTGCCTTGCCGTTTCCATGGCTGGCAGTAAACACAGAAGATAACTGCAGGAGCATACGTAGTGAATACGTATTAAATAGGTATTCACTACATATGCTCTTGCGGCCATCTTCTGTGTTTACTGCCGGCCTCTCTGACATCAGGGCACCTTCAGAAAGCTTCCCAAAAGGCCTTTTAAAAGTCAGCTGTAAGCTCTTTCACAGCTGACTTTTAAGGGTGTTTTGGGAAGCTTCCTGTTTGGACAGAGACAGATAGAGATGCAGAGCCAGATAGAGGCAGAGAGCCAGATAGAGACACAGAGACAGAAACAAACAAATAGGGACAGGCAGAGATAGAGACAGGGACAGACAGAGAAAGGGATGGACAGAGACAGGGAGAGCTAGAGACAGAGCCAGATAGAGACAGGGACAGACAGAGACAGATAGAGGCAGAGACAGAAGGAGATAGAGACAGATAGAGACAGGGAGAGACAGATAGAGGCAGGGAGAGGCAGTGAGAGACAGGTAGAGGCATAGACAGATAGAGACAGGCAGAGACAGGTAGAGGCAGAGACAGATGGAGACGGAGACAGATAGAGGCAGGGACAGACAGAGACAGATAGAGGTATAGACAGATAGAGGCAGAGACAGATAGAGATAGAGATAGACAGGGACAGATGGAGGCAGAGACAGATAGAGTGAGAGACAGATGAGGCAGCGACAGATAGAGGCTGAGACAGATAGAGGCAGAGACAGACAGAGCTAGAGATAGAGACAGAGACAGACAGAAAGAGATAGGGACAGATAGAGACAGGGACAGAGACAGAGACAGGGAGAGACAGATGGAGAGCCAGACACAGAAACAGACAGAGAGACAGACAGCAAGACAGACAGGGCCAGGGAGAGCTAGAGACAACGCCAGATAGAGACAGGGACAGACAGAGACAGATAGAGGCAGAGACAGATAGAGATAGAGACAGATATAGACAGATAGAGACAGGGAGAGACAGATAGAGGCAGGGAGAGGCAGTGAGAAACAGGTAGAGGCAGAGACAGATAGAGACAAGGACAGACAGAGACAGATAGAGCTATAGACAGATAGAGATAGAGACAGACAGACAGAGACAGATCGAGGCAGAGCCAGATAGAGAGAGAGACCGATAGAGGCAGAGACAGATAGAGGCAGAAACAGACAGAGACAGAGACAGATAGAGGCAGAGACAGACAGAGATAGAGCTAGAGACAGAGACAGACAGACAGAAATTGAGACAGATAGAGACAGGGACAGAGATAGGGAGCGACAGATGGAAAGACAGACGGAGAGACAGACAGCGATACAGACAGAGAGAGGGAGACGGGGAGAGGGAGACAGAGAGAGGGAGATGGAGAGAGAGAGAGAGGGAGGTAGAGGGAGGGAGAGGGAGGGAGGGATACAGCAGGAGAAAGACAGAGGGAGGAGGAAGTCAGAAGGCGGTGGGAGCCAGAGGGAGGAGGGAGATAGACAGAAGGAGAGAGGATGAGAGAGGGAGGGAAACTGAGGGAGGGAGAGGGATGAGACAGAGGGAGAGAGAGGGAGGGAGGGAGGGAGGGAGTGAGAGGGAGAGGGAGGGAGAGAGAGAGAGAGCGAGAGGGAGACAGAGGGAGTGAGACAGAGGGAGGCAGAGAGGGACGGAGACAGAGAGGGAGACAGAGAGGGAGGGAGACAGGGAGGGAGGGAGACAGAGAAGGAGGGAGACAAACAGAGGGAGGGAGACAGAGGGGGGCAGAGGGAAGGAGACAGAAGGAGGGAGACAGAGGGAGTGAGACAGATGGAGAGATAGGGAGAGAGAGAGAGGGCTAGAGAGAGATGTGTGTATGCCAGATCTGGTGGCTCAGTGGACAAATGCATCCGCTGCAGGGGCCTGTGTTTAACCTGATAGTCCCAGTTTGTTTTGCTCTAGCTCACCCCCTCTCCCACTGCCCCCCGCCACCACTGGTGCAGCCCTCGGCCCCAAACCACACTGTAAATTTGGTCCCAAGAGAAAGTTAGTGAGTACCCATGCTCTAAATAATGACCAATTTTTTTACTTCACTTACTTTATTTTGTGGTTTGCACACACCACTGCAGCTGGTATCCACTCTACATTTCTTTTCAGGTAAGCAATATTTAGCAGTTTGGGCTTGCACCATAAACATATTTCTAAATTGAATCAAATAAAACCAGACAAAAGAATTCGACTGGATACCAGTTAATGGTGATAGGGCCTGCTGAGATCAGATTTGAAAATAACGTGCCTGCAGGCAGGTAGCACAGTTGCTTTTGAATGTCCTTCTATCCTATTTTGCAAGGTGACAAATGGCTACAAGGTAGTGGCAAAATGCATCAAATTCTAGAAGGACTTCAGTTTCCAATTGTGTGAAAACAGGATCTTTCATGAGCATGGACTTGATAAACATTTAAAAAAACAAAAGGAGAAAGTCTAGATGATGGCTAGCTGAGAAGTGGAATCTAATCAATTCTGCTGTATGCGAGATGGTAGCCTGCTTCCAATAGCACTAATTCTGATGGATGCATCTGCCTGTGGATTCCTCACCTTTTGAATTAACCCTACACCAGCATTCCACAGAAACTTTTTCTTACCTCTCCCACCTCGACGAGGACGTCCCAGTGTCAGGGCTCCACTCATGACTCCGTATGATGTTATCGGGGCCATAAGAAGACCTCGTCGGTGTGCTGACGTCAGTTCCCTTTTCTCTGAGCCGTGTAACTGTTTTTTCAAGGACTCTCTATTTTACTGGTTTAACTTTGTTACTGGATATCTTCATGCTGCACTAGAAATGGCTGCTTTGAAGAGGTCAGGTTTCAAGCAATGCAGAGAGGGGGAGGGTCGTATGTTCATCACAGATCCCCATGAACACTGTCTGTGGTGTCTCTCTTCAGACCATAACATTGAAGGGTGTTTGTGCTGTTGGAGGATGAACCCGAAGATGTTGAAGGAGCTAGAGGCAAACTCTTCCTGGCTCATTTGAAAGAAGAGAAGAGAGGTCTCAAAAGGTCGAAGTTGTCGACTTCCCATGCTTTGAAGTCAATGAAGCACAAGAAATAGAGAAGACGTGAATCTTGCCATTGGTTTTCGAAAGGCACGTCATCGAGATTGACCTCGCCTGTGAAACGATGTCATGAGAAGGATGCCGTCTTGCCGTCGCCTTCACCTTCTCCACAGGCGACTTCAGCCCATACTCCGGTGTCAAGGTATTCACCGACACCTAGAGGTTCTCTGGTTCCGAGAGAGTCTTCTCCGGTTCCTGCTGCTTTGTCTGTGCAGCCTCAGCCCCCTGTAAGGCCTTGTGTGGAACAGGACCAAGGGGCTCTGGATCCTTATCCTCCTTTTCCAGGACCTGGAGCAGATCCATCGCATTTCTTGAATGCCATGTTTGGCATGTTCGCCAAGGCTTTTTACCCTACCGGTGCGCTGTCTTCCCCCGTTGGTCTGCTTGCCTTCAATTTGGGTATTACTCAACAGTATGTCCTGGCGCCTTTTGTGCCTTCTATACTTAGGACTCTGTCATGGTCATTTCCGGTGACAAGGTTTTCGACTCCAACACCTCAGTCACCAGAGCTGTCTGGCATCAGCCTGATGTCATCCCAGATTCGAACTACGCCATTGCCTGCTTCGGAAGGGCCTTCTTTGACGCTGGTACCGTTATCGCCAGTGCCGCAGCTGGCGCCACCTACGCCGTACTCAAACCAGCATTCTAGGAAAGAAGTGCAGAGACTGCTGGAGGAGGAGGAATACCAGCAAGAGCATGATGAAGGGGAGATCCTCCACCCCGTAGACGACTTTGAAGGTCTGCAGGAGGCCAGTGGCCTGGATACTTCCCCTGAATGGGAGCTTTCCTCTCCAAAGTCCTTCCCTTCTCAGGATGTTGTCCCTTACCACACAGTCATCAGGAAGGCTGCTGATCTGTTGGATCTTCAGTTACCCTCATCTGAGTTGAGGTCACATTTATTGACAGAGGTGTTGCATTCCCCCCTCTACTGTTGAACCTCTGCTGACTGTTAATGAGGCATTGACAGCCGATTATGGAGGTGTGTCAGAAGCCCTTGTCTGCCCCTGCAGTTTCAAGGTCAGTGGCTAGGCAATACAAGCCTGTTCCTGGTGATCCAGCTTTTCTATCCGCCTAGCCTTCTCCGGAAAGCTTGGTGGTTCAGGCTTCTTGTTTCAAAGAGTCTGCTGGGTCTTTTCCTACTACTCCAGGGGATAGAGACTTTAATAATCTTGAAAAGTCTGCCAAAAAGGTGTTCTCCTCAGCAAGTATGGCTCTTAAGTCCACAAACACCACATGTTTGCTTGGGAGGTACATTTCTGTGCTGATGGATACTGTCAAGCAAGGAGCTCCAAAGTTGACTGATGATGATCATGTTCACTTTTTGGAGGTACTATCAGACACCCAAGCGGCTGCCCGTCAAGTTATTCAGTCGGATCTAGACACTGCAGACTCGGTCGCCCGGGTGATGAGCTCTTCAGTGGCTACCAGGAGACAGGCATGGATCAGATCTTAAGGTTTCTCTCCTGATGTTCTAGCTGCTTCGCTCGATCTACCCTTTGATGGATCAAGACTGTTTCGGGCAAAGGCTGATTCTGTGCTGCAGCATTTTAAGGACAGTAGAACTAATGCAAGATCCTTGGGCTTGCAGTCCTAACCTAGGGGCTATGGTAATAAAAGGTATAGAAGCTTTTAGAAGGTGGCTTCCTTTCGAGACTGTCAACAGTCACAGCAGCAACAACAGCAGAATCCTTCATACAAGTCTTACAGATGGAAGAGTAGTGGGCATCTGCGAGGAACTTCTCGACTTCAATCTTCCTCTTCCTCTCCTGCCCCCATCACCGGTACCACAGGAAAGCAGCTCTAGATCTCCCATCTTGGAGCATAATGGTCCTGTAGGGGGTTGGTGTACCTTTTTCTAGAAGATTGGAAATCAGTAACTTCGGACCGTTGGGTTTAGAATCTTGTGGAAAATGGGTAAGCTGTTTCTTTTCAGGATTTTCCACCTCCTTACCCTCCTCGCCAGGGATGGTGTTCAAAGGACCATATGCTGCTTTTACATCAAGAGGTTCTGGCTTTGTTGCAAAAAGATGGGATAGAGGTAGGTCCGGAGTAGAAAAGGGGTCAGGGATGCTACTCCCGGTATTTTCATGGTTCCCAAAAAGGCTGATCCTGGACCTCAGGGTTTTGAATTTTTATCTCAAGCAGGAGAAATTCAAGATGTTGACCCTAGCTCAGGTTCTTCTAGCGCTGCAACAGGAAGACTGGTTGGTGTTGATTGGCTTGCAGGATGCGCATTTCCATATCCCTATTCTCAAGTTGCATTGGAAGTATCTTCGGTGTACGGTAGAATTTCAACACTACTAGTTTTCATTCCTGCCATTCAGTCTTACTTCCGCACGACAGGTCTTCACAAAGGTGATGACGGTGGTGGCCGCACATCTTAGAAAGTCAGGGATTCTAGTTTTCCCGTATTTGGTTGACTGGCTGCTCAAAGCAAGGTGCCAGAGATGGTACTGCGTCACTTGCATGTAATAACCCGTCTGTTGTTCAACTTGGGCTTCTTAATAAATGCACCCAAATCTCACCTAGTGCCCTCTCAGTGCAGGTTGTTCATAGGTCAGTACTGGAGACTGCTGTGTGTTGAGCATTTCCACTTCTGCAGAGGATTCTCGACATTCAGGAGATGATTCCTTTGTTTCACGATGGACCGGTTGTTCCAGTCCTGAAGGTCCTACGCCTGCTTGATCTGTTCACTTCCTGCATACTGTTGGTCAATCATGCACACTGGCACATTAGGGCACGCCATTGGTGCCTCCGCAGGCAGTGGTATCAATACAACGGAGATATCGGGGAGATGGTCAGGATCTCCAGAGACACTGCAGCAGAGCTGTCTTGGTGGAGTGTTTCAGGCAACCTGTTTCAAGGAAAACCTTTTCAACCTCCTCCACCAGTAGCCAACGTAATTATGGATGCCTCCACTCTAGGGTGGGTTGCTCACATGGGGTATCTGGAGGTCAAAGGTCTTTGGTCTCCAGAGGAAAGGTTGCTCCACATCAACCTTCTGGAATTGCGGGCAATACGTTTGCCTCTCAAGGCTTTTCTTTCCCCCCCCCTTCGTGGTTAGTCGATTTAAGTCCTGACAGACAATTCTGCCGCAATGTGGTACATAAACAAACAGTTGGGTAGTTTCATCTCTGCATAGAGGCTCTGCTACTCTGGTTCTTGGCTCAGGGCAATCAGATTTGTGTGTTTGCAAATCATCTGACCGGGGTGCTAAATGTGTGTGCAGACAGTCTCGGTCGGCAACACTCAGCCGACCATGAGTAGAGGCTTCACCTGGAGGTGATTCACTGCATCTTGAAGTTCTGCGGGTCTCCTCAGGTGGACCTGTTTGCCATTTGAGGTAACGCACATTGTCCATTGTTCTTCAGTCTTCAGTATCTGATGCAGGGAGCATTGGGGGATGCATTTCATTTGGATTGGAGCTCGTAACTCCTTTATGTGTTTCCTCCATACCCTTTATTCCTCGGTTCTGAGGACGATTCACCAAGACCGGGCCCAAGTTATTTTGATCGCCCTGGATTGGCTAATAAGGGTGTGGTACATAGATGATCTTCAGCTCTCAATGCACCCTCTGCTCTGTTTTCCTCCCAGAATCGATTCAGAAAAGGGGGTGGTGATGAACAGAGTGTCTGAATTGAGCAGACCACTCTTACCCAGTCCAAAGATCAGGGCTTGATCCATCACCGTTATTTATCTCACTGCCCCATCCCAGCTCAGAACCTGGCTATATGCAAATCAGTCTGTCCCTGGCCCAGTGCATCATGGGAACAGGGCAGACTAAACTACCAAGCCAATTCTTCACCAGAAAGGAAACAAGCTACCGGGGACCGGTTTCTGGCATTTCAGCCATCTTCGGCCCGGCTTGCTTGAATCCTGATGGAGCAGTGAGAAAGGGACTCATGTCTGAGTATACCCTGCCACACCTATAGTGGCCAAAATCGATTCAGAAAAGGGGGTGGTGATGAACAGAGTGTCTGAATTGAGCAGACCACTCTTACCCAGTCCAAAGATCAGGGCTTGATCCATCACCGTTATTTATCTCACTGCCCCATCCCAGCTCAGAACCTGGCCATATGCAAATCAGTCTGTCCCTGGCCCAGTGCATCATGGGAACAGGGCAGACTAAACTACCAAGCCAATTCTTCACCAGAAAGGAAACAAGCTACCGGGGACCGGTTTCTGGCATTTCAGCCGTCTTCGGCCCGGCTTGCTTGAATCCTGATGGAGCAGTGAGAAAGGGACTCATGTCTGAGTATACCCTGCCACACCTATAGTGGCCAAAATCGATTCAGAAAAGGGGGTGGTGATGTTTGCCATTTGAGGTAACGCACATTGTCCATTGTTCTTCAGTCTTCAGTAGCTGATGCAGGGAGCATTGGGGGATGCATTTCATTTGGATTGGAGCTCGTAACTCCTTTATGTGTTTCCTCCATACCCTTTATTCCTCGGTTCTGAGGACGATTCACCAAGACCGGGCCCAAGTTATTTTGATCGCCCTGGATTGGCTAATAAGGGTGTGGTACATAGATGATCTTCAGCTCTCAATGCACCCTCTGCTCTGTTTTCCTCCCAGGGCAGACCTCCTCTCGCACTCGCAGCGAAACAAGTTCTACACCCCCCACCTCCAGAGCCTGCACCTTCATGCCTAAAGAATGAACAGGACGATCTGAGTTCTTTCTCTCTCCCACCGGATATGGTGGATGTTATTCTATCATCCAGGAGACACTTGACCAAATCTATATATCCCTCTAGGTGGTCCAAGTTTGTGAAATGGTGTGGAGAGAGGTCCATGGATCCTTTGAAGGCTCATTTATGTGATGTACACAGTTCCTCTCTTTCCTTAGCTCAGCTGGGTTGTGCTGTGGCCACAGTAAAGAGCTATTTGTCTGCTTTGTCAGCCTTCCTTTGTTTGCCAGACCAGCTGACTTTATTTCAGTCCCCCATTGTTATGAGGTTCATTAAGGGCCTCACCTATAGGTTTCCTCCTACTCCCTTCATTATGCCTCAGTGGGATTTGAATCTGGTACTTACCTTCCTGATGGGTTCTACTTTTGAGCCTCTTCATAGTTGCCCGTTGAGGCTTCTTTCTCTTTCTCTTAAGATGGTCTTTCTGATCACTATTATCTCGGCCAGGTGGGTAAGTGAGCTGCAGGCTCTTAGTTCTAAATCTCAGTTTTTAAACCGTTCATGTAGAAAAGATGCCTTAGGTGGTCACTCCTTTCCATCTAGGGTAATCTGTTACCTTGCCTACCTTCTATCCTCCCCTTCACCCTTCTAAGAGGGCGGTCAGTTTCTACCTGGATAGAACCAGGGACCTAAGACTGTATGATCAGCCCTTTGCGAGCTACATTGGACGAGCTGTCCACAAGCGAACACTCTCCAGGTGGATCATCTTGTGCCTCAAGATCTTCTACGCCCTGGTCAAGAAGGAGCATCCTGAAGGTGTCAGAGCTCATTCTACTAGAGCTAAGTCTTCTACATCTGCTTTGGCTAGTGGTGTTCCTGTAGTGGACATTTGTAAGGCTGCAACATGGGCCTCCCTTCACACCTTCGCGAAACATAATTGTTTGGATTCTGAGGTGAGGAGGGATAGCCATTTTGCCCATTCCGTGCTGCAGGACTTTTTGGTATGAAAAGGTAGACAACATCTTTAGGGAGCGGGCAGCTGTGATATTTAATTCAAAAGGTGAGGTAACGCTTTTTCTGGTGAAAACAGTATCTGCCTGTAGATTCCCCACTGTCCCACCATCCTTCCCGTTGTCCAACTTCGTATACCGAAAAAGTTCTTTATTCTTTGACATGGTGTTTTCCTATGTCTTTTGCTTGCCATGCTATTGTTTGTCAGGAAATGCTGTGTTTCTTTAGCTTTTCCTCTTTGGCTGTGTATTGTGTGTATTCGGGTATATATTGTATACTGTGTATATTCCATTTATGTTTCCGGTCCACCCGTTTGTCTTGAAGGCATGGAAAAAATGAGTGGAACTGACGACAGCACGCCAACAAGGTATTCTTATGGCTCTGATGACATCATACAGAGTCGCGAGCGAAGCCGTGTCATTGTGACGTTGACGTGGGAGAGCTAAGAAAAGGTTTCTGTGGAATAGTTGCGCAGGGGTAATTCAAAAGGTGAGGAATCCACAGGCAGATTCTGTATCCACCAGAAAAAGTTTTACCAAAGGTAAGTAACTTGTTCTTCGGAATTAGGATAGTGTCTCCGCTTTAAAAACCCCTGTTGTGCCCAGTGAGTTTCTAAATGTAATCTTTGAATCCTAACTCATCATGATGAATAACCCATTCATAATCCATTCATAATCAATTGAATCATTATATGTCAATTGCGCAACACATTGTTGATCATATTCCAAAACAGTATTGTTCTCTTTCGTTCCTTTGGAGAGCCCCTGAACAAGGACCTCTGTTGGTCCGAAATCCATTGGGGATTTTGATTTGCACTAATTCACACAGGGAATATGGAATGCACTTCTCGATGTCTTGATAATTAATTTATGAGACTAAACACATGGAATATTATTTGGGAACTCAGTTGATTCAATTGAGTATACATTAATTGCAAACATTTTTTTCATCATGATGAATGAGTTTGGATTCAAGGATTAAATTAAGGAACCCACTGGGGACAGCAGGTGGTGCTAAAGGGGAGACACTATCCTAGTTCAGGATTAGTTCTGTTTGGATACAACAAATTTGCACCTAAGATCAGAAGGTGACACCCTATAAGCCCACCATTAAAGTTTTGGTACCAGATTGTTAATATTACATTAACCGGAGTGCTCTGATGCTCACATTTATATGGTACCCTGCTCAAGCAAGGGCACTAATTGTCTTACCTGAGCAGTCAGGAGAGTTTTAAAGGAAGGGCTTGCTTACACTTCTAGATTTCATAGGGAGATTTCATTACAAGACCGGAGGCTACCATTATGCTTATATATTTTAATTACAGACCCAAGCAGCCGCATATGTTACAAAGCAAGAGTTCCACAGTAGAACATTGTAGACCAACCAATAGCAGTAAGCACTAGGCAATCAGCCTCTTTTAAATGCGGCTACAAGCAGATAAGTTCATTATCCCTTTCACTCCTTGCTTAGCTATTTAAGATGTTCAATATTTTTCTTTACAGCTATTACTTGTGATTTCAGTATTGTATTACTATTGTCTCTATAATGGTGTATTATTATTCCCGTAGCCATTTATGCTACTGATTTTTAGCTTGTTATTTCTATCTTGCCTTTTTTTCTAGGTTTATCACCTCATTCCAAGGCCTTTTCGCCTTTTGCGGCTCTGGGGGCTTTTTTCTGAATCTCGCGTTGCACTCCCGGTCTGCAATTTACGGAGACCGGCATAGTCCTCGTCTCCACCCCCCTCCCACCCTACTACCGAACTCAATTGCTCGCCACGCTCCTTTCACACTCGGGGGAGAGATTTGCCGCTTCAGGCTCCTCTCCCCAATACACTTTTTGGCGATATTTCTAGCTTTGTTTTAAAGTTGATTAGCTTACCGATCGAGGCTCTGTTGTTCGGAGCCTCCCGAGCAAGCCTCATTTTGATAAATGCACCTTGGCAACGCCTGCGTCGTGTACGCACGTTGCCAAGGGACTTTCCTCAGTCTGAAGTCGAGGATTTCAGCTGATCGTATGCTCAAGCACGATCTTATTCGGTTGCTCGCCTCCTCGATCAGCTGACAGTTACTGTGCCTCATCATATTTTCTCGTTTTCTCTCATTTTTTCACCTTTTAAAGCTGTTTAAACTTTCCCCTTTATATATTAATTATATTTGAGAGTCTCTTTGTCCTACTGGACCCTCCCCACCCCATCCTTATTTGATATAAAAAAAAAGGGAGTATTGTTTACATATATATTTAAATATATTAAAATATATATATTGAAAAAGTATCCAAAAAAAAGAAAAAAGGCTAATATTTATATCAAGAGCTCCAGACTTTTCTTATTCATATTCAGATCAGGCTAATTCAGCCGAATCTGACTTTCCTAGTGAAGCCATTAAAAGCCTTATTCATAAAGAAATGAGATCATGCATGTTTTCAACTCTCTCCCAAGTTATGTCTTCCAAAAGATCATTTCTTCCTGAAGAGGATGACTTTTCAGAGGCAGACATAACGGACGATCTCACTGAGTCAAGGGGTAAGAGGCATAAGAAAACAAAGAATATTGATTTTACCACAGAGAGCATGAGAGGTCCTAGCACCTCTAAATTTACGGGAGGTCTTCGCACCTTGATTGCCTCAGGTGTCCCTAGCAACACAAGATCGAACGGTGTCCTTAGCGGCACAAAATATATTGATGTCCCTCACGGCACAAACTATCAAAGTGCTCTAGACGATACAGACGGTCTCGAATGTATTTGTGATGATACCTCGGAGTTTCCGGATGAATACATCCTCGACCTCGATGAGGACGACCGTGATATTGATATTGACTCCCTTCTCTGTAGCGATAATATTCTGTCATCTTCTAAAGATGGTGTCATGGATTCTTTGGGTGAGGAGATGTTTTCTCCCTTTAATATTAAGCACCCAAGAAGTTCTGAATGGACCCCCCACAACCATGTGTGTAAATTTATTGCTAAATGGCTTCGGAATCCTTTGGAGAGGGAGACTCACAACCTATTAAGACCCGAATGCTCCAGGCCTTCTATTGAGGGTAAGGTTTGACAGACCCCAAACCTCGATCCCGGATTTATTACCTACCTTTTTAAACTTG
Organism: Lissotriton vulgaris; assembly: GCF_964263255.1. Taxonomy (NCBI): domain Eukaryota; kingdom Metazoa; phylum Chordata; class Amphibia; order Caudata; family Salamandridae; genus Lissotriton; species Lissotriton vulgaris. Next base: position 1,396,380 of record NW_028242037.1, on the reverse strand, counting down.
GCAGAGACTCTCGAAAGGAGCTAGAAAGATCCCTTAAGATCTGCAAGGACAAAGTTCTAGACATCCTGGGTCCCTTGACTAAGATAATTGATGCTGCCGAAGAAAGCTACCTCAATGACTCCCCTCTTGACACACGTTCAATTCGGGGCTGGAGTCAGAGGGCTCTTGTGTTGTTAGGCAATGCTAATGCGGGCCTCAACTCTGAGGAGAAGGGTGGTTCTGACCAAAATTAGCCCTAAATTAAGCGACTTGGCTGACAAGGAGACTTCCCTTAACCCGAAAGGTCTACTTTTTGGTGAAGATTTAATTAAAAGCCTAGGCAAGTATGTCTCTACCTTTACTGCCTTGTATAAGGCACATCAGAACATGAAGAAAGTCTTCAATTTGAATAACCTTTTTGGAAGGGCCGGAAGAAGGGGCCAACCGACTGCCCTATTCGAGGTCAAGGGGTTATGGTGGAAGAGGGTACCAACCCCGAAGCCAACCTCAATTCTACCCGCCGAGAGGAAGAGGCTTCCGTTCTAGGGGATTGTGAGCAAGAGGAGCTTCTGCCGACACCAACCCTCAAAGTGAGTACTCCTCTCCCTTATCCTCCCCTTTCTTCAAATCCAAAAGTGGGAGGGAAACTGAAACCCTTTTACCACACCTGGGAACTTATCACTCAAGACCATTGGGTTTTAAATACCGTACTTGGTTTTTCTATAGATTTCTAACAGACTCCAATTCAAGACTCACTTTCCAAATCAATTCCCCTTACCTTGGATCAGCAAAAAATAATAATTTCCTCAATGCTTCAGAAAGGTGCAATTATGGAGGTCCCTATGGAATCTCTGAGATTCATAAGCACTCTCTTCCTTGTAGAAAAGAAGGACAAAGGTTGGAGACCCGTCATAAACCTGAGGGAACCCAACAAATACCTTGTTTACAGGCACTTCAAGATGGAAGGCATCCATCTTCTCAGAGATCACTTAGTGGAATGGGACTGGCTAGTCAAGTTAGACCTGAAAGACGCCTACTTTACCATTCCTATGGCAGAAGAACATCAACCCTTTCTTCAGTTTATTTGGAAGAACTGTCTCTTTCAATTCTGAGCCCTTCCTTTCGGCCTCTCCTCAGCCCCTTGGTGTTTTACCAAGGTAATGAGGGCAGTCGCCTCATCTCTAAAAGAAAAGGGTATTCGTCTCATCATCTACCTAGATGACATCCTTATCCTGTCTCAGGATTACAATCAGATCATCCAGGATCTGGAAAAATGTCATGAACCTTCTAGAAAATCTGGGTTTTATCATAAACAAAGATAAATCCATACTGTCTCCCTCGAAAACTATGGAATTCCTGGGTTTCATTGTAAACACCACGAACTTCTTCCTCCAAAGAAGATTTCCAAGATCAGGAAAGAGATAAGACATGTCCTGAAGCAGCAATATCTCTCTTCCTCTATTCAAGCTATCTTTCCGGGCCCCCTAAATTATTGAGTCCTTCAAAGAATAAAAACGAGGGCTCCTGTGGTACGGGGATCATGTTTCATTGAACCAGGAGGCCATCTCAGAACTGACCTGGTGGTTAGACAATCTAGACGCATGGAATGGCAGAGCAATCTTCGGTTCAGCTCCAGATTTGATTTCGGAATCAGATGCGAGCCTTCATGGCTGGGGTGCTTGTCTCCAAGATCAGAATACCAGAGGGGTCTGGTCTCAGGAAGAATCTTTTCAGCACATCAACTATCTAGAGTTAACCGCAGGTCTTTATGCTCTGATGAGTTTCAGGCACTCTCTTCAAGGCAGATTGGTTATTCTGAAAATGGACAACATGTCTGCTTTCGCCTACATAAACCATTTGGGTGGTACCAGATCGGAAGATCTCTCCAACCTGGCCAAGAAACTTTGGATCTTCTGCCCGGAACACAAAATCTCTCTCAGAGCAGAATATCTCCTGGGAAAATCCAACCTCTGTGCGGATTGAAACTCGAGGTTTCTCTTAGACTACAGTGACTGGAAGCTCAGCACGTCTGTCTTCAATTCCCTGAATCATTTATGGGGCCCTTTCCAAATAGATCTATTTGCGAGCAGACTTACATTCCAATTGGGAAGTTATTACAGCTAAGTGCCCGACCCGGGTGCTCCAGCTGTGAACGCTTTTCTCCAGTCATGGGAAGGGATCAAAGCTTATGCCTTCCCTCCGTTTGCCATGATCCAGAGAGTCCTTCAGAGGGTGAGGCTCCAATGCTGTTCAATTGTCCTGATAACCCCGTTTTGGCCATCCCAAGCATAGTTTCCTACTACCCTAGAACTAACTTACGATCTTCCCTTCCTGATTCCTTCCCTGATAGATCTCCTTGCAGACGTAGACGGTCAAATTCACCCTCTTGTTCAGACAGGGAATTTGTACCATCTTGCCTGGAAGGTGTCAGGAGATCCAACTATCTCACAAGGCTTTCGTCGATGGCTTCTGCTCTCCTCGGAGAATCATGGGCCGCTGGCACACATTAACGGTATAATAACATTTGGAAAGTATGGTTACGTTGGTGCTTGGAGAGGGACCTGGATCCCGTGGAGGCACCTATCATTGATATAGTTAATTTTCTTGAAGAACAATTCGATAGAGGTCTGAGTTACCGGTCTATCATTTGTTATAGATCTGTTATTTCAGCTGGTCATTCCCTTGTCAACAATAAAACAGTAGGTAAAAATCCTATTATTTGTAGAATACTTAAAAGTGTGAGGATTAGGAGACCTCCAAAACCTAGATATCAATCTCTATGGGATTTTAAGTTAATTCTTGACCTTTTCTGTACTTGGTCAGATAACTCTCTTTTGAACAGAAAGAACCTTTCTTTCAAATTGGCCACTCTTCTTTGTTTGATTTCATGTAGAAGAGTTTCCAATGTGAAAGCTCTAGATATTTCATATAGATCTTATGATATATTTGGGGTCAAATTTGAGTTGCATAAAAGAACCAAGACTATGTCTGATACTATTTTTTACCCACGCTTTGACATTTGCAATAAATTTTGTGTTATCCACTGTATGAAGGAATACGATCTGAGAATGGTCTCTCTTCGCCCTTCTGGTGTGGATCAATTGCTTATCTCCTTTGTTAAACCTCATAAAGGTATCTCTTCTGCCTCTATTGCAAGATGGGTTAAGATTGTCATGGGCCTTGCAAGTGTTAATCTGGGTATCTTCAAACCACATTCCATCAGAGGTGCTATGGCCAGTAAGTCATTCTGATCAGGTGGTAAGTTGGATGATATACTCAAGGCTGCTGATTGGTCTAATTCTAGGACTTTTGCTCATAACTATTGCAAACCAATCACTAATATGTCTAATGTTGTATTACATGGCTACCAACATGCATAAACGTAGCCTCCGGTCTTGTAATGGAATTGCGATTCTCCTATTAAAATGACAAGATAATCTGGATTTCATTAAAGACACGGAGGCTAACATTATTCCTCCCACCCTTCCCTTTGGGTGGTTGATGGTTGATTTTGGTTTACTGTTCGACTCCTATGGTATGTTTATTTGAATGCTTAACTTGCTCTAATTTTCTTGTGTTCCATTGCAGGATTGTTCCTTTTTATTTATATTCCTGGATTCATTTACACCTTTTTCTTTTCAGATAACCTCTTGTGAATTCTTGTTCGTGACTTCTATCCTACGGATCTTGCAGGTTTCGTTCTTCGTTCGTCTTTCTTGAAGTTATGAAGTTTCGTTGACGCATTGTTGTAGTTTTTGGGGACATTTCCTTTCTCCTTTTCACCACATTTAAAAGAGACTGATTGCCTAAAGCTTACTGCTATTGTTTGGTCTACAATGTTCTACTGTGGAACTATTGCTTTGTGACTTTTTAACTGAAGAGAGAAATTGGATTTAAAAACCATGATGTTTCTTCATTTCTTTAATAAAAGTGTATGAGGGCTGAGATCCACCTACCAGGATATTGTACATGCACCCAAACATTCACATAGATAAGTGCACAAAACATACATGAGCCAGATTTATCAGGGCTTTGTATCACCCTTGAGCTATGCAAGGGGGGTGCAAGGGTGATGCAAAACCTAAGTTAGATTCTCAAATCACGCAAGGCTGCCTTGCATGGCCCTCTATGGCTTGATAAATCTAGGCTGTGCAAATCACTGCCTTACATTACTTTGCCTCAGGGAGGTGTTCCATGGGTGAAGTGCAGTAGTTCCCGTTCATCCACCCATGAATTTCGGTGCATTTCCAGATTTACCATTATTGATAGACCTGGGAAGGCATCAAAATTCTACTCCTTCCCAGTTGAGGTGAAACGATGACAAATATCTTTCTTTCTCCTCGTTTTTTCCCTCTTTTTAAGTGTTCCACATTCTGCAACACACATAGAAAGAGGACAATTCCTCTCAGGATTTATTTTTGGGACAGGAAGGTGTCCCTTCCTACACAAAAACAATCCTGTCTACAATGGAGGCACCATTGCACCATGAGACCCTGCACCAGCCTCCTCCTCTGCTTTCCCCTAGACCCATGGCCTCCTGGCCATTTTGCATGGCACCCAGATTGGCACTGGAGTACAGGCCTTCCACCAACTGGTCATAGGAGGGAGGAAGGGGGCCGTTGCCACTGGCCTTAGAGAGACCAATCTGGTCCTGAGAGTCAGCTGTAAGCAAAATGCTGGTCCATCAGGTGCATCAGCTTATTCTGATATAGCTGCCATCAAAGTCCAGGGTTTTTCTCCCTGTCTCTCTCTCATTCAAGGTCAGTGTGGGTGGAAAGTTCTAGATGCTCTCAAGTTATATCACCAACAAATTAGGAGAGCACGGAGGGACTTTTATGGTGAGCACATTGAAGCAACAAAAAATTCTACTAAGAATATTTTTAACGTAGTGAAACAACTGTCCTCTCTAGAACGTGTGATAGCCACTATGCCTGCCTCTAATGATCACTGTAATCAGGTTGCAGATTTTTTCATGAACAAGATTAATCAAATATACGCCATCTTCCCTGAAAGTAGCAGGAATTATATTTCGGCTCATGTCACAGATGATTTGCGAAGTGAGGACAGTTTTGTTTTTCATCCGCCTGGAGTAAGCAATGTTCTTAAACTGATTAAATCCAGAGTCTGTCCTCTGTCTCAAGGGGTGCCACAGGGTTCGGCTCCCAGCCTTATCCTGTTTAATATCTACATGCGGCTCTTGGCTGATATTGTGCTGAGACATGGGGTAAAACTGTTGTCTAATGCCAATGACACACAGTTGATCGTTACCCTGGAACAAAAGGAGGCAGGAATGGCATCTGATTTCAAGGTATGCCTGGTGGAGCTTGCCAATTAGATGAAGCTCAACTGTCTGCAGCTGAATGCGGAAAAGACGGAGGTGATGGTAGTTGGTAATCAGCCCTCTCTTTGGTCACATTCATGGTAGACGGAGGACCTGGGACCGACTCCGATCCCTAAGGCTAAGGTCAAGGATCTGGGAGTATGTTCAACCACACCCTCTCGTATTCAGGGCAGATATCAGCTATGGCTGGTGCCTGTTGTGGCATTCTTAAAATGTTGCAAAAAATCCTGGATCCACTCCCATTAGATGGTAGACGTACCATTGTAAAGGCCCTTGTTATGTCCCGTCTAGATTATTGCAGAATCATGTACCTAGGGGTGACCCAAAAAAATCTAATCATCCTGCAGACTGTTCAGAATGCTGAAGCTCAGCTAATTCTGAATATTCCTAAGTGAGCTTCGGTGGGGTGGGCCTTGAGGAAATTACACTGGCTCCCCATACAGACCAGAGTCACCTTTAAGGCCTTGTGATTTAGCCATAGGATCTTCAACAAGAAAAGTCTTAGCTTTTTGCACCCCCTTCCTACCACCTATAGACCTGTACATTACCTAAGAATAGCATTAAAATCTTTTGGCTGCTTCTTTCTTCCTTAATTTTTGGGCCAGTCACCTTCCATTTGCCTCCCCATATTCATAATTGAGCTGCGGTTTAACAACATATTTTTTGGCAGCCTCTTGACTCCATTGGAGGTTTATTTTTGACTTAGCACGTGCTACTTCCGTTGCTGATTCCCCAATATCTATGCCTGCATGTATGCCCTGCACTAAACGCTCTTCAGCCATTACAAGACCCTGATATAACTCCTGCAACTTGAGCCCCAACTGCTTTTGAATATGTAGCCCATAACGAAGAATTTCTCCCCTAAAGGCAGCCTTAAAGGCATCCCAAACATAACCAGGATCAGTGCTTTCTCGATTGATAAAAAAAACTCAGCTATCCAAACATTCATATGTGCCAGAAATTTTTGATCCAGGAGAAGCTTCCGATCAAAGGAGAATGCCCTAGGCTTATTAACGGCCTCAATACCTGACATGGTTATCCCAACCGGACTGTGATCCGACGTTACCCTTGGATACACCTGAATACTTGCATCATTCAGTATGGTTTTAAAACGAGACTGGGCACTGTTGAACAAGGGCAAAATTCAGCAATATTAGTAGGGAAATATGTGGTGGCAAAAAAGGGTAATGTATATCTAACATTCGTCGACTTGAGCTCGGCCTTCGACTGCTTGAGTCACGAAATTTTATGGGATACCTTGTCACAACTGGAAATTGAACCTTATATATTGAACTTTATCAAGGAACTATATAGGGGCGCAGGGGCTAAAGTACGCTTTGGATGTAAGGGTGAATGCACATCTATATTCCCCATAAAGAAAGGAGTCCGACAGGGCTGCATTCTTGCACCCTGTAAAACAGCGGCTGTCCCTACCCCGTTGACACGGCCTCATTACATAGGAAGCTCGGCAGCAGAACTCGACCCTAAAGCGTCCCTAGCAACACGAACTCCACCCCTCTGTCCTCCCTTGCAGGAACCAATGGAATCGATCAGACGACCGGAAACAACCTCCCTCGACCCCGGAAGTACCTCCCTCTACCCGATGCCGAAACCCGGAAAAGCCGATCCCAGCAAGAGAAGGGCATTCGAAGCGGCGGACTCGTGGCAGGAGACAGCGAGCGGAGAACCAGAGAAGGTGAACCGAGGAGAAGAATAAGACGGAACACTCGAATGGAAGACCGGAGGCGAGGAAGAAGACGTCTGGACTGAGGACTGGTGGAGTCCCCAGGAGGTGGACGGAGAGCGGCCGCAACTCGCGGGAGAGTTGCGGCGGGGCATGTGAGTACCCTGTCTCCTTATCTCAGTAGAGAACGTGTGTATAGTTGTAAAGAAACCCCCCCACCTTGGAGCTGCACCGTCACCGTGTATATAGTGTATAGCAGTACTATTCACACGGGCACTGTTGTATAAAGACTTCCCCCACATACCCTTTACCTGTCCACCCTCTATCTTTCCCTTCTCTTCGTATCCCAACTCCTTCCCCCCTAACCCTCCCATCGCTCGTTTTAATCTCCTGCACCCCCTGGTGTTGGTAAAACGACTGGGTCGGTCCATAGCTCGAGGACTAACTACCCCTTATATTCTCTCATTTTCCACATATCTCCGAGGACGTCCTCCAGACCGGTCAAGACCAGGAACCGTCGTAGGGACGACCAACGCGGGACAGCCTGTCCAAGAGCAGCACTCCAACCATCAGCGCGACTAGACTCCTCCCAACGACCCGTCCTCTCCTATACTTCTCTTTGGCTTCAACTACCTGTAAATACAATAAATCATAGCCCACCATATCCGGCCTCCACGCCTGTTATTCCGGTCCGCCCCAAGCCCACGATCACACGCCCTTTTTGTTTAATCCTTATAAAAACAATGTGGTGAATCACCTTATTTTAGATAAACTGGATTTCCCCCAAATTAAAGAGAGCCCAGTCCCTTTATTACTGTACACAGATGACTCAGTAATTATGGCCAGAACCCAAGTAGGTCTACAACGCGCGCTCACCACGTTTTCAGATTATATGGGAGCTAGAGGTTTGAAAATTAATACTGGGAAAACTTTTAACATGTGTTGTTCACTAAAATTAACGTTCAATGCAACACATATTTAGCAAAGTCAAAGATAGAGACAACAAATAATTTTTCTTATTTAGGGATTACTTTTAATAAGAAGGGGACTTGGTCGTCAGCAGCAGCTACAAGGCATTTAGCTTTTGTTCGTGCAATTGGAGCTGTACGACAGTTTGCAAACAAACTGGGGGGTCAACCAGTACACATTCTAGTGGGCATTTATAAATCGAAATGTGTGCACACTGCAACATATGGGGCAGGCATATGGGGGATTGCAGATACTCGAGATATTCAATCGTGTGAAAATGCTTTCCTCCGCTATTTACTAGCCGTCCCAAGCTCAACATCTACATATGTATGCCATAAAGAGCTAGGGCTGGAAAATGTTTCAGATCTTATTAAAATAAGCCCGGTACTTTTATGGCAAAAGGTTTGGACATCTGAAGAAACCGGGCTTAATAGGGAAATCATACAGGACTGCCTAAAACTCGAGGGGGCACATAAAATCAAGTGGCTTCTATACATAAAGGGTTTTTTTTTACCAGAGATTGGGCATCCTGAATACTTTGACTCCCCACTTAACGTTAATCACTAGGAAAAAATTAAAAGAAAGGTGTATTGAATTGCTAGAGACCAAACGTTGGCAGATAGAGGGGAAAAAAGGGGTCGGTAGTACAGAATCAAATAATATTGCAGGGAAACGTCCTACAGCAATATTTAATTTCTATCCAGAGTAGTTACTCTAGGATGTTGTTAACAAGATTGAGGGGAGGCAGTTTTTTTAGACTAGTTACTTTTCCAGAAACAAACAGCTGGTCAAAAAACCTGACTTTGTGTCCCTGTGCTGATGTATCACAACAGTCTACGATCCATTGTGTTTTATTCTGTAAATTTTACTCACTCCTCAGAGAAAAATATATATTATTCTTACTGAAGAAATGGGGGTTGAGACAGTGTAGACCTGCCCTACTGAAACTTCAGATGCTAGAGGATGAAATGTCAATGTATTTAGTCTCAGCATTTTTTAAATGTGTTATTAGATGCAGATCCATCCTGAATTGAAACCCCTTAACTGTTTTTATCAGTGATTAATTTTGTAATATATATCTTTTAAATGTATTATTAGATGTAGATCCATTATGAATTGAATCCTATTAACTGTTCTTAATGTATTTTTGTAATGTGTTATTAGATGCAGATTCAGATGAATTAAAACCCCTTAATTGTTTTTAATAGTGATTAAATCTGCAATATATCTTTGAAACGTGTTATTAGATATAGATCCACCATGAACTGAAACCTCTTAACTGCTCTTAATACTGATTAATTCTGTAATGTATTTTATTTTGCAGCTTTTGTGATTTTGAAACTAAAATCGAATAAAGCTATCTTTGACTTTGACTTTGCCTTAGCACGTGCTACTTCCGTTGCTGATTCCCCAATATCTATGCCAGCATGTATGCCCTGCACTAAACGCTCTTTAGCCATTACAAGACCCTGATATAACTCCTACAACTTGAGCCCCAACTGCTTTTAAATATGTAGCCCATAACTAAGAATTTCTCCCCTAAAGGCAGCCTTGAAGGCATCCCAAACATAACCAGGATCAGTACTTCCTCGATTGATACAAAAAAACTAGGCTATCCAAACATCCATATGTGCCAGAAATTGTTGATCCAGGAGAAGCTTCTGATCAAAGGAGAACGCCCTAGGCTTATTAACGGCTCAATACCTGACATGGTTATCACAACCGGACTGTGATCAGACGTTACCCTTGGATACAGCTGAATACATACATCATTCTGGAGGTGCTGTGGAGCAAAGAAATAATCAAGCCTAACTAGCTCTTGATGAGGACACAAAAAAAGGTGTATCCAGCTTCAGCACCCCTTAGACAAGCCCAAACGTCAACCAACCATGTGCCAAAATCAATGATTGAAATGCCTTGAACACCTTTGGTTTCTTACCCATATAGCTGGGGCTATTATTACATAACATGTCAGGTGGGAGATTTATGTTCAAGTCACCACATGTGATTACAGGGGTAGGCCATGTCGCTAGTTCAATATTCAAAAATTCTAAAATTGCTGCTTCATCTAGGTTGGAACCGTATATTGAACACAACGTAAATGAATGAATGAATGAATGAATGAATGAATGAATGAATGAATGAATGAATGAAAAAGGCTTCATTTCGATAAAATCAAATCAAATCTTAAAAGCATGAGCATAGAAAAAATACATTGACAGTATAAAAGAACAGATTTTACAACCATATTAAAGCTTAAATCCAAAGCTTCTTAAAATTATCATTAAAACGATACAAATATTGCGTTCGAAAAGCGACACAAAGAAAATAGAATCACAAATTAAACATTTTCTCTTAGCCTTTTTGATCTAATGGACCAAGCCCATCTCAAAAACTTTGATAGTCCACAGACATATAATGGTCGGTGTTTGTTCTAAAAATGCACAGCGCTACAAGGTGTTGTCTCGTGCCTAGTTCTCTACATAGGGGCTTAAGCCAACAATTCCTTGGTGATTGGTATGCTGGGCATGCAAACAAAATATGTGCCATTGATTCTGATTTGGTCGCACAGATTGGGCAAAAAGGGGAAGTCTGAAAAGGGATTTTCCATCGAGCAGTCAATTCACCAATTGGAAGTATGCCGACCCTAAATTTAAAGTACAAAGCCCGATCAATTGGGTTCTGAATGATGTCAAGATAGGGTTCGCAAAATACAACATCCTTAATTTCCAAGAAAATGTTGGTTAATCTACCCAAGTTTGGATCTGAACAGCATTTGCTAGACACCCAACTCCAGTAGATTCTCTTCAGTGTTGCTTTTGGTGGGGCGGATTTTGTTTCCCATGCATCTTTTAGGCCCATATCACATAACAGAGTTTTAACATCTTTAAGCCACTTAATTTTGTACCAGCCCGACATGGACATAACTTCTGATAGGCCCTCCAAGTACTTTGCTAGCTCGGGCACTCGCCACAGCCGTGCCGATAGTAGAAGCGGTCGAACTTTGGCCAAGTCAGAGATCGAGTGGCACCCCAGATCTAATAATAGAGGAACCGTAGGGCTACTCTGGGGGAGTGTCATTATCTCTTCAAGGAATTTATTTTCAGATCTAGTTAACTGCTCGATGTTGCTTGAGCCCCACACTTCGGCACCGTAAAGGGCCGAGCTTACACCTCTAGCCTTATATATCGCAATGGCCGGGGCAATGGGCCTGGTAGATGAGGAGCGCTGTTCCCTTAGAATGGCCCCGCCACCCTTTTGTGAGAATCATTTTCTGCAAGTGGGAAGTCCACTGCATGGTATCCGAAATACGGATTCCGAGATAGTCAAATACAGACACCCTTTCTAGTGGTATGGAATTCAAGACTGGGGGCCTGCTGAGCCTGTTAGGTGGATTTAATACCAGATATTTAGTTTTGTCTGTATTTATAACAAGCCCTCTCAGGATGCAGATAGACTGGAAGTTATCCAGGAGGCTCTGGAGGCCAACAGGGGACTTGGAAATAAGTAGAGTATCATCAGCGAATAGGAGACTTGGAATTTGCTCGCCCGCCAGGGATGGTACATCGGATGGACTTTTCAGAAGATGTTCCACAACGCCGTTCAAATAAAGTGAAAATAGAGTGGAGGCTAGAACACATCCCTGGCGGACACCCCTATTCACTGGGATTCTATTTGCCTTCTGCCCCTGTTGGCCCCAAGTCACTTGGGCAAAGTTACCATCGTGAAGCCTCACTAGCATTGACAAGAGATACGAGGGAATCCCCATTTCGGACAGCACTCCCCAAAGACATTCCCTGGGCACGAGGTCGAAGGCAGTCTTTAGATCAATAAACGTGAAATAAAGACTGCCTTTTCCCAAAAGAACCACTTTCCAATAAATATGTAGCAATCGGAAAGCCTGTTCTATGTTCCCTATGCCAGCCCTAAATCCCTCTTGGTAGTCCGAGAGAATTTTATTTTCATCAGCCCATTGCAAGATTCTCTCAAGTACCACCTTCCCAGCAACCTTCTGTGTGGAATCAATCAGGCTTATTTGTCGGTAGTTGGTAGGGTCGCCCCTGGAGCACTTTTTGAAGATAAGGATGACCTCTGCCCCCTTCCACGACTCAGGGATTAGAGCGCCGTTATCAATGGCGTTGATTAGGATGGTAATAAGCTTCCCCCATTTCGGCATATCAAAACGGATAAGATCACCAGGAATACCATCAGGGCCTGCTGCTTTATGTGGCACAATGCACTTGATCGTATTTTCCACCTCTTTCTGTGTGAAGGGATAGCTGTTAGGTTCCCCCAGGGTTGCTGGGAGGTTTTGGGAGGTGAGCTCAATTGGGTCGCCCTGTGGGTGCGAGTATAGTTTTGAAAAATGGTCAAACCATACTTGACCTGCGATATTGCATGTTATCAGATCATCATCTGGGGCATTCTTGGCTCTTATAATGCTCCAGAAACGACCAGCATCCCTCCCTGTGCTTGCCTCCTTAAGTCCCTGGCAGTATTGGTCTTCCCACTCTTTTTTAGCTACCAAAACAGTCCACATATAGTCTTTCCTAGCCCGCTTCATCGGCGCTTGGGACTTAGACTTGACTGCCTTTATTAGTGCAGATTTCTTGTGGCGACATTTGGTTGTGTACCAGCCATCTTTACAATTAGGCTTTCGGAGCTCTCTATGTAGCCCGCCTCGATTAGGTACAAGGAAAAGATTACCCAGTGCTTTTATCGTGTCTTGAAATATTTCCGTTGCACTGGAAGGTTCACAACGGTCTACGGAGAGTGTGTTTAATCTAATATGTGCTGTTAATAAGAGAGCCCCAATGTTCTCAACTTTCTCCTCATCCAAAGCAACTTTGCACCATTTTAAACGCCTCCCACAATTGGAAGGGCATACTTCTGAGGTTGACATTAGTTTGGATGGTATTACTAACCTGTGCTCACTCAACCATAAGGTATTCAAACTCAATGAGAGTAAGTTATGTTCGCTATCAGTAGAGCTGTAGACTTCCATGTCCTGCATTAAACGCCAAAGCTTAAAGTCGAGGAAAATGTAATCAATCCTAGTGGTATGATTGACCCTGTTATACGTGTGGGCCCCCATAGCATCGGAAACAGTTCGACCGTTAGCTGCTCTTAGGCTAAACTCTAAGGCTAGTGTTGTAGTGTAGTTCCTATTTTCCCAATAGGCCCTGCGCATTAGAATAACATAAACAGTAGTATCGACGTAGAAGTGCGGATCTTCCAGGCCTCCACTGACTATGCTAAACTTAACTGGGTTTGTTACTAACTAGCTCGGAGGTCACTGGAAACTTTCTTCTCTGTATAGGAAGTGATCCGCTTCCCTGGTACAGACAAGAAGGGATTCAGTTTTCCAACAACCGTGCAACATGACAACTTTGCTCCTCAGATAAGAGTCAATCTCTAGGGTCGTGTGAAACAATAGACAGTTATTTTACTCAGTCAGTGGTTGTGCAGTTTACTTTCACAGCATTTAGAGAATAGAGAGACGGGCGTTTTCAATAAAAGGGTAACATTTATTGAACAGTCTTTCTTCTCGTACAAGAGAAATGAATTGCCACAATTGCAAGACTTTTTATTATAAAAAGTACGTACAGTAAGATGAGTATTGCAAAATAATACTGTAAAAGCATTGATATGGTTTCTTAGCCATAAAATGGTTTAAAATGAATAAAACATATATACATTCATATATACATTCAGCTAAAATACTCAACTGGTGCTTCTAACTACGCCTACCCCAGTGTACCTGACCTAAGCCTAATACTTGGGAGGGGAGTAAGTAAGTAGCTTTAAGTTAAGTTGGTTTTGCCAAGGTTTGCTTCAAGAATTCTCTGTAAGGGTTTAGTCAACACCATACCTCTGGAATAGAATGATGGAGGTCTGGTATCTCCTTCAGGGGGTCGATATCCCAGTCACCCGCAAGGGTAGACTAGAAACGCCAGAGCTGGATTTCTCTGCAGGAGAAAGGACAGCGTCTCTCTCAGCGCGTCGAGGAGGAGGAGGAGGAGGAGGAGGGGCAGCGTCCGCGGGCAGCTTGCATCTGCTGGGCTCTTGCAGGGGGACGGCTGTTCAGCTCCTAGGTTCACCACACCATTGTTCGCTAGTTAGCAGCGATAGCAGTAGCGATAGCAGCTATGGTATCATCAGCATAACAGCTTCTTCAGCAGCAGCGAGACAGCGTAAACAGCAGCAACATCAGCCTTTGCTTAAGGCAACGTTGGTAATATTTATACCTGAAAGGTGCCTTGTTTGACGCAAGTTTTTGGACATAAGATGTCAATAAAGATGTCACTAGGAAGTGATCGTCTATCAGTGCTCATTAGAGTTCTATTACTAATCAAAACACAGCAAGTGGGGATTTACAGGTTGCTGAGTTTTTATCTTGTTGAAGAACTCGGAGTGTAATCTTGGAATCTGAGTTAGTAACTTCTGCTATGTCATTGCACTAATTGGTTGCAAAGGAAGTGGCAGAGAAAGCGATTCTGAAATGTGGCTCTGTTCGTGTGAGGCCAGAGACGAGTTTCTGAATATTGCACTTTAACGGTTATGCCAATATAGGGAATAAATGGATTTATAGCCGAATAGGGGCATAAGGTCACAGAATCGATCAGGGTCCTAGATTAAAATGCGACACCCACTCCACGAATTCATGTCCATCAAATTACTAAAACTAAAGCAATAAGATGCATGTGTAACATTGCCCACCCCAAAATACATATATGCATTTGAAACAGGCGTATTTGTAATACGTGAAAATTTAGGTACTGTACGTTTTTGAAGCATAGAAATCATTCAAAAATTATAGCATATGAAATCAATGAACGATTATGCAAAAAGAATTACACATGAAATATCTCTGAATACAGAAGAAGGGCGAGATAATTTCATCACATATAAATGCATTGCAGTAAAATGTGCTAGAGGCTGGTGTAAAGTTATTATGTCTCTAGATGTATATAGAAATAGAAGTTGAAGCTTCTGTTCTCTAAGAATAATTTTACTTCAAGCAAAGTTTTTTTCGTGCCAAAAAAGGTGAATATTAAAAAGTGTTCAATTCAAAAGAATTATTGCTTGAATGGGGAAAATAGAGTTCCAACGCTTTTAGCAGTTTTTGTTGTTCAAAACTGAAGGCCGAATTCAGAGTTCATGGGAACGCTGTGTGTCGGAATGCTTCTCTAAAGTTATTGTTTCTGTTCGGGTGAGAACATCATATCAGATAGGCTCTCAAAGAATTGGTCTACAAAATCAGGTGACAGTTCGACCAAATTCGATAGTGCTGTAACTTGGCAGGTGTGAGAATGATTGCTGTCATCAAAGGCTGGATCAGCAATGCTCACAGAAGGTCGTACCTGGGTGATGTTGCTTTTGTCACTCGCTCCACTGTTACCACCTAGTCGTAGCACAGGAGTCTCAACGAATGCCGTCATCAGGATTGGTAGCCGCTGGGGACAACACAATGCGTGAGCCGTTATCGGACTTAGCAAAGTATCGATATCCATTGGTAGTGCTGATGGAAGTGAAAGACAGATGTCCAACACGCACTCATCTCCGCATAGCATACATCGAAGTACAGGTAAGATGCAAATTTGCCATATCGGTCTGAATGAAAGGAACCAGGTCATATTTAGATCTCTCAGCCTGGCCAATCCAAGGACTCTTATTCTGTCCCGGTAGCGCACTGCTAGGATTGTTTCTTCCATTCCCATAGGAGTCATGTCTGAGCTGTGGCTTGCCATAACGAAGCAGGAGGGTCAAAAATAAAATCCCTGCTACAAGTCCCAAAAATAGGGGTATGCCGCCAAAAACAGAGTGGACAAAATTTGGAACGATTCCCAGAATTGCTTGAAATTGTGTTAGCAGTCCCGTAAAAATCGTCTTAAATATGCCTGGGATGCCTGTGGCACTAGACATGTTAAGGAGTTGGCTCAACATTTCTACAAAATGCACGGGGCAATTTGTTGAGAAAAGGTCATGAACCTCTGTACTTCTTTGCAACTAGGAGATCATACGTCTCTTTTGATGACGTTATGGGCACTGTTGTCTGCAAAAGCACAGACTTCATTTTGCTTAAAGTATCAATTCGTATAGAATAGAGATTCAGACGAGGCCAAATGGGAGTCTCTATGTCTCCAGGCCCGCTCGGGAACAATGCTTGCATACAGCATTTGACCATGGAAGTTACGCTTACGAGATACCTTTTCCCTGGCACAAGGCCACAACATCTGTGATCTGTTCTAAGAATGTAACTCCCATTCGCAAGTTGCATAAAGAAGGGCTCTATCTGTGTTGCAGGTGTGACAAGCTGGTGGCATGAAAGGTTGTTAGAATTACCTTCACAGGCTCCGTGTAAATTAATACCCTGACACAAAAGTATACCGCTTAGTGAATGTTTACAATTCTCACCACTAATAAATATATTTTTGTCGCTGTCACTATTGCATGAATGTGTGTATGGTAATTTCCATGCTGACTTAACATATCCTTTACCCAATCATTCATACTGGCCAGTAGGTATGTATTCAAGGCACTTTTTAAATTGGAAAGTTGTTATCGGAATAGTGATAATTCCGTGTATTATCTATTCAATGACAGGACTTTCTGACATTGTCAATGGTAATCTCTCAAGTTTTTCGATGCTCAGGATTGTATAGTCTGCTCCTTTCTGTGCCAAGCTGATTTGTTTATCAGTAAGGTTAAAAATGGAAAATAATGACGTTATGTTGATTAAACGCCAAGGCACATAGCCTGAACTGAGATTTTGCAGCATCCAGCCTAATTGTACAGTAGAACGTAATTGTGACTGGCCATGCTGTAACATTAGCAAGTCTCTGTCTATTATATCAAAGGCAGAGGATACAATATTGTCCAACGAATATATTCTGGAGGACAGAGTCATTAACCCATTGTACACTACAGAAAGTGATTTTTCCAAATTAATACAATCAATTTCTCGTATTTTTTCTGCTGTTTCAATTTGTGTGACTTTCCAAGCCTCGTTGTACGCAGCATAGATGCTGGCCGCTATGAAGCGCTTTTGACGCTGTTTGCGTGGTCCCATAATAAAATCGAGCAAATCAGCACCATCTTTAAGTAAAGATAAGTGTTGCTTAATTTCAGTCAGTGTGGATGATCCTAGCCATTCGAGGCAGAGTTTCCCTACACTGTATGTTGCTACTATCCCTGGATGTTGTCTCTGGGAGTATCTAGGGTCTTGTCTGGTCATTTTTAACCCCTGTGTTTTGTTCAGGAATCTATCTTGACATTTGTTTGTGTCAGTAGGCCAGATTAACCACTTTTTCCAATCAGGATGTGTTCTGTTAAAATGTAAAATTTTAGTTACGTCTATCTCAATGTCTGTTGGCGCATTTTCAGGTATTGGCTTCGGAATAGACGGTTTGTTTAAGTCTTTGATCTTAGCTAGGCCAAGACAGGATGTTTGGTGAATTGTGTCATTTAAAAACATCATTTGTTCTGGTATCATGCAGGTTCTGAAAAGTACTTCTAGGCCTTGTACCTGCCAATCTTTCGTACCCCAAATGGTTTTTGTTTCAATGTTATTTTTCCAATAATCAAAACCAAATGTCATAATTTTTTCATAAAATGCTTCTGAATATATTAATTTAGTATTTGTCAGCATTGTTTTCATTCCTGTTTTATCTAACAGTTTGTAATAAAACGTTTCTGCATCACTGGTGTTAAACCCTGAGAAGTATTTGAATTTCTCAAAGAATGTTTTAGAACTGCTTTTAGGTGGTGTAGCACAATGTTCCCATTGATTATACTTAAAAACATTTCTAGGCTGTGCAGATTTATGCAAATAATGATCGCCATAATGTGTGTAACAGAACAACTGTTCATAACTAGACGAACCTTGTAAATAATCATGTTCTGTGAATCTAGCTGACATTACTAAATCAGACATCATATTATTAATACTATCAAAGTCCCAATCATCAGAGAATGTACTAGGTTTTACAAAGTCACTTAAGGAAACCTTCAGTTGATGAGGATACTTCAGGATTTCGACTGGACCATAGATCTCATAGTCAGTTTTCTCCCATACTACCCCACCAGGTATTGGAATGGCTGTGACATTTACTGTTGACAGTTCACTTTTCTTCACGTGAGATGATCTGTGTGGTTTGAGGACTAAGTTGATGTTCTGACTTGCTGTGTCCATTCAATTGTAATAAACTTTCCTAAAATTAAAACTAAAATTAGGCATAGTAGGAGTATGAGTACCCCTAAAATAATCCAATGCTCAATCAACGGTGTATCCAGATATAATTCTTTGATTAGTTGAAGGAGTTCTCTTGTATTTTCTTTAAAAGTCATTTTTATTTCTGGAATCACTTCGGGGTTACTTTGATCCTCGGAAAAGTTGTCGAAGTCGATGAAATAACCAGAGGCAGTTCTGTCAATTGTTGAGATTGTTCTTTCAATCTGTCTTTCGGTAGCACTTTCTGATGCCACATTATTGTAGACCGGTGTTTCTTGACGAACTGTTTCAATCTGTGTCTCAAGAGGCGCGAGTTCCATGGCATTATTGCATAGTCCTTCTCTGTGCACTGCAGGCTAATCGAATGTGATTAGTCTTTCAGTTTGAACCTCTTGGATTGTTGCAAGTTTGGGTATTCTGTTGTTTCTTGGGAGTCCACTGGGCCTACTGTTGATTATAGGCCACATGCTTGTGGTTTTACCAGGTCGATAGATACAACTCTGTTCTCCTTTTTACCAGCAAGGGGCGGTAGTACAACTGATCTTGTTCCGGTGACTGCCAAGACAGGTACTGCTTTTCTGTAAGAAGGCCCAAATTCCTTCTTCACCGCAATTTTTTCTCTGACTAGATCCCCAATCTTTGGAATCCAGACAGGCCTTGCTGGGGCTGTTGCTTGTGGTGCCTCGTCAGTGGTATCTGGCTGTTGCTTTAACTTTATGTTGCTTAAGGATTTTCTTGTTTCATTCAGGTCCTGTAAAACAGCCAAACGATCTTTGATGTCAAAGTCTGTTTTCTTATCTTGTACCACTGATAATTGACTATCTAAGTCCTGAATTCTCATTCTAATTCTGAACAATAGTTCGTATGGGCTGAAACCTTTTAGAGAATTTCTTGGCAAATTGTTAAGACTGGTCTGGACACTTATTAGATGTTTGACCCACCCAGCGCCTGAACCTAATACCTTTGCAGTTATAGATCGCTTTATGTCCCGTTTTTTTCTTTCTACCACACTATTCCCTTCGGGGTGTGATGGACAAGAATACCGCAACCCAATTCCCATGCTGGCCATGGCCTTCCTATAAGCTCGAGAGCTGAAAGCAGGACCCTGGTCAGAATGGAATGTGGCAATTGCGTATGTGCCGATAAAGACTCGCAGATCTTTTATAACCGTTCTGGCGTCAGCCGAGCGCTGGGGCCACATCCATATGAAACTCGTACAGGAATCCACTGCTACCATGATATATCTATAGTTGCCGTCCCTTTGTAAGGGACCACAGTGGTCCAGGTAAACACATGCAAATGGTTTATCCGAGATGAGAAGGGGTGTCTGCGCTGGTCGTTTTACTGTTGATACTTTTATCATTTGGCAGATTTCGCATTCTAATACATACTTTTTAGTTTGTATTCTCATGCGAGGCCACCAATATCTCTGTTTTAATAGTGATATTGTTGTGGAAACGCCAGCATGTGCAGAGGCAAGCCCTTCATGTGCCGCTTTGATTAGTCCTAACCTGTGTTCCATGTTTGGAATTACCCTATCCCCCACTCCAGGGATTCGAGCAAAAGGAACATTATTCGTATCTGTTGAATAAAAGTACTTTTCTGGAAAGCCTTTTGGGAGTGTTTTCTTATCATCTTTTACTGACGCACTGACAGCTTGTAGAATATCGCTGTCTATTTTTGGTTGTGACCGAGTTATCGCAGCTACGGAAGCTGTTTGCACAGCTGCCTTCGCGGCTTCATCAGCCAATGAATTCACTGCAACGTGAACGCCATCACGTTGATGACTGAGAGTGTGTATCACGTGAGTCTTTTGTAGTTCTTTCTGTAAAAGAACTACCTGTATCCAAAGCATTTTATGCTTGATTGTGCCACCTTTTTCATCTTTGAAACCATTTTCCACCCAATTCTGCAAGTATTCATTATAAGATTGTACACAATAATAAGAATCGCACACTATTAGTGTAGGGAATTTGCGATCGGTATTTTCTAGCGGCATCTTAAATGCTACCAATTCAGCTCGTTGAGCTGAGCAATCTCCTAGAGATTGTGTTTTAGTGACCATTGGTCTAAATTTACCTTTGTGCCAACGACCTTTAACAATCGCGCACGCAGCACTATAAGCTTGTTTGCCCCCAACTGCGGGTTGTGCTGATCCGTCAGTATATATAATACTTCTGTATTCTTCGAGAGGCAGGATTTTAATTGTCAGAGGACATTCATATTCATATTGTAAAAATATTGTAAAAATTCCTGTGTTTTTAAGTTAGGATCAAATTCGTAAACTACGTCTGTTGCAGCAAGAGAATTAACCCACTGAATCCATCTTGGATGCAAAGCTTTAGCATTAGGAATGCTTGCTTTAGTTACCGCTTCTAAAGCCGGTATAGGTGTTACGATTATTATTCGTTTACCTTGTGCTAGGGGCCTTTCTTTTACTACAGCAGTCTGAACCGCAGTTAGAATTTTCTCAGTTGAACTGAATTTTTTTTCAGCCTTTGTGTACAAATGTGATTTGTGAGCTAATGGTACCTTTTCTCCCTCATTAGAAGTTAGGTACGTGAATCCGCATCTACCTGGGATGACTCGGATTACAAGATCGCGTGTGTTGTCACGTGTATCTAATTTTGTTTTTGCTAACATGTCTGTTTGCAGTGATCTCAAAATTTCTGTGTGTTTTTGAGTCCAATTGATTTGTTTAAAATCAGGTTTTATTAGTTCGTAGAGAGGTTTAACCCTCTCTGCGTAATTTAGTATGTAAGTTCTTCCGAAATTCAGAAAACCTAGTATGGATTGTAAATTCTTCAGCGTTTTTGGAGCTTGGAGTACAGCGCACTTCTCTAAGGAGTTGTCAGCTAGGCTTTTTCCTTCACTTGATAATTCGTATCCTAAGAATAATACTGTCAGATAGGCAATTCGAGACTTTTTAAAGTTGAATTTGTAACCCTCTGCTTCGAACCCAAGTATAATGGTGTTCACTCTTTTCAAGTGAGTATCCAAGTCGTCGTCTGTGAGATAGATATCATCTACGTAAGATAATGCCTCATCATCATATATTTGTAGTAACTCTGTTACTCTAGCTGAGAATAGTCCTGGGCTGTTCTTGAACCCCTGTGGGAGTCGACAGAAATTTTTCTGAGACCCCATTACGGAGAGAGCGGTCAAATACCTGCTTTCTGGTGCAATGTTTTGACAAAAGAAACCATTAGTTATGTCTAATGTCGTTTTGTATTGTTTCCTAACTATGTTATTCATTAGGACCGCACTATGCGAGTTTTGTACTGCAAAAGTTTTGAAAACATGCATTAAGGTGTCTGTAATCCAAAACTAGACGATATGAATTGTCTGGCTTGGAGACCGGAAACAAAGGATTGTGCATGTTTCAATCACCCCCTGGTATTCAAGTTGATCTAAGATCTCCCTGACTTGTTTTTTAGCTTCTTGCCTAATGGGATACTGCCGTTGGGCAGTTGGTTCACTTTTTAACTGGATTTTGTGAGGAGGTGAGTCCTCATCCCATCCTACATGATTTTTATATAATGCCGGTGCCTGGGCTACTGCCCATTTCCTTGCATAAGTATATTTTTTGTGAATCGGAATGTGATTCGAGAAGGCAGGCATAATCATTTCTTCGCCATGAGGGCACTCCCTGCCAAACTCCGGGGCCAATCTTTTTCAGCTAACACAATATCATAGCCTTTCCGATTTCTGCGAAAAAGATCGAGAGGGACGTGTATCAATACTTTGATATCTATCAGTTTTTTTCAAATTATCCCTATTTCTAAGGTTATATCTTTTCTCAGAGGGCTCCCTCTGGGGAGACTGGTGTTCTCGAGTCTGAGTTCTTTCCCTCCGTCGAGGAGACCTTCCTCTGGACTGGAAAACTTTTTCCTTGGGAGTGGATTGTTTATTTCCATCCCAGCTCTTTTTAGGAGTGTTTGAATTATTTTTAATAAATAATTTTACTAACTCTCTATATGCTTTTGTTAATTCTCTTATGTTAACTAAGAGTTCTTCTTTTGACATTTTTGCAATGTCCGGGTGTGGTGTGTAGCTGGCTAGAACCGGCCACGTTGCTCCTGGTCTACCTAGTGGACCGAGCCTGGTAATATGATCATTATGTTTTAGGGCGCCATTAAACCAGAGCAGGTGCTCTTGGAATTTTAGTGGGATTTCAGTCTCCTCGAAAGGAGCGTACTCATCCGGAGGTTTCTCTATTTTGTAATAGTGAAACTCTTTTGTTCTAGCGTTTGCCGCTGGAAAGTTTATCCATGAATAGAGTACCTCTGTCTGCCGATATTCGTGTGCCTCTATCACAAAAATTACTGTACCACCAGTCCGTTTTCTATAAGTTTTAAAGTTATAGATTTTCTTAAATGTACCGGGATGATTATTGCATCCGGTTCCGTGTGTAGGAGACTCGTGTCTTCGGGACCCTGCTGAGTCGAATCTGCTGCGGCCCCAGTGGTTCCGTTTTCTCCTGGCATTGTATAAATGCAAGGTTTGCAGAGTAGGTCTCCAAGGAGACAAAGATTAGGTGCACAATATTTTGGAACACTGTATCCTTCAACATTGAATAAACCAGAGCTTTACATAGGAATCTCTTCCTATGGAGTTCGGGCGGATTTTAACCTTTCACCCACTCCAGACGTCTATTGGAGTATTTACGGGAGAAAGGGGTCTGTGTGAAATATGCACGACTGAGTTACTCTAACGTCTTGCGTTAGTTTATCGCCTTACCAAACTTTGGGCGCCATGTAGTGTAGTTCCTATTTTCCCAATAGGCCCTGCGCATTGGAATAACATAAACAGTAGTATCGACGTAGAAGTGCGGATCTTCCTGGCCTCCACTGACTATGCTAAACTTAATTGGGTTTGTTACCAACTAGCTCAGAGGTCACTGGAAACTTTCTTCTCTGAATAGGAAGTGATCAGCTTCCCTGGTACAGACAAGAAGGGATTCAGTTTTCCAACAACCGTGCAACATGACAACTTTGCTCCTCAGATAAGAGTCAATCTCTAGGGTCGTGTGAAACAATAGATAGTTATTTTACTCAGTCAGTGGTTGTGTAGTTTACTTTCACAATATGTAGAGAATAGAGAGACGGGCGTTTTCAATAAAAGGGTAACATTTATTGAACAGTCTTTCTTCTCGTACAAGAGAAATGAATTGCCACAATTGCAAGACTTGTTATTATAAAAAGTACGTACAGTAAGATGAGTATTGCGAAATAATACTGTAAAAGCATTGATATGGTTTCTTAGCCATACAATGGTTTAAAATGAATAAAACATATATACTTTCCTATACACATTCGGCTAAAATGCTCAACTGGTGCTTCTAACTACGCCTACCCCAGTGTACCAGACCTAAGCCTAATACTTGGGAGGGGAGTAAGTAAGTAGCTTTAAGTTAAGTTGGTTTTGCCAAGGTTTGCTACAAGAATTCTCTCTAAGGGTTTAGTCAACACCATACCTCTGGAATAGAATGATGGAGGTCTGGTATCTCCTTCAGGGGGTCGATATCCCAGTCACCCGCAAGGGTAGACTAGAAACGCCGGAGCTGGATTTCTCTGCAGGAGAAAGGCCAGCGTCTCTCTCAGCGCGTCGAGGAGGAGGAGGGGGAGGGGCAGCGTCTGTGGGCAGCTTGCATCTGCTGGGCTCTTGCAGGGGGACGGCTGTTCAGCTCCTAGGTTCACCACACCATCGTTCGCTAGTTAGCAGCGATAGCAGTAGCGATAGCAGCTATGGTATCATCAGCATAACAGCTTCTTCAGCAGCAGCGAGACAGCGTAAACAGCAGCAACATCAGCCTTTGCTTAAGGCAACGTTGGTAATATTTATACCTGAAAGGTGCCTTGTTTGACGCAAGTTTTTGGACATAAGATGTCAATAAAGATGTCACTAGGAAGTGATCGTCTATCAGTGCTCATTAGAGTTCTATTACTAATCAAAACACAGCAAGTGGGGATTTACAGGTTGCTGAGTTTTTATCTTGTTGAAGAACTCGGAGTGTAATCTAGGAATCTTAGTTAGTAACTTCTGCTATGTCATTGCACTAATTGGTTGCAAAGGAAGTGGCAGAGAAAGCGATTCTGAAATGTGGCTCTGTTCGTGTGAGGCCAGAGACGAGTTTCTGAATATTGCACTTTAACGGTTATGCCAATATAGGGAATAAATGGATTTATAGCCGAATAGGGGCATAAGGTCACAGTATCGATCAGGGTCCTAGATTAAAATGCGACACCCACTCCACGAATTCATGTCCATCAAATTACTAAAACTAAAGCAATAAGATGCATGTGTAACATTGCCCACCCCAAAATACATATATGCATTTGAAACAGGCGTATTTGTAATACGTGAAAATTTAGGTACTGTACGTTTTTGAAGCATAGAAATCATTCAAAAATTATAGCATATGAAATCAATGAACGATTATGCAAAAAGAATTACACATGAAATATCTCTGAATACAGAAGAAGGGCGAGATAATTTCATCACATATAAATGCATTGCAGTAAAATGTGCTAGAGGCTGGTGTAAAGTTATTATGTCTCTAGATGTATATAGAAATAGAAGTTGAAGCTTCTGTTCTCTAAGAATAATTTTACTTCAAGCAAAGTTTTTTTCGTGCCAAAAAAGGTGAATATTAAAAAGTGTTCAATTCAAAAGAATTATTGCTTGAATGGGGAAAATAGAGTTCCAACGCTTTTAGCAGTTTTTGTTGTTCAAAACTGAAGGCCGAATTCAGAGTTCATGGGAACGCTGTGTGTCGGAATGCTTCTCTAAAGTTATTGTTTCTGTTCGGGTGAGAACATCATATCAGATAGGCTCTCAAAGAATTGGTCTACAAAATCAGGTGACAGTTCGACCAAATTCGATAGTGCTGTAACTTGGCAGGTGTGAGAATGATTGCTGTCATCAAAGGCTGGATCAGCAATGCTCACAGAAGGTCGTACCTGGGTGATGTTGCTTTTGTCACTCGCTCCACTGTTACCACCTAGTCGTAGCACAGGAGTCTCAACGAATGCCGTCATCAGGATTGGTAGCCGCTGGGGACAACACAATGCGTGAGCCGTTATCGGACTTAGCAAAGTATCGATATCCATTGGTAGTGCTGATGGAAGTGAAAGACAGATGTCCAACACGCACTCATCTCCGCATAGCATACATCGAAGTACAGGTAAGATGCAAATTTGCCATATCGGTCTGAATGAAAGGAACCAGGTCATATTTAGATCTCTCAGCCTGGCCAATCCAAGGACTCTTATTCTGTCCCGGTAGCGCACTGCTAGGATTGTTTCTTCCATTCCCATAGGAGTCATGTCTGAGCTGTGGCTTGCCATAACGAAGCAGGAGGGTCAAAAATAAAATCCCTGCTACAAGTCCCAAAAATAGGGGTATGCCGCCAAAAACAGAGTGGACAAAATTTGGAACGATTCCCAGAATTGCTTGAAATGGTGTTAGCAGTCCCGTAAAAATCGTCTTAAATATGCCTGGGATGCCTGTGGCACTAGACATGTTAAGGAGTTGGCTCAACATTTCTACAAAATGCACGGGGCAATTTGTTGAGAAAAGGTCATGAACCTCTGTACTTCTTTGCAACTAGGAGATCATACGTCTCTTTTGATGACGTTATGGGCACTGTTGTCTGCAAAAGCACAGACTTCATTTTGCTTAAAGTATCAATTCGTATAGAATAGAGATTCAGACGAGGCCAAATGGGAGTCTCTATGTCTCCAGGCCCGCTCGGGAACAATGCTTGCATACAGCATTTGACCATGGAAGTTACGCTTACGAGATACCTTTTCCCTGGCACAAGGCCACAACATCTGTGATCTGTTCTAAGAATGTAACTCCCATTCGCAAGTTGCATAAAGAAGGGCTCTATCTGTGTTGCAGGTGTGACAAGCTGGTGGCATGAAAGGTTGTTAGAATTACCTTCACAGGCTCCGTGTAAATTAATACCCTGACACAAAAGTATACCGCTTAGTGAATGTTTACAATTCTCACCACTAATAAATATATTTTTGTCGCTGTCACTATTGCATGAATGTGTGTATGGTAATTTCCATGCTGACTTAACATATCCTTTACCCAATCATTCATACTGGCCAGTAGGTATGTATTCAAGGCACTTTTTAAATTGGAAAGTTGTTATCGGAATAGTGATAATTCCGTGTATTATCTATTCAATGACAGGACTTTCTGACATTGTCAATGGTAATCTCTCAAGTTTTTCGATGCTCAGGATTGTATAGTCTGCTCCTTTCTGTGCCAAGCTGATTTGTTTATCAGTAAGGTTAAAAATGGAAAATAATGACGTTATGTTGATTAAACGCCAAGGCACATAGCCTGAACTGAGATTTTGCAGCATCCAGCCTAATTGTACAGTAGAACGTAATTGTGACTGGCCATGCTGTAACATTAGCAAGTCTCTGTCTATTATATCAAAGGCAGAGGATACAATATTGTCCAACGAATATATTCTGGAGGACAGAGTCATTAACCCATTGTACACTACAGAAAGTGATTTTTCCAAATTAATACAATCAATTTCTCGTATTTTTTCTGCTGTTTCAATTTGTGTGACTTTCCAAGCCTCGTTGTACGCAGCATAGATGCTGGCCGCTATGAAGCGCTTTTGACGCTGTTTGCGTGGTCCCATAATAAAATCGAGCAAATCAGCACCATCTTTAAGTAAAGATAAGTGTTGCTTAATTTCAGTCAGTGTGGATGATCCTAGCCATTCGAGGCAGAGTTTCCCTACACTGTATGTTGCTACTATCCCTGGATGTTGTCTCTGGGAGTATCTAGGGTCTTGTCTGGTCATTTTTAACCCCTGTGTTTTGTTCAGGAATCTATCTTGACATTTGTTTGTGTCAGTAGGCCAGATTAACCACTTTTTCCAATCAGGATGTGTTCTGTTAAAATGTAAAATTTTAGTTACGTCTATCTCAATGTCTGTTGGCGCATTTTCAGGTATTGGCTTCGGAATAGACGGTTTGTTTAAGTCTTTGATCTTAGCTAGGCCAAGACAGGATGTTTGGTGAATTGTGTCATTTAAAAACATCATTTGTTCTGGTATCATGCAGGTTCTGAAAAGTACTTCTAGGCCTTGTACCTGCCAATCTTTCGTACCCCAAATGGTTTTTGTTTCAATGTTATTTTTCCAATAATCAAAACCAAATGTCATAATTTTTTCATAAAATGCTTCTGAATATATTAATTTAGTATTTGTCAGCATTGTTTTCATTCCTGTTTTATCTAACAGTTTGTAATAAAACGTTTCTGCATCACTGGTGTTAAACCCTGAGAAGTATTTGAATTTCTCAAAGAATGTTTTAGAACTGCTTTTAGGTGGTGTAGCACAATGTTCCCATTGATTATACTTAAAAACATTTCTAGGCTGTGCAGATTTATGCAAATAATGATCGCCATAATGTGTGTAACAGAACAACTGTTCATAACTAGACGAACCTTGTAAATAATCATGTTCTGTGAATCTAGCTGACATTACTAAATCAGACATCATATTATTAATACTATCAAAGTCCCAATCATCAGAGAATGTACTAGGTTTTACAAAGTCACTTAAGGAAACCTTCAGTTGATGAGGATACTTCAGGATTTCGACTGGACCATAGATCTCATAGTCAGTTTTCTCCCATACTACCCCACCAGGTATTGGAATGGCTGTGACATTTACTGTTGACAGTTCACTTTTCTTCACGTGAGATGATCTGTGTGGTTTGAGGACTAAGTTGATGTTCTGACTTGCTGTGTCCATTCAATTGTAATAAACTTTCCTAAAATTAAAACTAAAATTAGGCATAGTAGGAGTATGAGTACCCCTAAAATAATCCAATGCTCAATCAACGGTGTATCCAGATATAATTCTTTGATTAGTTGAAGGAGTTCTCTTGTATTTTCTTTAAAAGTCATTTTTATTTCTGGAATCACTTCGGGGTTACTTTGATCCTCGGAAAAGTTGTCGAAGTCGATGAAATAACCAGAGGCAGTTCTGTCAATTGTTGAGATTGTTCTTTCAATCTGTCTTTCGGTAGCACTTTCTGATGCCACATTATTGTAGACCGGTGTTTCTTGACGAACTGTTTCAATCTGTGTCTCAAGAGGCGCGAGTTCCATGGCATTATTGCATAGTCCTTCTCTGTGCACTGCAGGCTAATCGAATGTGATTAGTCTTTCAGTTTGAACCTCTTGGATTGTTGCAAGTTTGGGTATTCTGTTGTTTCTTGGGAGTCCACTGGGCCTACTGTTGATTATAGGCCACATGCTTGTGGTTTTACCAGGTCGATAGATACAACTCTGTTCTCCTTTTTACCAGCAAGGGGCGGTAGTACAACTGATCTTGTTCCGGTGACTGCCAAGACAGGTACTGCTTTTCTGTAAGAAGGCCCAAATTCCTTCTTCACCGCAATTTTTTCTCTGACTAGATCCCCAATCTTTGGAATCCAGACAGGCCTTGCTGGGGCTGTTGCTTGTGGTGCCTCGTCAGTGGTATCTGGCTGTTGCTTTAACTTTATGTTGCTTAAGGATTTTCTTGTTTCATTCAGGTCCTGTAAAACAGCCAAACGATCTTTGATGTCAAAGTCTGTTTTCTTATCTTGTACCACTGATAATTGACTATCTAAGTCCTGAATTCTCATTCTAATTCCGAACAATAGTTCGTATGGGCTGAAACCTTTTAGAGAATTTCTTGGCAAATTGTTAAGACTGGTCTGGACACTTATTAGATGTTTGACCCACCCAGCGCCTGAACCTAATACCTTTGCAGTTATAGATCGCTTTATGTCCCGTTTTTTTCTTTCTACCACACTATTCCCTTCGGGGTGTGATGGACAAGAATACCGCAACCCAATTCCCATGCTGGCCATGGCCTTCCTATAAGCTCGAGAGCTGAAAGCAGGACCCTGGTCAGAATGGAATGTGGCAATTGCGTATGTGCCGATAAAGACTCGCAGATCTTTTATAACCGTTCTGGCGTCAGCCGAGCGCTGGGGCCACATCCATATGAAACTCGTACAGGAATCCACTGCTACCATGATATATCTATAGTTGCCGTCCCTTTGTAAGGGACCACAGTGGTCCAGGTAAACACATGCAAATGGTTTATCCGAGATGAGAAGGGGTGTCTGCGCTGGTCGTTTTACTGTTGATACTTTTATCATTTGGCAGATTTCGCATTCTAATACATACTTTTTAGTTTGTATTCTCATGCGAGGCCACCAATATCTCTGTTTTAATAGTGATATTGTTGTGGAAACGCCAGCATGTGCAGAGGCAAGCCCTTCATGTGCCGCTTTGATTAGTCCTAACCTGTGTTCCATGTTTGGAATTACCCTATCCCCCACTCCAGGGATTCGAGCAAAAGGAACATTATTCGTATCTGTTGAATAAAAGTACTTTTCTGGAAAGCCTTTTGGGAGTGTTTTCTTATCATCTTTTACTGACGCACTGACAGCTTGTAGAATATCGCTGTCTATTTTTGGTTGTGACCGAGTTATCGCAGCTACGGAAGCTGTTTGCACAGCTGCTTTCGCGGCTTCATCAGCCAATGAATTCACTGCAACGTGAACGCCATCACGTTGATGACTGAGAGTGTGTATCACGTGAGTCTTTTGTAGTTCTTTCTGTAAAAGAACTACCTGTATCCAAAGCATTTTATGCTTGATTGTGCCACCTTTTTCATCTTTGAAACCATTTTCCACCCAATTCTGCAAGTATTCATTATAAGATTGTACACAATAATAAGAATCGCACACTATTAGTGTAGGGAATTTGCGATCGGTATTTTCTAGCGGCATCTTAAATGCTACCAATTCAGCTCGTTGAGCTGAGCAATCTCCTAGAGATTGTGTTTTAGTGACCATTGGTCTAAATTTACCTTTGTGCCAACGACCTTTAACAATCGCGCACGCAGCACTATAAGCTTGTTTGCCCCCAACTGCGGGTTGTGCTGATCCGTCAGTATATATAATACTTCTGTATTCTTCGAGAGGCAGGATTTTAATTGTCAGAGGACATTCATATTCATATTGTAAAAATATTGTAAAAATTCCTGTGTTTTTAAGTTAGGATCAAATTCGTAAACTACGTCTGTTGCAGCAAGAGAATTAACCCACTGAATCCATCTTGGATGCAAAGCTTTAGCATTAGGAATGCTTGCTTTAGTTACCGCTTCTAAAGCCGGTATAGGTGTTACGATTATTATTCGTTTACCTTGTGCTAGGGGCCTTTCTTTTACTACAGCAACTGAACCGCAGTTAGAATTTTCTCAGTTGAACTGAATTTTTTTTCAGCCTTTGTGTACAAATGTGATTTGTGAGCTAATGGTACCTTTTCTCCCTCATTAGAAGTTAGGTACGTGAATCCGCATCTACCTGGGATGACTCGGATTACAAGATCGCGTGTGTTGTCACGTGTATCTAATTTTGTTTTTGCTAACATGTCTGTTTGCAGTGATCTCAAAATTTCTGTGTGTTTTTGAGTCCAATTGATTTGTTTAAAATCAGGTTTTATTAGTTCGTAGAGAGGTTTAACCCTCTCTGCGTAATTTAGTATGTAAGTTCTTCCGAAATTCAGAAAACCTAGTATGGATTGTAAATTCTTCAGCGTTTTTGGAGCTTGGAGTACAGCGCACTTCTCTAAGGAGTTGTCAGCTAGGCTTTTTCCTTCACTTGATAATTCGTATCCTAAGAATAATACTGTCAGATGGGCAATTCGAGACTTTTTAAAGTTGAATTTGTAACCCTCTGCTTCGAACCCAAGTATAATGGTGTTCACTCTTTTCAAGTGAGTATCCAAGTCGTCGTCTGTGAGATAGATATCATCTACGTAAGATAATGCCTCATCATCATATATTTGTAGTAACTCTGTTACTCTAGCTGAGAATAGTCCTGGGCTGTTCTTGAACCCCTGTGGGAGTCGACAGAAATTTTCTGAGACCCCATTACGGAGAGAGCGGTCAAATACCTGCTTTCTGGTGCAATGTTTTGACAAAAGAAACCATTAGTTATGTCTAATGTCGTTTTGTATTGTTTCCTAACTATGTTATTCATTAGGACCGCACTATGCGAGTTTTGTACTGCAAAAGTTTTGAAAACATGCATTAAGGTGTCTGTAATCCAAAACTAGACGATATGAATTGTCTGGCTTGGAGACCGGAAACAAAGGATTGTGCATGTTTCAATCACCCCCTGGTATTCAAGTTGATCTAAGATCTCCCTGACTTGTTTTTTAGCTTCTTGCCTAATGGGATACTGCCGTTGGGCAGTTGGTTCACTTTTTAACTGGATTTTGTGAGGAGGTGAGTCCTCATCCCATCCTACATGATTTTTATATAATGCCGGTGCCTGGGCTACTGCCCATTTCCTTGCATAAGTATATTTTTTGTGAATCGGAATGTGATTCGAGAAGGCAGGCATAATCATTTCTTCGCCATGAGGGCACTCCCTGCCAAACTCCGGGGCCAATCTTTTTCAGCTAACACAATATCATAGCCTTTCCGATTTCTGCGAAAAAGATCGAGAGGGACGTGTATCAATACTTTGATATCTATCAGTTTTTTTCAAATTATCCCTATTTCTAAGGTTATATCTTTTCTCAGAGGGCTCCCTCTGGGGAGACTGGTGTTCTCGAGTCTGAGTTCTTTCCCTCCGTCGAGGAGACCTTCCTCTGGACTGGAAAACTTTTTCCTTGGGAGTGGATTGTTTATTTCCATCCCAGCTCTTTTTAGGAGTGTTTGAATTATTTTTAATAAATAATTTTACTAACTCTCTATATGCTTTTGTTAATTCTCTTATGTTAACTAAGAGTTCTTCTTTTGACATTTTTGCAATGTCCGGGTGTGGTGTGTAGCTGGCTAGAACCGGCCACGTTGCTCCTGGTCTACCTAGTGGACCGAGCCTGGTAATATGATCATTATGTTTTAGGGCGCCATTAAACCAGAGCAGGTGCTCTTGGAATTTTAGTGGGATTTCAGTCTCCTCGAAAGGAGCGTACTCATCCGGAGGTTTCTCTATTTTGTAATAGTGAAACTCTTTTGTTCTAGCGTTTGCCGCTGGAAAGTTTATCCATGAATAGAGTACCTCTGTCTGCCGATATTCGTGTGCCTCTATCACAAAAATTACTGTACCACCAGTCCGTTTTCTATAAGTTTTAAAGTTATAGATTTTCTTAAATGTACCGGGATGATTATTGCATCCGGTTCCGTGTGTAGGAGACTCGTGTCTTCGGGACCCTGCTGAGTCGAATCTGCTGCGGCCCCAGTGGTTCCGTTTTCTCCTGGCATTGTATAAATGCAAGGTTTGCAGAGTAGGTCTCCAAGGAGACAAAGATTAGGTGCACAATATTTTGGAACACTGTATCCTTCAACATTGAATAAACCAGAGCTTTACATAGGAATCTCTTCCTATGGAGTTCGGGCGGATTTTAACCTTTCACCCACTCCAGACGTCTATTGGAGTATTTACGGGAGAAAGGGGTCTGTGTGAAATATGCACGACTGAGTTACTCTAACGTCTTGCGTTAGTTTATCGCCTTACCAAACTTTGGGCGCCATGTAGTGTAGTTCCTATTTTCCCAATAGGCCCTGCGCATTGGAATAACATAAACAGTAGTATCGACGTAGAAGTGCGGATCTTCCTGGCCTCCACTGACTATGCTAAACTTAATTGGGTTTGTTACCAACTAGCTCAGAGGTCACTGGAAACTTTCTTCTCTGAATAGGAAGTGATCAGCTTCCCTGGTACAGACAAGAAGGGATTCAGTTTTCCAACAACCGTGCAACATGACAACTTTGCTCCTCAGATAAGAGTCAATCTCTAGGGTCGTGTGAAACAATAGATAGTTATTTTACTCAGTCAGTGGTTGTGTAGTTTACTTTCACAATATGTAGAGAATAGAGAGACGGGCGTTTTCAATAAAAGGGTAACATTTATTGAACAGTCTTTCTTCTCGTACAAGAGAAATGAATTGCCACAATTGCAAGACTTGTTATTATAAAAAGTACGTACAGTAAGATGAGTATTGCGAAATAATACTGTAAAAGCATTGATATGGTTTCTTAGCCATACAATGGTTTAAAATGAATAAAACATATATACTTTCCTATACACATTCGGCTAAAATACTCAACTGGTGCTTCTAACTACGCCTACCCCAGTGTACCAGACCTAAGCCTAATACTTGGGAGGGGAGTAAGTGAGTAGCTTTAAGTTAAGTTGGTTTTGCCAAGGTTTGCTACAAGAATTCTCTCTAAGGGTTTAGTCAACACCATACCTCTGGAATAGAATGATGGAGGTCTGGTATCTCCTTCAGGGGGTCGATATCCCAGTCACCCGCAAGGGTAGACTAGAAACGCCGGAGCTGGATTTCTCTGCAGGAGAAAGGCCAGCGTCTCTCTCAGCGCGTCGAGGAGGAGGAGGGGGAGGGGCAGCGTCTGTGGGCAGCTTGCATCTGCTGGGCTCTTGCAGGGGGATGGCTGTTCAGCTCCTAGGTTCACCACACCATCGTTCGCTAGTTAGCAGCGATAGCAGTAGCGATAGCAGCTATGGTATCATCAGCATAACAGCTTCTTCAGCAGCAGCGAGACAGCGTAAACAGCAGCAACATCAGCGTTTGCTTAAGGCAACATTGGTAATATTTATACCTGAAAGGTGCCTTGTTTGACGTAAGTTTTTGGACATAAGATGTCAATAAAGATGTCACTAGGAAGTGATCGTCTATCAGTGCTCATTAGAGTTCTATTACTAATCAAAACACAGCAAGCGGGGATTTCCAGGTTGCTGAGTTTTTATCTTGTTGGAGAACTCGGAGTGTTAATCTAGGAATCTCAGATAGTAACTTCTGCTATGTCATTGCACTAATTGGTTGCAAAGGAAGTGGCAGAGAAAGCGATTCTGAAATGTGGCTCTGTTCGTGTGAGGCCAGAGACGTGTTTCTGAATATTGCACTTGAACGGTTATGCCAATATAGGGAATAAATGGATTTATAGCCGAATAGGGGCATAAGGTCACAGTATCGATCAGGGTCCTAGATTAGAACGCGACAGTGTGTTAAGTTGTATGGCCCTTTGCAACCATTTTCACACAATTTTCTCAGATGTCCTAGGATTTTTTCTTACACCTATAGCCCTTTGCGACCATTTCTTTATTGGTTGGAGAGCAAGTGAGGGAATACCCCTTCTGGCATCGTCCTCTGCAGTATTCAGAATGTCCTCTGCCGCAAGGGGCTCGAATGTTCAATTCATGTCCCCTGCCATGAGAACATGCACACTAGGGTGGCATTGCCTGAGCTCGTTTTCAAGGAGACTAAGTACAGGAGATGGGGTACCACCTTTAGTGCCTCAGGCATAAATATTAAATATTACCATTTTTCTCCCTGTCTGATCACCACTTATTTCAATCCCTAGAATGTCAGGAGCATTACAATGTAGCTGTCTTATACTACATTCCAACATAATACTAGCCCACATTAGGAGCCCGCCCGAGGGGTGACCTCTCCCTGAGGGGAGGATACTGCAGGTACAAGGAAGGTAGTATATCCAACTTTGTGATGGGGCACCAGGCTCCAAGTCTCCTGAAATATATAAATTTTATGTGACTCAATGAGCGCATTCCAGTCAGGCAAATCAAGTTTCTTATATATCCCCGCTGTGTTCCAACTCATTATCATAATAGGGGGATTGACTATAGCTGGACCAATAGATTTATGAGGTGGGGCTAAGTTTAAGCTGACTCTTGGCCCAGTAGGGTATAAAGCCAGGTGGTCCTGGCTACTAGCCCTACAGCTAGGAATAGTTCCCACACTATTATGGTAGCTTGACAGGATCGGACTAGCCACAAGTGGATCCCTACAATTTCCATGATCGCCATTTATTCCAATCCCGTTCACAGACTCCTGGGTTTTTCCCTCTCTCTCTGAATTCCCACAGCTATACAGACTGCTTGATGCTTCAAACACTGGCCTGTTTGTACTACTTGCAAAATTGATTAAAGGAGCAAGATCCAAATTACGGTAGCGCCCTTGTTGTTCGGCAAGCAGCTTACTGCCATTATGCCAAGTCCTTCCGTAGATATCTGGTGGCAAATACAAAGGACAGTAATCACTGTGTCAGTAGCCACGGTTCATCCCATAGAAATCAATGGTTCTATTCAGAGCCGGTAATTGGTGGGTGAGGGAGTTGCTAAAGATGGGTCCGCCTGGCACCCCCCCGAAAAGGATAATCGGGGTTCTGTGCAAACTGCGAGTTAGCAGGATGTGTGTAGAAGTGGCTCAGATCGTAGTTGCCAATACTACTACTATCCTGACAGCGCTGCCAGTTGCATACAGACCTCACTACCCTGGCGTCCCTAAAATTTACAAGGATACAATCTCCAGCATTATCCTTTGCCCTGTTACCAACCCAATTGACCCTTCTCACATGAAGAACCTTACCATCGATATGAGGCGGGAGGGGTCTATTTTTATTCAGCCAGAAGGTGGTTTTGTTTTTTAAGTTCTTGGTAGTGTTCCAATTTGCCACCTTCGAGCTGAGGAACTCCAGTTAAGACCACTAGATAGGGTGAGCACGCAGGCGGCAGGTTGATGAGAATAGGGGTTTATTTTGCTGACACTTCTGTGCTAAATTTCTGGTTTGGTAGCGTGTGCTCATTACACGGTCTGGGTACTTTGCTCGGGCTATTGGCTACTTCCTGGACCTTGCCGGGTACATCGCATGGAGGGTCTCTTGTCTCTTTAGGTTTATGGAGAGTCATAGATTTTCTAGCAGGCTGAGCGCTATGCGATGGAGTGCCTGTATCTACAGGATTATTACCAGCCTGGAGCCCAGGAGTTGAAGCTATATTTACAGAATCCAACACTGATGTAGGTGGAGGTAGGGAGTCTGCCTGGGGATTATGTCTTAAATCCCAATCATTTTGCCTACTTCTAGAATGCAACTTAATTAGCGTCTCAAGAGAGAAAAAGTTGTCGAGTGATGCTTGCTCGAATCTGTCCAGCCTCTCAGTTAATACTTTCACTCTCTCGAGTATCGGCAGTATGAGAGATTTGGCAATTTGCTCAATTTGGGCAATGAGGGGAGTCTGGGAGACAGTGCCTAAGGAAGGGTTGGAATTTCGTGAGGCGATTGCTGGCTCACAGGTGTTGCGGGTAGCCGAGCAGCCTACAGGTTGCTCTACTCTTGGTGTTAGTGATGTGGGTTTCGCGAGCCTCCCGGATCCCACCATTGTCTCGCTTGTAATTTGTGTTTTTTATTTGAATTTCTTAGAACTCTTGGGGCGTCCCCCCTCTGGCCACTAACAACTCTTTTACGTTTGGTTGGGGTGATGCTTGGCCCTATATTGATGGTTGGGACAGGAAATGCTAGGGTGCCTTGGGAAGATATAGCATTGCTTATAGGTGCAAGGCCCCTGTTCGTGGGGTCAGGTTCAAGTTCAAGTTCAAAATTTGTATAGCGCACTACTCACCCAGAGGGTCTCAAGGTGCTTGAGGAAGGGGGGTACTTTACTTATCAAATATCCAAGTTTTTAGTTGCTTTCTGAAGGAGAGGTGGTTCTGTGTATGGCGGAGGTGGGTGGGGAGAGAATTCCAGGTTTTGGCCGCTAAGTAGGAGAAGGATCTTCCCCCCCCATGGTGGATCTATGGATGCGCGGGATTGCGGCGAGGGCTTGATTGGACGATCGTAGTTGGCGGGTGGGGGTGTAAAAGGACAGGCGCGTGTTGAGGCAATCGGGTCCTAGATCGTAGAGGGCTTTGTGTGCGTGGGTGAGGAGTTGGAACGTTATTCTCTTGTTGACGGGGAGCCAGTGGAGGTCTTTCAGGTGACCGGAAATGTGAGCTTGGCGGGGGATGTCTAGTATGAGTCTGGCTGAGGCGTTTTTAGTAGTGTAACGTAGCTCAGGGGACCTCTCAAGATCCGACCCGGTGCTGCGTGAGCTAATAGGTACAGTGCCCAACACTCATCAATGGTGGGGAAGAAGCAGCCAGTGATAAAGGTCCCAAAGAGGAACGCTTACGATTCAATAGATCAGTTGATAAGCGCCGCTCCGTAATGGCGATTTTGTGTTCTAAAACTCAATAGGCACGAGTAATAAATTGATCTAACGTGCCGCTGACAACACAACCCCCCCACCCTTTTGCCCTTTCCTGACCGTGTGGACATTGGCATGTGGAGTGATACTGTGACGTGATAGTCCAATAAGCCCTAAACCACAGTAATCAGAAAATGGCAGTGCACTTTTGAAGATGATGTTGGTTGCAGAGCGATGGAAGACAGGTTAGAGAAGTGACCCTGCTCAGCCTCCGACGGCCCGCCTTTTGCCCGGGCTTAGTCCGCGCTCGAACCCGCGATAAGCGGTATGGGCGGGGCTAATATAGACAGGGAGAAGACGGGAAGGGAACCAGCTGCGGCCGATTGGATTGGAGAGCGCTACGGCTGCTGGTCCTCGCAGTCCCGCAAGCCCATCCTGTCTCCCACAATGCGGCAAGGTCCGATGTAAAGTCCTTCAATGGCCAACAAGTATGGGGAAAGATAGAACAATGGCACTGGTCCTGCAACAACTGCTGCAAGCGGCACCCACGCAGTATTGGCAAGGTAGGTTAAGCAGTTTAATGTTCAATGTTCAATGTTCAACGTTTGATGCGACAGGCAAGCAGGTAGGCTCCATAATCTATCACCTTATTAGTTGCCTGCCTGCCGGCCCTGCCTTATGCCATGTCGTGCAAACGTCCCCCTGCTTCACATCTTCCAGGGCAAATCAGCTATGAGCAGCTATATTTTGCAATGCTCCTGTAATGTTTCCCACTGCGCGGCGCAGGCAACAAGCGGCCACTGCAGTTCTTACCGCTTTGCCTTGCGCCGGCTGCTCTCGCAGTCCGTCTACCCAACACCAGTCACCAGCACGCCAGCACCGATGCTCAGTCCCGATGCTCAGTTCCGGCTGCGGCTCCGGTTTCCGATTCTGAAGTGGGCTTGGGCTGAGGCTGGCTGGGGCTTGGGCTTGGTTCCCTCAGCGCATCTCAGTGCGGGTACCTCGGCCAGCACAGCACAACCCCCAGTTCTATTCCGGTTCAAATTCCGGCCTAGAACGAATCCGGCTCCTGGTCGGGTCTGAAGGTCCGAAGGGACAGCCTGCTCGCTTCGTCAACACCACGCCTCCGGGCTTCCTGTCAAGGTCCGAAGGGACAGCCTGCTTGCCCCGTCTACACCACAACGTAAATGTCATTACCCCTGCCTTAAGCTCGACTATTGCCCATCTCCCAAGTCCATCCGTCAAGGTCCTGCCAGTATTACTGATATGTTTTTTTGTCATAATAGCTACACAGGTTTGTTTAGTGCATGCCACAAGCTCATAACCCAGCTCGTTTAACATTTTTCTTTTAGACCACGGTATGTGGGTCTCTTGAAGACACATAACATCACAGTGGAGCATCTGAAGCTCCCTTACAACCCGCTGCCTTTTATTAAGAGAATTCAAACCCCTGACATTGAGTGTACCTAGTCTAATACCCTTAGCCATCATCAAATTCTGTTGTAACACCATAACAGTGAAGCATGCGCCTAATAAACCAGACTGCAAGATAATGTACTCATGTATTGATTTTAATTTGATTTCAACCCCCAGCCTCCCAACCCCACTCCTTGCCCCCCACCTCCTCAAGCCATCCCACACCAGCACCCCCACCACCCAAACCGGGGCTTAAGGACCATGTCCTCTGCGATGAAAAGTGGATGTGCATTGCCCCCTCCCAAGGCCCCCCAACCACCATGACCCAACGTTACCAACGTTACCACATCTCTTCCAGTATACTTCAGTTCTCACCATTTTTTTTAAAGAAACTTTGTTAGCTCAATTCCCAGAACATCCAAATATTGTGTTCATATTTAACTCTGAAAAAAAAAAACCAAAATGAAAAAAATAAACGAAGCACAAAAGATCCGCAGAGAACCACACAGAAGGAACCAACCACAAAAAAAATCACCACTGCAGGAGAACCAAACAAAGAAAAGATATTATAACATGTGAGAAGCAGGTATCAAATGTTAACCAGTACCCAATGCATTCAAAAAATCCTGTGCCACGATCTCCGAGGTGAAATAGCGCGTTTGTTCTTTATGTATCACCTTTAATTTTGCCGGGTTAAGAAGGAATACCTGAGCGCCTTTAGATTGAAAGGGCAAAATTCACTTCCTCAATTGCCACCGTTGTTGTACCGTGGCAGGACAGAAATCGGGACGCACAAAAAAGCTCACACCCCATACCAGCTCGTCTCCTGTCTGGGCGTGCAAGATCAACAATTGCCTCGCGTAACAAATAATTATTTAGACCGATTGGAATTGCCCTAGGATATGCCTGCCGCGTAGCCAACAATGTTCCGCAGTCCTCCGCCGTAAGAATCAAGCAAAGATGTTGCGAAATGCTGCTACCTCGGGCCGCCTCCTCACAACAAGATTACCCCCAAAATTAAGGGGGAGTAGCACCAAGTCCTGGACCAGTCTCTCGCACCGTAAATATCAGGTTAGATGGGGAGCCTTAGGAAGCCGTGCACATACAGCTCACACGGCCACAGTCGCGGACGCCATCTTGCCCCTGCCCAATATATTTCTAACGCCGGGCTAACTACTCTTTTACTAGACTTGTTAAAAACCTTCATGATGCCACCTGAAGATTGCGATCGTTTTAGCGTGGATTTCCTGATGTGTGCCCCCCATTCCATGGACTCAGAAATTGTAATACCTAAATACACAACAGATGACACTCTGTCAAGAGGTTTACCATTTAAAGACGGGTTAGGTTGCATGCTTTTTGGGCAATTAAACACCATAAATTTGGTTTTCTGTATGTTTATTTCTAAACCTCTTTCCCTACAGAATATCTAAAATTTGTTCAAGACCCTTTGTAACCCCATTGGTGATTTAGCTACCAACAGAGTGTTATCCGCAAACATCATTGCAAATACTTTACGGGAGGCTAACTTTGGGGCATCTAGATCTTTTTCTACTAGCAGGGCATCAATCAAACCATTAATGTAGAGGCTAAATAAGGTTGGCGCAAGCACGCAACCCTGGCGTACGCCACGTTTAATGGGTATAGGTGCTGTAAGATTACCATCCTTACCATGCCTAATTTGCGCATAATTGTGCTCATGTAATTGTTAAAAAAGTAGGATTAAAGATTTAGGGCCCCCCATCTCACCAAGAACCATCCACATTTTCTCCCTAGGTACTAAATCAAGTGCTGACCTCAAGTCTTTAAAGATTAGGTAGAGACTGCCCCCCTGCAGGCTCACGGTCTTCCAGTACAGCAATTGCAATCTTAGTACTTGGTCCAGTGTCAACAATTTTTCCCTGAACCCCGCCTGCATGGAGGACAGTACCCCTCTCTCTTCCATCCATGTATTTTCTGTGATATGTCTATTAAAATAATGGGTCTATAGTTGGTTGGGAGAAGTGGGGAACCCTTTTTTAAAATTGGAATTATTTCCGCACCAAGCCAGCTCGGGGGTTCTTCATGCCTTGCATTATTGCATTGAAAAGCAACCAAAAGAATGCACCCCAGATAGCTGGTTCACTCCTGAAGAGATCCCCAGGTATCTTGTCCAGGCCTGGAGCTTTTCCTGGAGCAATTTTTACCAATGCGCCCTTTATTTCATTTAAACTTATACTTGGACCTAGAACACCATCAGACAAAGGGATTATTTCCCGATTAATTGTGCAACACGCCACTATCGTGTCGCAGCCATTATTAAAATCAACACCAGGCAGTGGCTCCTTGGCATAGAGGGATTCAAAATGCTCCCGCCAGACCTCTTCATCCAGGTTAGGTTTGGCTGCACTTCGAGGGGTAGTCGTTCCTAAGTTAACAATTCTCCAGAAGGTCCTCATGTCTCTGTCCCCTAGTGCAGTTTTCAGGGAGGCCCACCTTTTCTTAGCTTCTAAAGTGACCGCTTTATAGTCTATTCTTGCTATCCTTATTTAAGGGCGATCATTGGCTTTAACAGATGTCACTAATGCCTTTTTAACCTTACGGCAAGAGGCATTATACCAGGGGTGTGGCGGTGGCCTATCCTGCCTGGTGATTTTAATTGAATAGAAGAAGTCAAAAGTAGCTTTTTCTAAATTAGCATGATTCATCTTGACCTACTCTGGATCTATACCA
The DNA here is from genome assembly GCF_964263255.1 of Lissotriton vulgaris. NCBI lineage: Eukaryota > Metazoa > Chordata > Amphibia > Caudata > Salamandridae > Lissotriton > Lissotriton vulgaris. Next base: position 1,354,987 of record NW_028242037.1, on the reverse strand, counting down.
TCCATACTTTGACTGCATAAGGTGGATGCCTCTAGAAGAACAGGTAGCAGGGCGTCATATAGACTGCCCAGATTAGCCTCTGATTTACTGAATTTTGTCCATATCACTCTCTTCCTACAATTGGAAACCACCACCCTGGAATCAATAGGATTATCTGGGAGGTACATGCTTCCCATATTTAAAGCTTTAAGATCTTCTACTAGCGCATGGTGATCGCTGTCTGGGCGTGGGATAATTTTAAAATCCATCATCCGGTCCCAGGACTGAGAATTAATAAAAATATAATCTAATATAAACCCACGGTTTTTACTATAGAACGTAAGCCATTTGAGAATTCAGATAAGTATCTCCCATTACAAGCTCTTAGTGAACGTCTCAATGTGGGACAATTCATCTGAATCACCCCGGGAGACCATTTTTTAACTTTTGGGCATCTCAACTCTGGGATTTTCAGAAAATGGTCCTCATCAAATAAACTATCAAGGGGCAAGCCCTCATGCGGCTCAAACTGACAGTTAAAATCCCCTCCTACAATAATCATTTGATTTGCATCAATAGTGCCTAGGAAAGTAGTCAACTAATCCACCATGGTGGATTCTTTGCCCTTAGGAGTGGGTCTTGAATATACATTTATTAGGACAACCGGAGACTTAGAAGGAAACCGCAATAGAACACATAAGATATCGATCGAGCCCGTACCAATTGGCTCTGCTGTACACCCCAAATGTGATCCTACCCATGTGGAAAGGACCCCAGATGGTCTCCCTATTCCCCCCGAGGTTGCTGGAATACTAAAGGACAACAAGGGAGGTTTGCGTCCTATCTCTGACCGGCTTGGACCACTCAAATATACCAAACAAAACAGATGGCCCGTCAAGTTTACTTTTTTATCATTTGATCACACCCAGCCTATAAGTACTGAGCGATCAACATTTTATTTATGTTTTTTTATCTTCTTTTACTTTTTTTTTTTGTATTTCATCAAAAGAACAGTTATCATACAATAAAGAATGCATTAAGAAAACAATGTGCGCAATATATACAAGTGTTCAATATGTACACCATCAATACTGAGTTTCAAAAACACCAAAGATACATTACAACAAATAAATTAGTACAATGCCCAATGCAACCATCAAAATATCTAATCACTGGCTCAGCAAGACAGGCAGGCAGTATCCATGAACTTTGTTGTCCGCCTGTCTTCTGTTATATAATTTGAAGGACTGGTGCCTATTTCAAAATTTGTTTTTAGGCATTGTACTAATTTATTTGTTGTAATGTATCTTTGATGACTAAACCTATTTCCAGTAGGAATATTAAAATAGATTGATTGTCCAACAGATGCCCTGGGTGTGGAAATACCGTTTTTTTAGGGGCAAATCTCCTTCCTGATTCATAAAAATAACCTTGCTGGAAGGGCCTAATTGGGGGATTCAAATAGCCTAAAGGGAGTGATAGGATGCTACCCATATTCCTCCCATACTCAGATGCTAGAACTTTAATAATACAGGGCCTGATTTACCAAATTTGTGATTGGCGGGGGTTGTCTCGCTACAGAGATTGCGTCTTGTTTCCTGTGGTGCTGATCATTATCTGCATTTGTAGGATGGCGACTTTCATTAGAGGATGAAGGGGGTCCAGTTTGCGAATTACTCGTGGTGACCTGGAAGCACAGCATACTATCTGTGCTAATTGTATCCTTAAACATCTCTCTATTTTTTAGCCATCCATTAATCTTTACTGTCAGCCCATCCAATCTTGCTAATACGGGTGTAAATTCTTCCTTAACAATTGTTCTCATTTGCTGCTGGAGATTCGTCACCAACAGTGTAACCCACGCGGGCTGATCATTAATAGCTACTATACTGGCCTCAGTGTGCTTCCCCCCTAGTTTACCATTTTCCATACCTGGTTCCCTCACTTTTTTCCTTTTTGCAGGCAATTTTGCTTTAGGTTTTAGTTTTACTTTACATTTTCTTCCTGGACACCTTGGGGTAATGACCTTTGGCAAGTCTAAACTCAATGACTCCATAGTTATAGACTGATTATTGGTGGACTCTATGCTTGTTGCCCTTAGATTGACTGGCGAGTAACAATCTATTGGGGCCATCTCTAAGTTTGGAGTGATAGATAGACGCCTCTCTGTTCGTTCTATTACTGTGGCCACCACCCCCAATGCGTTCTCTAACATTCTGTCTATAGACGTTGGTTTAGGAATATTTTTTGGGGGAGCTATACTTTGTTGCATCGCAGCACAGGCCCACTTCCCCATCTTGATACACTCGTCTAAAGTGAAAAGACTAAATAGACCATGCTAATCTATTCAGTTACAATCCAGAGGAACACAAGATCTCATAGTAGATGAATCATATACACGTATAGAACACCGAGCACTAAATCAAAGCCAGGTTAAGGAGCTGGAAAAGCCTGGGGGGAATATAAGATTTAATATAAAGTCAGCAGTACCACGTAGTCCGGGAAATGTTTGTGAATGTTAGAGGATTTGCCCAGCCCAGACCCCTCCGCCCTCTGACGGCCTAAGACGGTCCCGCCCTTCTCCCGGCGCTGCCGCGTGCGTCCCGCAACGCGGAAGCTCTCAGGGGCTTTTAAGCCCCAGCGGGCGCTAGATTGACGTAGGCGGCGTCCAGGCTGCGGGTCTTGCCAGGAGTTGTAGTCCCCAGAGGAGGCGGCAGCAGCACTAGTGGCCCCAAGACTCTGTGCGGCAGGTCAGCAGCGGCGATGTCCGTGACGAAGTAAGTGCCCCAACAGCTTTCGAGTCTCCCCTTACTTAAATATATTTTATTAACTGTCATCTTTATTTAATTTATAAACATTTAAAATGATATAAAAATAAAATATGCACATATATAAATACTTTAAAATTAAGTAAAATATTCTATATTTAATTAACACTTTAAACTATTAAAAAACATACATTTAATATCAAAATAAACACAACAGTAGTGGAAACGTTGGATATCGAGTGGGTAAAATTGCTATTCCCACTCCAGTGAGTGCATCAGTAGGGAAAGCATTGGATAGCTTAGGGGTAAAAATTACTATTCTTTCTGAGGTTCCGTGACGATTTGAACCCGTGTTTTCAATATTGTCGGAAATACATAATATTGGTATCAGCGAACCGCAAATGATCCATTTAGCATATCCTAGTGTTTTCGCTATGCTACGAGCAAGAGCACTTCCTTTACAAACACATTTCTGATCTACCCACGGCATCCATCTTAGATCATGGCCGCCATTTTGTGTTTCTTGCCCTCACATACGCAATAACCTCTGATCACTTCATTTCGATTAAGGACACGTAGCCTTAGCCGGAGATTCACCTCTCTCATGACACGTGCACCTTAAACCAGATCACGCTGTAGCTACATGACTCGACAAAGGCTGCCTCCTCTGCCCGAGGCCAGCCCAACTGAACTGGTTCTCGTGTCCATTGTCCTGATCACGATTAGGTGGCCGAAGCCGGTAGCCTTGCCCATTTACGACCCACAAACATCTCTTATCCCGCTTTTCTATCTTCCACACCTGGCTCCGTTTCTTTCTTTCTGAATCTTTATTAGGGGGAGGTAACGAAATTTACGATGAGGCGGTCCGGCTCTTGAATGCAATATTGACAAGGGATTGTGATGAACTAGTGGGAACCCCTCTCCGTAGATGTTTTGTATCAGATTTTATCAACGGTTCCTGTGTACGCCAAATATTTATTGTTTGTGACACAAAGGTTTTGGGAATGTACCAACATGTGAAGAATTCGCCTGAAGGCCAAAATTTAGTATATAAGGAGCAACCCTCTTTGTACAATTTGAACAGGCTCCTAGTTACTGCCCATGCGTAGTTTCTGTGACTTCTGTGTCCCTGCAGTAATAAACCTTTGGTCTTTGACGCCACCATCGAGAAGCCCGTGTTTCTGTTCATTTGCGCACCAAGGCAGGTGGAACTCCGGGGTCTTTGGGTGTTGTTCCCTGACACCTCTGGACGGAACCAAAAAGTCCAGAACTCCATTACTCCAGTGAGTAGGGAAAGTGCTGGATCCCACAACAATAAAAAACAAAAACGTCAGCATTTTGATTACATTTAATTTCCAATATTAACATAATTAATATATACATTTAAATATAATATTATTAACAAAGATAATAAAAAATCATAAATTACACATTAATTTACACTATAATATCCACAACACACACCTAGAATGAATTACACAATTACAATTAATAATTACTAATTGGGAGAGGAGCTTAGCGGGCATTCAGGATGGTCTCATGAGCAGAGCTCTCCGGCCCCTCGCTACTCCTCGCATTTTATCCTGATAATATCCTGATTTCCTGGACAGCTCTTCGAAGATGAATCTCAACTGAGTTCATAACTCTTCTCAGAATTGAAATCGGACATCAGCGACCGAAGTTATTGCACTTTGAACTTTTCTGGCCCACCTGGAGGCTGTGCCGGGGTCTTGGCTACTTGCGGATCCGGGACGGAGTTGAACAACAACGGCAGTAGGGCCATCCTGGTGGCCGCATCTCTACTTTCGGTTTCGTTTCCGGATCCCCCGCATGGTCTGATTGAGAGACCGTTTCGCCCGGCTGGGGACCAGTCCGGCCCCCACTTAGTGTCTGAACCGTTTCCTCATTTTATTCCTTTTGAATTACATCGTGACTTTTTCTTGGTCATACGAGCCAGCTCTTGTGGTTTTGTTGGCGCCCAGACTGTCAGCGGCCATTTCCACCAGGTCGTGTGGGCCCCTCCGGGGAGCAGTTTCCAGTATTGCGGGCAGGGGTGACACCGAGAAGCGGAGAACCAAGACGTCTCTTTGTGGTGGACCGGTCCAGACAAATGTTATGGATCGGTATACCCAAGCCAAAGGCTCCCCTGGGCTTTCCAGTCGTACCCCGGAGGACGCCCGAGACGACCCTTCTGTCCCTGCTGAGTTGTCCCTGCAGGACATTATGGGCGCCATCACCTGCATGAGGGAAACCATCGGCCAGCAGTACGAGGCCCTGGCTAGCAAAATTGACACGGTTGCCGTGGATGTCACTCTGATCAGGGCCGATCTGTCTAAAACGAATGAAAAGGTCAAATCACTCGATCTGAAGACCTCCAGCCTCACGGCCAATGTGGCGGAACTCCAAACCGAACTCGGAAATCTAAAATCTGTGAATGACCAAATGTCCCATTGGCTGGAGGATTATGAGAACAGGGCAAGACGCAACAACATCCGCATCATTGGGGTCTCAGAAAGCCCCGAGACTCACTCGGTGGATCTCCTGGCCGAGGATCTGATCCTCACCCACCTTGCCCCTTTTGGCTTGAGTAAATTCTTTGCGGTCGAGCGTACACATAGAGTCCCGGGCGGTCAACCCAAGCCGGGCGCTCCTCTGAGGCCTATCATTGCGAGACTTTTTCACTTTAGAGACCGTGATGCGATTTTGCAGGCATCGAGAGTGCATGGCCCGGTGAAATTTGAAAACTCCTCGATTAACTTTTTCCCGGACTTCACGAAGCGATGTCTCCGGGACCTGGGCCTCAAATACGCCATGCTTTCCCCGACCAGGCTTCGAGTGTGAGGAACGGACCTTCTTTTTTGAACGACCGGACAGTGTGAGTGACTGGTTGGATTCCCTGCCGGGCCAAAGCGATCGTACTGAGCACCCTGGCGGTGCCGAGGGTGGTGAGCCTACGCATAAGTGACTCTTCGGTCCCTGATTTCTGAACATTGGACTTTGCTCAGCTGGGTACTATCTATCTTGTTTATTTTGCCCTGTAGTATTCCACATTTGGGTGGTGGGTGGGAACGAGCCTCTTTCCTCCTCCGGGGTCTTTTTGTAGAATGGGTTTGCTAGGGCGACAGACACACTGCATTTTGGGGTGGCTTTTCAGTCTTCTGCAGGGGTGCAGGGAGGGGGGAGTTGTAACGGGTTCTAGTTGGGGGGTGGGGGGGTGTTTGTGTTTGGGTTTTTTTCTCTCAAGGCAGCGTATTGGTTCTTTCTCTGATTTGGATGTCCTGCTCTGCATGGGGAACCCCATGCAACATGTTTGGGAATGGGGGGTAGTGGGCTGAAACTTATATCTTGGAATGTCAATGGTTTGGGTGATCGTATAAAACGGGGTGTTGTTCTGCAATATTTACGACGGTTGTCCCCTGATGTGGTACTCCTGCAGGAGACGCACCTATTTGGCAATGTGTGTCACGCGATGAATAGATGGGGTTACCGATTGGTGGCACATTCCGGATTCACCACTGGTTCTCGGGATGTGGGTATTCTGATCTGGTCTTCCCTAACTCTTGAGATCGATAATGTCACTCTTGACGATAGAGGGCGCTACGCCGCCCTCACTGGTAGGTGGGAGGGTAAGACTCTCTCTTTGGTTTCTGTTTATGTACCTCCGGGCCTCCAGACCTCTACTTTCTCAGATGTTGGTCGGCTGATGCTGGGGCTCCCTGATGGTCTTCTCCTTGTGGGCGGGGACTTCAATTCAGTACTTTCCGGCGATTTGGATCGTCACCCCCCCAGGGACCTTCCCTCGTCTCAATCGTGGCTCGGTGGGTTCCTGGACACTTTTGGTCTGGTGGCTTGCTGGAGGCTAATGCACCCGACGCTACGTCACTACACCTTTCACTCCGGCGCTCATGGGAGTCTCTCCTGGCTAGACTACTTCCTCATGCCCGCTGTCCAGTCCTCCTACGTTGGAGAAATTAGCCACTTGGCCCGGGGTATCTCCGATCATTCTCCTGTATTGCTTCTTTTTGATATAGGTCTACATACTGCAGGACGGGTCGCCCCTATCAACCCCTGGCATTTGCACAACCCCAAGACCCGTGCCAGCCTTACGAAGTCACTTGACCACTACTTCCTGGAGAATGAGGGGCCTGTCTCATCCTCGGTGTCTCTGTGGGAAGCCTTTAAGGCTGTTATTCGCGGACACGCCCTATCCTTAATGGCAGAGACCAAGAAAGCGAGGGGTGGGGAGTTCGAGAGTCTGGAGGCTGAAATACTGGATTTAGAAGATGACCTGGACATGGGTGTCACCCGGGACAAACTCCACGCCCTTAGCTTGAAACAGTTTGAGTATAAATCCCTTGTGACAGAGGCTGCCAAAACGATGTACAGAGAACAGCAAGGCAGATTGTATGATGTTGGTGACAAGGCGGGTAAGCTGATTGCATGGCTCGATAAAAAGGAGAGAGCGAATCATGTTGTCCCTGTGATTCAGAATCCTGAGGGTGTGGAGGTGACTGACCCTGGTGAGATTGCGGAATGTTTTGCTGACTATTTTTGTGTGGTCTACTCCCCGGTGTCCGACAGGGATGGGGAGGACTCTCGGTTTTTGTTGAGAGACATCGCGCTGCCCTGCCTATCTGAAGAGGATCGGGAGAGTATGGAGGCATTGTTATCGGTCGATGAGATAGCTATTGCCATTCGTTCCCTCCGTTCCGGCAAGGCCATGGGGCCAAATGGCTTGCCCATTGAATTATACAAACTTCGCCCGGACAAGGTCGCACCATATCTTCGTGATATGTTCACGGAGTCGCGTGATCTTGGCTTTCTCCCTATTGATCACCGCTTGGCCACTATGGTGGGCTCACATGAAGGATATGATAGTCCTACCTTCCTTGGATAGTGACCATAACGCACTCTCCTTGACCCTATCATACTGGTGGAGGGAGATTCACCCAGTTTGTGGAAACCATGACACACCAGCGACAGGGCCATTGGGAGGGGTGGTTCCATCAAACTGCTTAAGACGCCTGAAATGGGACAAAGTGGCAATAGATGAAGAGAAACTATTATGTATCAGAGCTGTTACTTCTACAGCCTGCGCCATTTTAGAAAACGAGCCTGTCAGCCCAAATCGGATTACAGCGTTGTTCTGCGAGGTCTCGCTGTCAATTGGGGACCTATTCAAGGCTAAAGTAAAAAAGGGAAACACTAACCGCGATAAGCGGCAGGGCAAACCCGGTTGGTACTCGAAGGAGTGTCGTGCTAGAAAGAGAGCACTGATATTGGCTGTAAAAAGTGGAGATGCAACCTTAATAGCCACTAAACGAAAGAGCTACAAAGCGGAGCTTAAAACAGCAAGGAGAGACTGGGAAGATGAATTTTGGCAGGAACTCCGAATCGCCAGTGTTGGAAAAAACGCAAAAGGTTTCTGGGACTTATTACGCAAGAAAAACAGACCCCTTGATACAGTCATCACCTGCAACATAACTGAGGATCTATGGTACTCACATTTTTCGAAATTGTATACAGCATCTGCAGCTGAAGCGATGGATTTCGCATTACCACAGTTCTCTCGAGTTGAGGAGAGACTTGAGGAAAGTCTGTTTACCAAGAAAGAAGCGGAAGGTGCAATAAAATCTCTTGTCCCGCGCAAAGCGGCTGGTCCCGATGGACTCCCGGGCGACCTGCTCCGTGCAGACCTAGGCGATTGGAGTATGTTAATTTCATCTGTATTGAACGCTGCCATGGCGGGTGCTCCTCTGCCCGCCTCCTGGATGGCCGCCGAAGTGGTCCCTCTGCACAAAAAAGGCTCAAGAGAAGACCCAGCGAACTACAGGCCGATTAGCCTGATAGACTGTTCGCAAAAAGTAGCAGGCAAGGTCCTCCTAACCAGAATACAGCAGTGGGCAGATGAAAACAGGATACTCTCGGATCTCCAGGCAGGGTTCCGAACTGGTACAGGAACAATCGAACAGTCGTTAAGGCTACTTATGATTTACTGGAAGGTAGTCACGATTGGGAAGGGCACTTTATATCTTGCCTTTATCGACCTCCGGACGGCCTTCGATTTGGTCCCCAGAAACAACTTATGGAAGGTTCTTAGTGATCTTGGCCTGCCACCTTATCTGCTTCACTTGATCATGAAGTTCCACGAAAACAACTATGCCCAAATTCGCTGGGGTCCGAATGGTCAAAAGACCTCAAGAATAGATGTGAATAGAGGAGTGCGGCAAGGGTGCGTTCTTGCCCCAACACTCTTTTCGCTCTATGTTAATGGGGTGGTGGACCACTTGTCAAGGATATCAGCAGATGCCCCTCGCCTGGCAGGTCGTTTAATTCCCACCCTGCTTTTTGCGGACGATACTTTGCTTCTGTCAAAATCGCCAATGGGCCTACAACAGCTTCTCTCTGGCTTTGATGATTTTTGTAAACAAAGAGGACTTTGTATAAACACAGACAAAACAAAGTATCTCATCTTGAATCCCCCGCAAAAACATGGCCCTCCACCAACATTGGGCTCCGTTGCACTGGACAGGACCAAGACTTTCGATTATCTGGGTATCCGGCTGGTAGATTCCATGAAATGGGACCAGCATCTGACCAAAATGTTGCTAAATTTGAAAAGAGTAACCGGGACCCTGCTGAAAGAGCAGAGAGCAGCCTCAACCAAACCTATAGCTGCAGTTTTGGACATTTACTCGGCCAGAGGAGTAAGTGCCGCTTTGTACGGGGCGGAACTGTGGGGAATGTCGAACTTGAAAGATCTTACTCGAGCTGAGAACACCTTCCTGAGAAGCTTGATGTCCCTCGGCCCTTCTGTCCCCATCTTGCCTCTGCAATTGGACATGGGCTGTCGGGCGATTGAAGATCTAGCAAAGCTACGCCCTTTGCTTCTGTGGGCCCGCATCTGGAGAGTCCCTGAGCTCTCAAGTTATGCGGATGGACTGCGGGAGATATTAAGATCGACAGGTTGGGCGAAAATAAAGTGGCTAACGGATATCAAAGCACTACTCACCAATCTGGGGCTGGAAGAAGCATGGTACCAACAGACAGCCCCGCCCAAATCAACGATAAAACAGCTTTATTGGAACTGGGTGGTAAATAGAAGGAATTCTTCTACCTCGATTTATAAGTCGACCAGAAATTTTATGGAGTCCAAAGATGTCCCCATTAGAGAACTGTATTTGGACATTATCTCAGCCCCTTGGGAAAGATCTCTGTATTTCAAATTCAGAATTGGTCTTCTCCCCGTAATGGAACTTACTAGTCATTGGAAAATTCCCTACCAGACTGCTCCGTGGTGCCCCTTCTGCCCACAGCGCCATGAATCTGTCCCTCACTTTTTATTCGAGTGTCCTGCCTATAAAGTCCCACGGTCAAAATGGCTAAAACCCATGTGTCGCACACTGGGAACTAGACACTGTAATGTGGCACTAAGGATTCTTCTTTCAGACACTCGTACTTTTTATGCATGCGCCACCTCGAAGTATCTTGGGTGGGCATGGCGGATTCGGTCAAAAAGACTCAGACAAATTGTTTAATCACGCTTTTACTTTTATGGCCTGTTTCAAAACCATGCCTATTTTAGGTAATTTAATTATTCTTCCCCTAAATAATAACAGTAAAAATTGCAGTCCTAGATCATGCAAGGGGTTTTTTTAGAACTCGTTTTTTTCCTTAAATGCTTTGAAATGAATTTTACTTGTATGTATGCTTTTTAAGATATTTTATATGTCGAAATAAAGCCTTTTTGACTTTGACTTTGACTTTGTAATTCCTAAGGAGGGCAAACCTCGTGACCGTTGTGCCTCATACAGGCCCATCACCTTACTAAACGCTGAGCCTAAAATTCTAGCTAAGGTTCTTGCCAACCGCCTCCTCACTATTATTTGTGACCTGATCCATCCGGATCAATATGGCTTTATCCCACACCGGAACACAGCTCTGAACCTGCGTCGCCTCCATGGCGTCCTTGCGAGGGCGGAGCTTCTGTCTGAACCGGCCATCTTGGCTTCATTAGACGCCGCAATGGTCTTTGACACAATAGAGTGGCCGTACCTCTGGTTTTTTGGCTTCGGTGCGGGATTCATTAGTTGGGTCAGGCTTTTATATGCAGATCCGCTGGCTCAGGTGGTTGTTAGTGGTAGGGTCTCCCAGCCCTTTGCTCTTGGGAGGGGCACTAGACAGGGGTGTCCGTTGTCCCCCCTGCTCTTTGCTCTTGCCCTGGAGCTGCTCGCGGCCTGGCTCAGATGGGAACCCTCGATAAAGGGCATCCGTTGGACCCCTGACTTTGAAGACCGGTTGTCATTGTATGCAGATGACATTCTTCTGTATCTTACCTCCCCTCGCAAGTCCCTCAACATCCTCTTTGACGTCCTAACCTCCTTTGGCAAAAACTCCGGGTTGATTATCAACTGGTCTAAATCGTGTGTATATGTTATCTCCGGTGGTCTTCCTCCCTTGCCGACTAGGTTCCCCATTCAAATTTCTCACTCTGGCTTCAAATATTTAGGGGTTTACGTATCGTTGGACTCGGCTGCCCGTTACGAGCGTAATCTCTTTCCTCCTCTCCGGCGCTTGAAGCTTGACGTGGCCCGTTGGCGTAGACTGCCGCTATCCCCACTTGGTAAATTTCTTTACGCTCTCCAGAACTCCTTTGATATTATTCCAGCAAGCTATTTTCGGGAGGTGGAGGGACTACAGAGGAGACTTGTTTGGGACGGTCGAGCGCGCATTGCTCTCTCAAAACTAACACTCCCCTTGGTATGATGAGAGTATCGCACTCTCGGACATCATGAGGTATTATTGGGCCTCCCAGCTGTCCCCCATTAACCATGCTACATACGCACCTGGGCCGAATCCAGCATATGCCATGGATAAATACCTGTTGCCCGGTGGTGACTTTAACAGAGCACTCTACTCTCGGACGGCGGGGAGGTACCTCACTGGACCCACTAAAATTGCAGTGCGTGTATGGATGGATGTTAATGTGGCCATGGGTTGGAATGATCGATTGACGCAAGCGACCCCTTTGTTTGCTTCGGAACGATTGGGATGCCTCTGGACGACGAAAGGTTTTGTAAACTGGGACACGATTGGACTTAGCAGAGTGGGTGATCTTTGGGTGAAAGGTGCGGTAAACCGTTTGCGGAACTTCAGAGTGAATATGAGTTGAGTGAGCGAGAGTTCTTCAGATATGCACAAGTGCGTCATGCTTTACTATCGATCTTCGCGGCCGGTACCATGGGACCTGAATCTTCCCCGCTTGAGGACCGTATACTTGATGGTCATCTGCCCAATAGTACGATTTCCTTGATCTATAAAAAGTTGATCAACAATCGGGCAGATCTCCTTGTGCGTCTCAGGGAGACCTGGACTGGGGACGGACTGGAGTTGGACGACGAAGACTGGCAGTCTGCACTATCCTCCCCTAAAGAGTTTGCCATTCCGGCCCGTCTCCGCCTTGTCCAGCTTAAAATTCTTCACCGCGTGTACGTCACTGGTCCTCGTTAGGTTGCCATGTGTTTTTCGTTGGATGGGTTGTGTAGGCGCTGTTGTGGAATGAGTGCCACTTTCCTTCACATCCTCTGGGAGTGCCGAGAGGTTGCTGCGTATTGGCGCCGCGTGCACGCTGTGATGGAATGTGTCACTTGGGTCGCTCTGTTGCCTGAGGCTCGAAGATGTTTGTTGAATGTGTGGGAGCCGAATGACTACAACGTTGCTCAGACCCGGTGGGCGGCACTTGGGAACATGATTGCCAAAAGGGACATAGCACAGCTTTGGGGTTCCCAATGGCCTCCCACCGTATCGACGTGGAAGGAGAACATGGATTGGTGCATGTTCAAGGAGAAGACGGTATATTTGGCTAGGGGCAAGCCTAGGGCGTGGAGTACACTTTGGGGCCAGTGGAACGCGTACCGAGGAAACATCTGTACACCCCCCCTCATAGATATCCCAGACGTTTCTCTGTCCCCCTGACCTCTGAGGTTCCTTGAATAACATATTCCTTATCTGATTGTCCTGACTTCCCCACTCCCCCCCCCCCCACTGGTTCTTTCCAACGTCCTTCTGATTTCCTATCCGTTATGGTAGGTCCCCAGTGTCTGAGCTCGACTTCTCATATAATGTTTTTCGCCTTGAGTTGTTTATTCTCTTGTTTTTTCTTTGTTCCTTTATAAAATTTAAAAAAAATGTGTATCCTGCATACATTCTGTGTTGCGAAAGGGTATCCTGTACTTCTGTAGGACCTACCGGGGTCAGCTGCTGCCTTATTCACTGCATATTTATTCGACAAACACTAGCGGCCGGCCCCTGTGGTTGTAGGCCCATTCCTGTAATTCTTTTCTTTTGCACAGTAAAGTTTTTCACAAAAAAATATAAATACTAATTAACTAATGGAAATTAATTTTAAAAGATTTAATAATTAATCAATAAAAAATAAATTATTTACCACCCTTCACACCATTTACACATATAAACACCACTAAACCCACCGAAAATTTATTTTAAAATGAATAATTACTAATTAATTAACGGAAATACATTTTTGAAACATTTAACAATTAATCAATAAAAAATTAATTGCTTTCCACCCTTCACATCGTTTACACATAAACACCACAACACACACCTAAAATAAATTAAACAATTAACATAATTAAGTATTAATTTATTAATTGAAATTAATTACCTACTAAATATTAAACTATTATTAATTAATCAATTAACACATTAATTAATCAATACATTTTATATAATTAAATTACTTCCCACCCTATTCCCCTATAAATCCATTACCTGCTACGGAACTAGGGCGCACTGTGCTTGTGACGGAGTGGTTCCGTCATGGCCCGCCCGCTCAATAGAACGCTCAGCGCAGGCGCGAAATCTCTGCCGCGCAGGCGTGGTGGCCGAGCCGTGACGGAACCACTCCGTCATTAGCACAGCACGTCCGTGGCTGGTGACGGAGTGGTTCCGTCACCAGCACCCAAAGGGTTAAGTTGATGTTACTCACCTGTCAGTCGATATTCTTGTCCATGATATTTTTGTTGTCAATATTTCTTCACCACGATATTTTTGCAGCAATCTTTATGTCCCAAGATATTTATATGACGATATTCCTGCTCTGCACCATTCTTCTTCCTGCTATTTTCTGGGAGATGCCACTTCCTGTTAAACTAAGAAGCACTTGGTGGTAGCAGCCAGTGGTAAATTCTTCGGTCTTTTGCCGATTGTATCTGTTCAAAACAGCACAGCTATGCTTTTCAAAGCAATATTTTAAATTTAAAGTGCTATAGTTTTCCATTTGAAGTTTTATTTAGAAGATTCCAAAGTGGCATTTAAAAGTGATTTTAAACACTGTGCTTGTAGCTGCTATGTTTTAAGTTTTCTCACACGTGATATGCCTTTTACCAGTGTGTTTGTATGTGATTTCAATCCTGTGATACTTCAACCTGAAAAGCACAGAGGAGTTATGTCCACACACTTTTTTCTGAAATTATCTTTATTTATTTTTATTTATTAGGCTCTAAGAGGCCTAAAAACCTGCAGTAGCCGTTGACAGTGAGCATGATCTGGAATAAGTATATGCACACCTGAAGCTTCAATCTACCGTGAAGTAGAACGTGGTACCCACAAGCATGCAGAATATGCACAAGGTTGCATCTGCAGTCTTTCCTATTCACTGCAGAATAACATAAATGACCTGAGCACAAGTGTCGGTTTGAAGGAAACTTGTGAGTTTTGCGCTATTTTTTAAATCAAAGAATGCATCCTATCATGTAAATGACTAAAAATAGAGTGCTTAGAGCTAGTTTTGCTTTTTGCCAAATTTTGCATAATTTGTGCTGAATTTCAAGTAAATACACCACAGCAGATTATGTGAATTTTTCCTACACATCTCGAGTGAATTGCTAGCTTGAAGATATTCTGCTGAAGTGAGTCCCATCTGTGCCCAAACAAATTGCAGACTAAGATTATGGGAATCTAAATCTGCCGCTTATGGGTTCAGATTTACCAACATTTTGCAATAGGTTTGCATCACAAAGTGACATAAACCAGTGCAAAGTATTTCCTTTGAATTTACTTTCCAGTGTAAAATTAGTTTTGCGGTGGAAAGTGATCTCAAATTTGTGCAAAGCAGTGGTTGACCTTACTTTGCATTATTTTGCTCTGGGAGTTGTTCATGGGCAATACATGGGAGTTGCCAAGCAACTAACCATGGGTTTTAATTCAATGTCCTATCTACTAACAATAGTAGACAGGGTTGTGTGCCAAAATATAACAGCTCGTTGACCTTGGGGTTAACGTGAAGAAATTATTTTATTTCTCTTCACTTTTCTGACTTTGCATGTGTACTGCACTAGGATAAGTTCAATGTCGTCCAGGCATTGTACTTTACACTGGAAGGCTTCCTTCTAGTACAAACCTATACTAGACACGGTGCAAAAACCTTTGCACTATGGTGCAAAGGTTTATGTTTGGCACCAGGCAACCTGACTGGTAGAACTAGCTCTAGGAGAGAGAAGGACAGTCCCATGTTCTAGTAGATATTGTACTCTCTAATGCAGGGCAGCAGCATTTGCACCACTGAGCAGATTTATAAATATTTTGGTTTCTGCACTGCTTTGTGTGATATCTTTGCAAAAACTGACTCGCTGTGGTGAGGCAACTTTTTACCTGAACAAGTTTCAGTGTCAAAGTTGTAAAAGTCACCTCCTGTGTTTTCATCGGCTGCAATTAAAGTGTCAGTTGTCAAGATTAGACTGCACATAAAAATGGTGTGTATGCATAATGTAATGTAATGTATATGCCCTGCTTTTTATTGCTTTGAAAACTTCACTAGGACATTTGTAAACATGTCCAGAAATCTATTTCTTTACTTGCAAACTGTTGTATAAGCATTAATTACAGGATTTAAATATACAAACAACGAGTGTGTACCCATAGCAGCATGATGTATAAATATATGGTACTGCTTTACACAGAAGATTTTGATTCAGGTGCCTAAAGTGGTTTATGACTGCAATAAAACTACTTTACATAGATCTCCTATGAACTCAGTTGTTGATAGTCGTCTTGTTTGTGTTTTCAGTATATTGGTTTGGCTCAGCATATTTTAGGATGCAGTAGGAAGGGTCGGGGGTCTCTGGGAGCAGGGCGCTCGGTGTTCTCAAGTCTTAACAGAAGAGACTTCTGGTGCAGAGAAAACCTACTCCTGTCGTCCTGAGCCGTAATATAACAGTAGTGAGATATTCTATATACATTATTTGTTGAGAACTGAGAAGTCTTTCTTTATATTCAGATGATTCCAGAATGTATATTTAAAGTGAGTTTTTAAAGTGTGAATGTATTTTCCACTGTTTTCAAAAATACCAAAACTGTTTACCTTTATCACCAAAGACAGTCCTGTTTCCAGTACACGAGTGCTGTGATTTCTGAATTACTAAGATAACATCACATAAAGTCACATTTCTATTCTGATTTCCTAAATTATACATTCTGACCACAATAGTATCACCCATACAATTCCTCTCAGTAGGCACTTAGAAGGGAATGGTAGTTGCTTTTTCCTTATGAAGGCTCAGAGCATATTTCAATTCCAATTAATTTACTGTTTTCTTGAAAACAAATTGAAACCAACTCCTCACAGCATCTCCTATGTTCAATAGAAGGATATATTCAGTGTTTAGAAGGGATATCGTGAGACTAACAGGTACATGCATCATTAAATGAGTTTGCAATTCCTTATTTGCGATTTTTAAGGAATCGCAAATAAGGAATCGCAAAACGAGATGCAACATGAAAATTGCGAATAAATAAGGAATCGGTAAAAATCGCAGAATAAATTGCGATTTCTTGTGTTTGCGAACTCGCAATTTGCGATTTCGCAAATTGCGATTTCGCAATTTCCGGGGTCGCACATTGATGCATGTTGATGACATCAGAACCAGGAAGTCTGCTGTCCAAACCTCTTTTTCAGTGCTGAGGCTCAGGGGAGGAGGGAGTTGGCTCTGGGAGCAGAGGAGAGTGGAAGTGAGAGAGACTGAGTACACCTGAAAAGAACTTTAAAATGGAGCCTGAAAATCCAGCAGAGGACAGCCAAAGTGGAAGGAAAAGAAAAGTTAAATTCTCTGAAAAAGAAATAGAAACCCTAATTGAGGGTGTAGTACACAGCAATGACAAGCTGTTTGGAAAAGCTTCACTAAAGGTTCCTGAGCAGGAAAAAAGGAAGATATGATCAGGATTCAGAATCGAGTAAATGCCATTGGGGTGACTCACCCCAATGGCAACCCACCCTGCCGTCTGCTGTCCATCCTCCCCCCGTGAACACCCTTAACGACTGGAAGCCAATCTCCACTGAGGACACCATCCGCCTGATGAACTCCATACACTCAGGATGCCCCACAGACCCATGTCCTCACCACATCTTCAACAAAGCAGACTCCGTCATAGCGCCGCACCTCCGAGACGTCATCAACTGCTCCTTCAACTCCGCTACCTTCCCTGAAGACTGGAAACACGCTGAACTCACCGCCCTTCTGAAAAAACCAACAGCGGACCCCACCGAACTCAAAAATTACCGCCCCATCTCGCTTCTTCCATTCCCGGCCAAAGTCATCGAGAAAGCCGTCAACTGCCAGCTCGCCGCCTTCCTCGAAGCCAACAAATCCCTCGACCCCTCACAATCTGGCTTCCGAGCAAAACATAGTACTGAGACCGCCCTCATCGCAGCAACAGACGACATTCGAACTCTACTGGACAATGGAGACACAGTCGCCCTCATCCTCCTCGACCTCTCTGCAGCATTCGATACAGTCTGCCACAGCACCCTTCTACAACGCCTCAATAACATCGGAATCCAAGGAAAAGCACTGGAATGGATCACCTCGTTCCTCACCGGTAGAACCCAGAGAGTCCGCCTTCCTCCATTCAAGTCCGAGGCCTCTGAAGTCATCTGCGGCGTACCTCAAGGATCCTCACTCAGTCCCACCCTCTTCAACATATACATGAGCCCCCTCGCGGCCATCGCACGTCAACACAACCTCAACATCATCTCTTACGCGGACGACACTCAACTGATCCTTTCTCTCACCAATGACCCCGGCGCCGCCAAAGCTAACCTGCACGAAGGAATGAAAGAAGTCGCCGAATGGATGAAACAAAGCCGTCTGAAACTGAACTCAGACAAAACAGAAGTCCTCATCCTAGGCACATCCACCTCTGCTTGGGACGACTCCTGGTGGCCGGAAGCCCTCGGAAAAGCACCCATCCCGACAGACCACGCACGGAACCTTGGCGTCATTCTGGACTCTTCACTCTCAATGAACAAACAAGTCAGCGCCGTATCCTCTTCCTGCTTCAACATTCTTCGCATTCTCAGAAAAACATTTCGCTGGATCCCCTCCGAAACTAGGAAAACAGTCACCCACGCCCTGGTCACGAGCCGACTGGACTACGGAAACACCCTCTACGCAGGCACCACCGCTAAACTCCAGAAGAAACTCCAACGAATCCAAAACGCCTCAGCCAGGCTCATATTAGACATCCCACGCAACGAACACATCTCTGGTCACCTTAAAGACCTCCACTGGCTACCCGTCAATAAGAGGATCACTTTCCGACTGCTCACCCACGCACACAAATCACTTTACGACATCGGACCAGACTGCCTCAACTCTCGACTGTCCTTCTACACCCCCTCCCGCCAACTACGCTCCTCCGACCAAGCCCTCGCCACTGTACCTCGCATCAACAAGACCACCATGGGAGGCAGATCCTTTTCTTACCTGGCTGCTAAAACATGGAACTCACTCCCCGCTTACCTCCGCCTCACCCAGAACCACCTAGCGTTCAGAAAGCAGCTTAAAACGTGGATATTTGACAAATAATCCTCCTCCTCTTCCTAAGCGCCTTGAAACCCTCTGGGTATGTAGTGCGCTATACAAATTTTATGACTTGACTTGACTTGACTACCACAGAGGAATTAAAAAAGAGATGATATGTTCTGTGCAGTCGTGCTAAGGCACACATTGCAGACCGTTTGAAGGAGGCACATAAGACAGGAAGGCGCACACCACCAGACACAGAAAACACTCCCATGGAGGAATTGGTGGAGTCAACAATCCAGCTAGAAGCTGTCGTTGGAGTCACGCAGCTGGAGACCTCAGGAGCTGCACACACGTCTGAAGGTAAGAGGAATGCATGTGTATATTGTACAAATTACTGAAGTCAGGATGTCAGCACACCACAGCGCAAGCACATACTGTAAAGCATGTAGTAGAATTCCATTACTAAGGGAAGTGCATCATGGGAGTTGTAGTCAGTCCAAGTAGTTACAATGAGACACACACACACATGCAAAAAACAATTTTTAAATACTGAAGCAGATGTTCAAATGAACATTAAATGTATTAATTGTGAACTGTGACATAACCTCACAAGCATACATTGATGCTGTTTTGCACTGTTTAACCTCACAGATGCAGGTGATGAGGTCGGGGACAGTGATGGTCTAGAAATGCACCACAGCAGCGCATCAGAACATGAGGACACACCAGCTTTGCCAACTACCCAGTCACGTGTGCCTCATTCCCGTAGGTCACCTGTCCCAGCACTGCGTCCCATGGCGTCTGATGATGAGGCCAGTGCTGCACCTGTGGTCAGTGTACGTCAAAGCTTTCGCGCCACACCCACACAAACACAGATCCGGAGAGGCAATCGCAGATTGCAAAGAAGAAGACGTAGAGCAGGCAGACCACAGCAGGTGGAGTTGACAAATCCAGTCTAGGGTGGCTTGGAGGGACAGATGCTCCGTTCACTTCACCTGCAGGGCAAGAACACTCGATTAGTGAAGGAGGAAATAGCTAAGATGTCAGACAACATTGAAGTACTGGCCAGTAGTGTCCTGGAATTGACAAAGGTCATGCAGGAGGTGCATGCATGGCGCAATAGACAGCACTGGCAACTGATGCATCAGCTCAAACAGCAAAGCAAGTCGAACAATAGGCTGGCCTCTGCCACAATACTGCTGGCGCATAGATCTGTGACAATGCAGACCGAAATGTGTCATTGGAGTAGAGATATTGCCAAAGCACTATATCAAGTGACAAATGCGGTAGAGATGATGAATGCATCTACCAGCAGAGTGAACATGACTGCACAGGAAGAAAGCAGTGAGTGTGCCTCAAGCCTGAGCAGTATTACAATGCTGTTGCAAGTGCAGTGAGATGCAATACACGCAGCGTCACCCCATCCACTACCAACGTAAGGCAAGAAGATGCTGCCGCAGACAGACATCTGGGTGTTTGAGTGAAAAAACGCTAGGATCCCATGCTCAAATTTGGCTTAGAATGGTGACGTAACCATTGCTACGATGTGACCTAATCACTGACATTAAAGTACATTTGTTTTGAATTTTAAATTTTTTGTTTTTGGCCAAGAGTCTTGTGACATTAGTCACTTTGGCAGTTTGCTTCAGTTCCCTGGTCACGATTCATTCACATAAAGTATACTTTTCATAGCATGTACTGTTTTTGTGTCATCATTACTCACCTTAGAAGTAATTCCGTGTAATCTCCAATCTGCGCCTGCGCCCTTCTGCTGCGCCTGATCCTTGTAGGGCAGGGTGGTGTTGCACTTGTTGGTTCCCATCCTCTGAGTCACTGTCAGACAGCTCCATTTCCAAACCTCCCTTTGTAGCTATGTTGTGCAGCATGGCACATGCTGCCACTATCTTGCAGCATTTTATGGGATTGTATTTCATTGCTCCTCCGGTCTTATGAAGTCATCTGAATCGGCTCTTCAGCAGCCCAAATGTTCGCTCTATCTCGTTCCTTGTTGAGATATGTGCTGCGTTTTATCTCCTTTGTGCGGCACTGGCAGGATTGAGATATGGTGTCATCAGGTAATTTCGCAAGGCGTATGCTCTGTCACCTACATGTGAGGTATGAAAGGCTGTCAGTAGTTGTTTAACATTTACATCTATACAAGGAATGGAAAGATGTATTGCACATATTTACTTAGCAAATGTCCCTCTCCAAACTCCCCCCTTTCTAGGCGGGTCTGAATGCCACTTTGCCTGAAGATATATGAATCATGTGCACTGCCAGGAAATTTGACACAATGTCCGTAATGATGTTTTTGGCATTACACACAACCTGAATGTTGAGGGAGTGATAACATTTCCTATTCCTATACAAAAATTCCTGAGCTGCAGGGGGACATATAGCCACATGGGTGCAATCAATACAACCCAGTACTTGGGGGAAGCCAGCAATTTGGTAAAATTCCTGCTTGGTCTTTGCAATGTCATGGGCTGTGGTAGGGAAACTTATGTGTGTGTGTATCCGGACCATCATGGCATCAAGGAATGCTTCAAATATTTGTGACAATGCACTTTACGACACACATCCTGCTACTGCAATTACTCCCTGAAAAATGCCTGACGCCAGTAGATGTAGGCAATATAAAATCTGGACATGCGTTGGAATTGCATTGTTCCTATGAGTCTGTCGTTGCAGGATGGGGTCCAATTAATTGATTAGATCATGTATCATTTGGCCATTCAGCCTATACTTATCATATATTTCGTCCTCCTCCTGTCCTAGCAAAGTTATGCGTACTCTGAAGATGCGCTCATTGATTTGTCTCCCTCTCTGTCGTGCAGCTTGCAGCCTCATCCTCCTCGCCATCAGGTACAGCCCAGCCATTTTGGATTCTGGAACCTCATTGTGGGTGTGTTTAAATCAGTTTCTGTTGCTCTTCAGCTGTTTCTGTTTTGCACTAATTTTTACCACCTGGTTGTGTCCCTTCTTAAATTGCGATAGTAATTTTGCGATTTCCATGAAAACCTCAATTTGTGATTTTTCATGCATTTCTACTGCGATTCCTTATTTGCGATTCTTTATTTGAGAATTGCAAGTGAGAAATCGCAATGGTTTTTGCAGAATAATTTAGCGATTCGTTATTTTTGCGAAAAGTTACACATTTTCGCAAAAATAAGGTTGATGCATTGCAACCCTGTAAATTGCGATCGCAATTGCTCTTTTTTTGTGATTCGCAATTTTTGCGACTTCTAAATCGCTTGATGCATGTGCCTGTAAATATTGTGTCAAGGGTATTGAGAACAATAATATCGAGAAGATGTGTTTCTATTGTTAAGCACAGTTTTACTATACATAACTCCACATACATGTACCTTTGACAATATATATGTCTTCAAAGTACGTAGATTGTGAATTAAGAATACTAAACTCATACTAACCTATTTGCACTTAATTTCTCAATATTTCCGTTCTAAATATTTTTGACATGTTATTCTCTCCACTTGATAATTTTGGTTCTGATATTCTGCCAGTGATCTACATCAGGCAAGCTCACCTGGAATTAATTCTCCAAATGAGATAAGAGGCAGAAAAGGCTCATAATGCCAGTACATACAGATGTATAAACAATATATATATATATATATATATATATATATATATATATATATATATATATATATATATATATATATGCACACACACATGTGTATATGTATAATACATATTCTAAACCCTGGTGAAATTTGTTTACGCTAGTGTAATCAGGGGAATTTTGCCTTTCTGTTGTAACATGAAAGAACTTCATCACTCCATGTCATTCAATTTAGATTTCTCTTCGGTAAAATCCTATCACAGGAGCACAGAAAAACAGTGAACAAAGTGAAAACATTCAGCTGTTTGCCTTACATGCAATTATGCATTTTTTTTTAAACCACAAAATATGTCCTCACATCCAAAAGGGGTGCAAGGACAAATTTAATGTTAAGACTTAGTACAATTGAGCAATTATTGGGCATTTGTTGTATTTTCCACAAATTAAATTACACAAATGTTATTCAAACCTCATATATCTATATCTATATTACCTACTGGTGGTCGCCAGTAGGTAGTTATAGTTAGGACCTAGTTTCCATAGGAAATCTGCAACATTCTATTTGGAATAACTTTGATGGCGGTCGACGAATACACGCGAAATTCTCCAACAAAATGGCCTGCTCTGCTCCACTCCTTCCCTGAACGTTTGGGGGTTATTCATGAAGCGGGGGCTGAGAAAAAAAGTGGGTCCCAAAACGTGTTTTCCCCATGCAATTTCCCAAAGGGACCTTGAATATCCGGGCTTTTAGAACCCAGCGGTGCCAGGGGCACTCCCAAAGTCTTCGGATTCACCTGTCTTGGTTTACAGAGACACAGAATACTTCTGGGTGGCATCAGAGACCAAATTTATTAGCTGCAGCCAGTAACAGTGATCCTAAAAATACAGCATGGAGTATTTCAGGAGATTCACATTTTGAACATGCACCCACTGCGCAAAAATCTAACCAATGAGGTACATTCTCAAACAAAGTATCACATGACAAGAAAGCTCAGTTTGCAACATCCCAACCCAAAGTTAATCATTGGGAATGTCCAAAATCCAATCTCCACAAGCAGGACCAACCCATAATTGAAAAGCACAATGCATGCAATAAAGAGCATAGAAAAGGAAACAATGTCTGATAGTGAGCAAGATAAGGCATGTGTAAGGAGACTAAAAGTTAACGATGTCCTGAACAGTGATTAGCAATCTCAGACAACGTCCAAACCAGGGAAATTGACTCAGCAGGGTCAGCTTCAGGTGATGGAATCAGATCCTTTCAATTCACCTCGGAGTCAAGAAAGACCCTGTTAGTGTATACCAATACATGAAGGCCAGGCCGCTTCGTTCGTTCGACCACACTCGTCGGCCTGCGTGATGGCAATACAAAATGGAGACTTAAACAAAATGGAACCCATGCTCGAAACGAAATCTCCAAATACATGGTGAACTCGCTAACTATCGTGACAAATTCACTCCATATTAGCCACACTCACTAAATACGGTTCGACATCATCAAAATCATGACGGAACCATAACCTGACAAGACAAGGTCCGTTTTCACAGAACCACAGACCCTCCTTTTGCAATTACGTAGGCAATAACCTATACTTCTGAATCTAGGTCTATATCAATCTTCATCGGACCATCAAGGTGTTGTTGGAGCATCATCCTATTACTTTCTACTTCTCTCGAGACAGGTCTCCGCACACACATAGAAGCACAAAGACCACAAATGGATACAAAGACAACAGGAGAAGAGAATAGCTAAAGCCATACCAAGGAAAATCAGAACTTTCCATCCCCATTTGGACAACAGTTACCAAAACCATCCAATCAACGACCAGTTTCCTTTGTCTAGATGGATAGACTCAGAAACCTTATGCAATCTGGAAATGGCTTGGTACACTGTTGGGGCATTATCTGGTATGTAAATACAGCAACTAGATTGGATCAATTTGCATACCCCTCCTCTATCTGCAAGTATGACATCTAACGCAATACGGTTCTGCAATGTAATAACACGATCAGCTTGGACTTCCGCTGTAATATTACTGAGAGCACCTGCAGACTCATTTATGGTGGCCTCAACCACTCTCGTAAGCTGTCGTATATTCCTGCTATTGGCCATAGGACCCCAAAAGGGTAGGAAACCCTGAAAAAAATCTACTTCCTTTGCTGTGGTATCTTCCTGATCGAAGACACCTCTAACATATCTTGTTCTGTGATAATCCATAACAGCCGTGTATGTAGGGGGAAGCAAAAACGCCACATAACATGTGCCTGAAAAATCAGGTGGCAACCATGTATAGGCTCTGTCGTAGCATACAAAATATGTACCTTTAGCTGGCACAAAAGGAGGAGAAGTCTGGGATGCAAAAATGTAGGTTTGAGCACATACACTCTCACCTAGCTGAGCTCTCGGATTTCGACCACTACCACGTAAACAAAAGTGGCCTCAATGGGGTACGACCCAAATCGGGGGAGACCTCTTTCGACTCTCCTTCTCTGTATAACTAGTGCTATACCCAGTGACATTCCAACCAATATATGCCTGCTCCTGATCCTTAGGGATAGCATTGTATGCATCAATATCTCGGATCATATCTACTATTCCCTTTATCAGGGCGCTATTGCTTGAGTTGTCTCTCATGGAACGCATAGGGTATACCTCATTCGCATAGATGAACATAGTCTGAAAAGCCCATACAGACCCATTGGAAGAAAAAGGCAAAACCAGATATTGTATACCTCTATCTGTCGTATGAGGCATAAGACCACATACCCAACAATTTATAGTATTGACTACCAACTGATGCTGGTGCAACTGCTGTATAAATGAATTGTTAACAAATTCCAATCTTCTTGTCTGTTCATGTTCAGGCAACGTATAGAATTGGTGCAAAGAAACAGTAGTAGAAGAAAGCAGAGGTGGAATGGTGGGTGCAGAAATCAGTGATGTATAATAAACAATCCAACCCACACAAGCCAATGTGATACTTAAAAACACAAAAGAACACAATATAATAAAACATTTGTTATGAACCAATGTACGCAATCTCATCTTAAAATTCATTTTCTCAACAACTCTATCAGTTACAAAATACTCCATTCTCTAACGTGCTGCTCACTGCAATTTTCCCTCTTCACTTAAGTGTGCGTCCAGGCGTCCTAGACGTCCCAGAACGGCAGACCTTGTGTCAATACGCGGGTCACCCCTTAAGAACTTATACCGTGACCCTGCAGCTGAACCCGGATGGTGGTTCGAAAAAGAAAAAAGACCAAAAAAAGTAAGTCTCTTGTCTGACAGAGTATAATGCACCAAAAAATGTGCAATCTTTATTTGTCCAATCTGGTTCGCAGATTATAACGTTCTTTACTAGACACAGTCTGATCCTGGAAAAGCGTCTCGGGTTAGGTAGTGTTGAGTCTCAACCGTGGAGGCACAGCTTCTTGCAAAACTTTATCATCCTAACGTTCCGACTGAGTCCATTTCAAATGCGCATCACTAAAGGGGACAAACTCCAAAACGCTCTCGCTTTCTGAATCAGCAACACCTTCAACAATCCATGGGTCATATGCCAAGGGAAGTGGAATCTTCTTGGAGTGGGTGGCATGCACCCAATTCTTCTTGCCGAAAACTTTGATGGCCATTCGAGTTGCCAAGAGGACTTGGTAAGGGCCCTTCCTCCTCGGCTCAAGGTTCTTCGTCCTCTGGAAGTTCCTGATCAGGACCCAATTCCCAGGTTGAATTGAGTGTCCTGAATCCACAGAAGCTGAAGGCAAGGTATTGTGTACCTGTTGGTGAAGAACACGCAATTTAGCAGTCAAATCATGTAAATAATCAACCAACATAGGGTACTCAATATCGCTGTACTTCTTTGGCCTCGGCACACCCAAAATATTTGCCGGGCGACCAAAAACAATCTCTTATGGGCTATGTCCCACACGAGAATCTACTGTCGTTCTTGTGGACAAAAGTGCCAACGGCAAGGCATCGGGCCATGCTAGGCCAGAGCTCGCTTGTATCTTAGCCAACTTAAGCTTAAGGGTGCCATTGAAGCATTCAACCAAACCAGCTGACTGGGGGTGATTAGCAGCATGAAATGTCTGCCTTATTCCCAAACCTGCACACACTTTCTTCATATTCTGACCCACAAATTAACTTCCGTTGTCACTCCATAGCATTCTCGGCAAACCATACCTAGGGAAAAACTCCTTCAACAAAACCTTAGCTGCAGATAAGGAGTATTATCCTTGAGAGGGTAAGCCTCTATCCATCTTGAAAAGGCGCAAACAACCACAAGGACATACTTTAGGTTGTTGCATCTCTCCATATGAATAAAGTCCAACTGTAGAACCTCAAACGGATACGTCTGAGGAGCAAAATGACCTGCTGGAGTTGGGGTTCCCTTACCAGGATTATACATCAAACAAACCATACAATTTTTCACCAGATTCTCAGCACGTTTAGGAATTCCAGCATTCTGCCATACTGGAACCAACAACTTACATATCCCTTTCGAACTGATGTGTGCCATTCCATGTGCCATCGTAACCACTGGAAGCACATACGCATCAGGCAACAACCATCGCTGGTGTTCTGACAACTCAATCCAACAGCCAGTGGAATCCAACATTCCCGTAGTCTCCCTCCACACACTCAATTCTTTCTAAGTAACTTCAGCCTGAATCGATTTCACACTCTCTATTGTATCTTCACACATTGTCCCTTCCGGAACCCATCTAGCAGGGCCTGCAACATACATTCGACTCATCACATCTTTCGCCGTTTCTCTCGCTACTTCATCCGCAAACGCATTACCACGACCAACATCATCCGTAACCTTCTTATGTGCACTGCATTTAACAATCGCAACTTGTGTCGGCAAAGTAAGTGACTCAAGAAGTTTATTCACCAACTGTCCATGCTGAATCTTTGTACCATGGGAAGTAAGAAATCCTCTCTCTCTCCACAAACGTCCAAAACTATGAGCAACACCAAACGCATATTGGCTATCGGTATACACAGTCACTCTCTTGCCTTTCGACAACACACACGCTCTTGTCAGTGCAATCAACTCTGCTACTTGAGCTGAATTCTGTGGGATACGTGCAGCTTCAACAATCGTGTGTAAAGTCGTAACCGCATAAGCTGCAGTCGTATCGCCATTCGGGAGCTTACTTAAAGCATGAACCATCTACCCATAAGGTACCATCAGAATTCAAAAGAGGAGTATCTTTCAGATCAATTCTACCCTTTGTTTCTTCCTCTGTCCGAAGAAAACAATCATGGTGTTCCTGAACATCTGTCTCTACAGAAATCAGCAACAATGTAGCTGGATTTAACTTGTTGCACCGTTTAATGTGCACATGACTCGCCAAAAGCGTCAACTCATAACCTGACAAACGTGCACTAGTCAGATGTTGAGTCTTTGTCTTATTCAATAGGGTATCCACTGCATGTGAGACCATCACAATCAACGTATTATCCAATACCAGACTAGCAGACTGTCGAATAGAAACAGCCGCTGCTGCTGTAGCTCTCAGACAACTCGGCAACGCTTTAGCTACCGGATCTAGCGTAGCCGAGAAATACGCACATGGGCGTTGCTTGTCTCCAAACTGTTGTGTCAACACTGACAACGCACAACCCTCTCTCTCGTGCACATAAAGCGTAAAAGCTTACTGTAGTCAGGAGTACCCAACACTGGAGCCGAACGCAACGCATCACGCAATTCAGAAAAACTTCTCCGACATTCGTCAGACCATGGAAGAGGATTCAGTGTATCCTTAAGAGTAAGTGCCAACAGAGGTTTCGCCGTTAAGGAAAAATTCGGAATCCACTGCCTACAATACCAGGTGATACCCAAGAAAGTATGCACTTCTCTCTGTGTGGATGGTACAGTCATTTGCGCAATCGCTTGTTTAGGTTCTGGAGTCAATCGTCTTCCCTCCTTCGACAAGAGAGGACCTAAGTAGGTCACTTCTTGGCGGCAAAATTGCAACTTCGAAGGTGACACTTTATGATGAAGGTCAGACAAATGTCGCAACAAAGAAAGAGTAACTTCTTTACAAATCTCTTCATCATCAGCAGCAACCAACAGATCATCCACTTACTGAATAAGAGTCACACCAGAAGGCAAAACAAAATAATCAAGCTGAGTCTTTAAAGCCTGACTATAGATGGATGGACTCTCACAATAACCGCGAGGGGCACGCTTAAACCGGAAGCTTCGGCCTCCTAAAGAGAAGCCAAAAATATCTCTACTCTCTTCAGCAATAGGAATACTAAAAAGCATTCTTCAGATCAGTCACAGAAAACCAAGCAGCCGAAGCGGGAATCATAGTCAATAAGGCAGTAATGTCCGGAACAACAGGAAACTGTGGCACCACGATCTTGTTAACCTCACGAAGGTCGATCACAAACCGATACACAGGTGACTGGGAAGAGTCAGTACGCTTAAGGACAGGCAAAACAGGACTGTTACACACATTACCTCTCGTTTCTTCAATCACATCTTTCTCAACCAAATCATTGATAATCGGTAAAAGAGCTCTCTCACCATCACTAGAGATTCGGAATTGTGGAATGCGAGTCAACTTAGCATTCACCTTGGGGTTAACAACGTGTGGTGGAATCTGCAACAGACCAACATCGTTCGGACCCGTAGACAAAGAGTATCAGAGATAGAACGCAATTCCAGCGGAAGCCGATCTTTAGACAAATACATCGGAGAAATCACTTTCTTACCCAACGTAAGATGTACCCCTGAGGGAGAACAATGTAATGTTGCATGCAATCTTTTCAACAAGTCCAAACGCAACAGATTCTCATCACAACCCGTCGTTAGAATAAGAGGTGCTTCCAATTCACAAGGCCCAACAGTAAGAGACAAAGGACAAGAAACCGGGTTACGAACTGGGGCACCAGAAAATCCTACCGAAACATTCGTCAAGCCAGACAAAGGTGCGCCAGGGAGTTTAGAGTGCATGATAGAACTCTTCGCCGCACCAGTATCCAAAAGAAAAGGTTCTGACACACCTGATGTAATCACTTCAACATAAAGTCCACTCTGGTCTACTGGAACTGACACTACTCCCTCTCTTTGTCTTTGGCTGTCCTAACTATCATTAAAATCAGCATTCTCACCTTCAACATAATAATCATCAGCATAATATTGAGCCGACTGACCAGACGAAACATTCTGTTGATCAAAACAATTCATAGAATTCTGTGGGGGAAAGGAACGTCCACTCTGGGGGAACACACCACGTCCTCTACCCCTAGGTACTTGCTGGACACTGCGACCTCTCACACCAGACATACCATTCGCACGTTGTAGCAGAATCGGGCAACTATGCGTGAAGTGACCTTCCTCTCTACAATAAGCGCATTGATTAGGGCCTACTGGACTTCACTGAGGAAAAGACTCGGGCTTCTGCAATAATCTCTGAAACTGTGGAGGTTTCTGAAACTCACGCTGATTAGGGCGAGGCGGATGCGCCTGCTGCAAAAGAACCTTTGTCTTTAATTTTTTTGTCTTTTTCTCTGCTCTATCTTTCCAATCTTTATCTCTATTCTCGTAATATTGTGCAGTAGCCAATATCTGGTCCGAAGAAGAAACAGCCCATGAACTCTCAGAGTCCTTCATCTTCTTACAAATCTCGGGGAGCAAATTATAGACAAACTTCTCCACAAACAACCTTTAGCCTCCTTCTGTACTCATATCCTGACCACTGTGATTGATGAATGTTTCTTCAAACCTAGTGAAGAAATCAGACACACTCTTGTCTTTCTTCTGCTTACATGTTGCTAACTTATCCCAATTCACTCGCATAGGAGGCATCAAAGTCTTCATTAAATTAATAATCCTACCTGGTAAATCCGCAACTAAAGGCTCAGGTTTAGCCCCTCCTTCCTGTCGACCATCTGCAGCAACAATATTAACCCACGTATCTCCTAACTCTACTGCATGATCCTCATGACAGATCTTCACCCACAAAGGTTGAGGGACTACATTCCCCAACAACATATCTATATCAGCTAAATTCATCACACACGCATCAACTGTCTGGGACAACTCTTTATAATAACCTGCAGGATTTTTACGGGGGTCAGGTGAAGTCTGCTTAAGAGCCAGGAATTCAGCTCTCTTCCAAGGAACATGTACCCATACACGCTGAAAATGAGCCGGTGCTCCTTGAATACCCTGATTAACATCAGGCAAAACTGCCTCTCTCCATACAGGAGGAACTTCTCTCATAGGGTACTGCTTCACTTTTCTCCTGACCGAAGGATCAGGTTCAAACAACGGCTGAGAAGGAAGTCTACACCTAAACGCAGGAAGCGTCGCTACCGCTTCCTCAACATCAGGACCCACTATCCTCCCATTTAGCAAAGTCGGACTGAACATTAAGTAACTCCGATGGAATCTGACCCAATTTAGCATCGTCCCATTCTTCACGAAGGAAAGTACACATAACATCAAAAACATACCTTTGTTTTGGTTCTTCCCACTGTAGGAAAACATCCATAACCACTTGCAGGTCATACCAGGAGGCATTCAAAATCCATCTACGAGCAAGGAGATCTAACACAGTCCGCTCCTCTGAACTCAGGAGCTGACTACGCGTTTGTTTCCTTACAGAAACTGGGATCATATTTAGTGACCCAAAGAGTGGAGACAAAAGGCTAGTAACAGTCTCAGTCATTCGTTGTCGAGCAGAAGGAGAATAAGTCGATATGAGGACAGGAGACAAAGTGTTTTGAGACAACAAAGACATAGGGTCAGTAGAAAAGGAAGTTAAAGGCAAAGGAGTAGAAGGCAAAGGAGTTAGAGGCAAAGCTGTAAGCAAAGCTGGCGGCCATAGAGAAGGCTGCGCCAGAGGTGGGAGAACCAACTGTGGAAGAACGGGTGGCTGAACTATAGCAGGGGGTTGAACAACTGCCCTGTCTATCGTCTCGCTCTACAAATCATCACAAAAGGGTACCCTTTTGTGATGATTTGTAGAGTGAGACGATAGACAGGGCGACAGTCAGTCCTTCGTAGCCGTCGGAAAGGTGAAGCCTCGCAGCAAAAACCTTCAGTCCACATTCGACATGCCGGGGTCGATGAAGTATGGACCCTCTTCCAGAATTTCCTCACGAAGCTCCTCACAATCTTCGGGCTTGGACCGGTACCGCTGAAGTCGCCCCACGTTGGGCGCCATTTGAAGAATCGGGCTTTTACAACCCCGCGGCACCAGGGGCACTCCCAAAGTCTTCGGATTCACCTGTCTTGGTTTACAGAGACACGGAATACGTCTGGGTGGCGTCAGAGACCAAATTTATTAGCTGCAACCAGTAACAGTGATCTTAAAAGTACAGCATGGAGTTTTTCAGGAGACTGCTTAAATTTGTAGAGCAAGACATCTCCTTTTATACACAATATTCACATTTAGAACCTACACCCACTGCGCAGAAATCTAGCCAATGAGGTAAATTCTCAAACAAAGTATCACATGACAAGAAAGCTCAGTTTGCAACATCCCAACTCAAAGTTAATCATTGGAAATGTCCCAAATCCAATCTCCACAAGCAGGACAATCCCATAATTGAAAAGCACAATGCATGCAATAAAGAGCATAGAAAAGGAAACAATGTCGGATAGTGATCAAGATAAGGCATGTGTAAGGAGACTAAAAGTTAACGATGTCCCGAACAGTGATTGGCAATCTCAGACAACGACAAAACCAGGGAAATTGACTCGGCAGGGTCAGCTTCAGGTGAAGGAATCAGATCCTTGCAATTCACCTCGGAGTCAAGAAAGACCCTGTTAATGTATACCAATACATGAAGGCCAGGCCGCTTCGTTCGTTCGACCACACTCGTCGGCATGCGTGAGGGCAATACAAAATGGAGACTTAAACAAAATGGAACCCATGTTCGAAACGAAATCTCCAAATACATGGTAAACTCGCTAACTATCGTGACGAATTCACTCCATATTAGCCCCACTCACTAAATACGGTTCGACATCATCAAAATCATGACAGAACCACAACCTTTAGCCAGGGCTACAGCCCGAATGGCTGAACGGAATTACACCAAATTTGGCAAAAAGGTAGAGTTCGGTTCACAGATTACCCTTTTTGTAAATGGTGTAAATCTGTTAAGTAGTTCCTGAGAAAATCAAAAGTAAAATCATAGATATATCTATAGATGAAGTACCGTACTCTGTACTGTACTATGTACCTTCCTGAGCACGAGCTTCATGCTAATTGGTTGTCAACACTCCAAACCAGGAAGTGTTGGCAGCCATCTAGTGCCTCAGTAGAACCGAGGCACAAGAAAGCAGTGAAACAAACCTGCAAAACACGCAAAGGGGGCAGGGTAGAAACACCCGCTATGCCTGATCAGGGGATCCCACAAGAACCTCCAAGGCCAAAAAAATTATTATTATTTTTTTTTATTGAGGGGTACGAAGTACAGTACTCTGTATGGTACTCTGTACCTTCCCGCGCGCATACTAGAGGTTCCTGTTGGGCTAGTTGGCCCTCAGGGACCTCCAGTATGCAAGCGGAATTATTTCCCCCTCTGCAAACACGCCAGGGGGCTGTGTTGCAGAGAGATGTAAAAAGGGGCATGGCCTCTTTACACCTCTCTGCAAAACAGCCCCCTGGCGCATACTGGAGGTTCCTGGTGGGCTAGTTGGCCCCCAGGGACCCCCAGTATGCAAGGGGAATTAGTTCACCCTGTGCAAACGTGCCAGGGGGCTGCGTTGCAGAGAGTGTAAAAAGGGGCGTGGCCTCTTTACACCTCTCTGCAACACAGCCCCCTGGTTGGCTAGTTGGCCCCCAGGGACCCCCAGTATGCAAGGGGAATTAGTTTCCCCTGAGCAAACGCGCCAGGGGGCTGCATTGCCGAGAAGTGGAAAAAGGGGCATGGCCTCAATACTCCTCTCTGCAACGCAGCCCCCTGGCGCATACTGGAGGTTCCTGGTGGGCTAGTTGGCCCCCAGGGACCCCCAGTATGCAAGGGGAGTTAGTTCCCCCTCTAAAAATGTGCCAGGGGCCTGCGTTGCAGAGAGGGGTAAAAAAGGGCGTGGCCTCATTACACCTCTCTGCAACGCAGCCCCCTGGCGCATACTAGATGTTCCTGGTGGGCTAGTTGGCCCCAGGGACCCCCAGTATGCAAGGGGAATTAGTTCCCCCTCTGCAAACGCGCCAGGGGGAAGCGTTGCAGAGAGGTGTAATGAGGCCATGCCCCTTTTTACACCTCTCTGCAATGCAGCCCCCTGGCACATACTGGAGGTTCATGGTGGGCTAGTTGGCCCCCATGGACCCCCAGTATGCATGGGGACTTAATCCCCCAATTTAGAACGCGCTAGGGGGCGTGTTTGCACAGTGGTGAAGGTAGGGGGAGGGGCATGAGGTGATATGTGTGCAAACATTCCCTGTGGCGTGTTTTAAGTTGGGGAATTAATTCCTCTTCAATCCAGAGGTCCCCTAGGGGCCAACTAGTCCAACAGGTATCTCCAGTAAGCACCACGGAGCTGAGTTGCAGAGTGTTGTAAAAAGGGGACGTGCGCTTTGAACACCTCTCTGCAACGCAGCTCCCTGGCACATACTGGAGGTACCTGGTGGGCTAGTTGGCTCACAGGGGACCTCAGGATTGAAGAGGAATTAATTCCCCAAACTAAAACGCGCCACAGGGCGTGTTTGCACACATGTCACCTTAGGCCCCGCCCCCTTCCTTCACTATTGAGCGAAATATTCCTCTAAAATCAGCCGAACCACAAATTCCGATTTACTCACCTGTTATCAGGAGAGACCTCAGTGCTGCATCTTTCAGCCCACTACTGATCCTGAAAAGTAATTCTAACCATACTTACAGTAACTTGAATTTCCTTCCATAGGCTAACATTGACTGGTTTCACTTGGAAATTCTTCTAAGTGTGGAGTTTTGTAACTTAAAAAAATTCCTCAGAAATCATCCGAACTATGAATTCCGATTTACTCACCTGTTTTCTGGAAAGACCTCAGTGCTGCATCTTTCAGCTCACTTCTATTCCTGAAAAGTACATTTAACTGAACTTACCAGTAACTTGAATTTCTTTCCATAGGATATCATTGCGTGCTATATAAAATATATATAAATTAAAAAAATATAAAATAAAAAAATAACCATTACAATTTCAATATTTTTAAAAACATTTTTTCTTCAATTTATATTAAAAAAATGTAATATAATTGAAAAAATAAAATATCTAAAAATAAATACTTTAAAACAATGTAGTAAATTAGTATAAAAAATAACAATTACTACATTTAAAAATTATCATTTACAAAACCTTTAAAACTCACTGAAAAAAAACATAGGTTTCAGCCAAATTATAGTTAGGAATTAGCATTTAAAAAACCTTAGAAATTCACTGAAAAAACCATAGGTTTCACACATGTTATAGTTAGCTGGACATTTCACTCATACAAAACCATTGTAAAAACCACATCTGCCTGTGGATTCCTCACCTTGTGAATAACCCTGCGCCAGCAACCATTCTGAAATTTTTGTAGCTCCCCACGCCCGCGAGGTCATGGACGACGTCACAGAGGGTACGACTCTACTCGCGACCCCACTGACGTCACTGGATCCATAACAGGGCCTCTTCGGCATGATGACGTCAGTTCAATTTTTTCCGCACCGTCGATGCCTACATTTTTTTGGGACTCTCCATAGTTACTTTGTATTTCTAGCTGTTTTGCTGTATTTCTCTTTGTTTCCTTTGAAGATGTACGCGAGGAAATCTGGTTTCAAGCCTTGCAAGGAGTGCAGTAAACAGATATCCATCACTGATCCGCACGCAGATTCTGTTTGGTGCTTGTCTTCCGACCATGACATCGATGGATGTCCATGCTGCAGGAAGATGAATCCTAAGGCGTTAAAGGAGAGAGAAGCACAGCTTTTTAATCCAAAAATTAGGAAAGAAAAGAAGAGAGGTAAGAGGAGGTTGAGGTCGAGGTCTCGTTCCGAGTCGAGGTTGGGCTCGAAGTCGACATTGGGACACTCGAAGCCGAAGAATCCTAAGAAGAAGAAGCACTCTTCAGAACATTGATCGGATAAAGAAGCAGCGCCGTTATAGACCTCGCCTCGACGTCATAGAAAAGATTATGTGTCTCCTTCGTTATCGATTCCGGCTTCACCAGAGAAGTCGACTTCGTCTGAAGCCTCTCCATGTCGATCGCCACCGCCGGCTCTGTCACCGTATTCAGTTCATTCTCCGGCTCCAGATCAAGAACACCCTGTGCCGGAAGAGCAGGTAACTCCAGAAGAAGTTCCGACATCGGCGCCGGCTGGCTCAAATACAGGAACACCTGCTTCGGAGTCAATCTCGGGAGCTTACCTTCCATTTCCAGCTCCAGGACAAGACCCATTATCTTAATGCTATGAATGGTGTTTTTCACAGGGTAATGTACCCCTCTGGTGCACCTGCAGGTCCCATGGGTCCATTAGCTTTCAATTTGGGGGTTCCTCAAGCCTATGCCCAGGCCCCTTTCATGCCGTTCCTTCGGACGGCACCGTCTAGGAGTTTCCCGGCGCCGAGGCTTCCGACGCCATTTCCATCTTCACTCAACAGTCAAAAAACACACTAGGGCCTTGACTCCTAACTCAGCGCGGCTGAGTCAAACCAGAACTATATAACAAAAAAAGGACCACTGCTGAGAAGTTCCTTTGGCCAACAAAAGATTTGTACAAGTAGCTGTTTTGAATCAAGCACAAACAACTTGCTTAACGTATAGCAATATACAAAATTTAATTTTTTGCTTTTTTCACTTGTTTATGACACTATATTTTAGTGCATGGAAATACAAACAATTTTATATACAATATATACATTAATAACGTGAATAACAAAAAAGACATTTGCACACTTCAAACATACTTGGCCATTCAGTCATACAAAACACATTCATACAAAATGATCTAAACCAAAAGGACATGGGGTCCCCGTATCGGTCGTGAATGAATGGAAGCAATCCTTTTGTGTTTTCACAGTTTTTTAGAGTCTTTGCAGATCGCAATTCAGAAAGAGTGTCCACATCTCTTGCTGATGGTGAAGTTGTAACACAATAACTATGAACCAGATACGGGACTCGGGTGGTCGACGCGTTTCGAACCCCTATTAGTGGCGGGGTTCTCCTCAGGACCAAAAGGTTCTGTAACAATAACAAAAAACACTACTTAGCGAGGTGTTCTAGTAGGAGAAAGAGACCTAACCCCTGAATAAGACAACAGCCGCACCCTACCTTAAACCACTTGGTCAATGATCCAAACGTGAAAGGATAGAATTTCAGGCACGAAGAACCAAGGTATTTCCAACAATGAAGTACACGCGGGGGCTGCAGATGAGACAAACAGAAAAGCGCGCTGCCTTTGGTCACAAACACTCTCAGTCAATAACTCTAACTAACCGGGTATATGGGCGGTTAACTTACCTGCTGGAGCGATGGCTTTTAACTCGCCAAGGGTTCCATGTCTCTCTTTGTTCCTGGACGGGGGCTGGTCCGCCGCTGAAATGTAACGGACAAGAATCGTGAGTCTATCGGTACCACGGGACTGATCCTCAGAGCCGTAGCTTGTAAGGAGTTGACAGGAAACGTACCGGTGGAGAAAAGGCTTCCGTACTTCACTCAGGCACACGGGATAAATCACCATTGCTTGCTATCGTGGCTGGGACTTCCTGGTTAAAAACTCCCGAGCGGTTCTGGGACTTGTAGTTTAATGCACAAGTTGAACGGTTGTTGGCAAACGGTGTGGTGGAATGCCTGGAGGTGTCTC
Organism: Lissotriton vulgaris; assembly: GCF_964263255.1. Taxonomy (NCBI): domain Eukaryota; kingdom Metazoa; phylum Chordata; class Amphibia; order Caudata; family Salamandridae; genus Lissotriton; species Lissotriton vulgaris. The sequence continues at coordinate 1,318,021 of NW_028242037.1, read as the reverse complement.
CACTGTTAATTACTGAAACCTCAATGTTAACTGGTAGTGACCTGAAGGGATCAGATGCTGGGTTTGTAAATTTCAGAAATTTCATTTAAGCCCCGTATTGCTGTATTGAATTTCATTATCAACAGCGCTTCACGCTGGGCTAATTTTGCTTCCAAATCGCCTCCCCGTGGGTCTCTTTCAATTTTGGAAAGGACTGTCCATCTCAGGTCAGTTTGCTCATGTTTCAAATTAGTCCAATAATTTACTAACGGGGCATTTTCGACCCCTCTCCGAATTCGAGATTTATGTTGCGTAATCCGATTTCTGATCTCTTGCGTGGTTTTACCGATGTAGACCAAAGGGCACGGACAAACAATGGTTTCATTACAGCAGCGACACGTCCCGCATTTGTGATGTCCTTTGGTGGGGGGTAGTCCAAATAGACTTTTCAATGTTGGTGCTTTGACAATCGGAAGAGCAGCTCTTACGATATGGTTAGCTACACTTTTCTCTTTTTTATACGCAAATAATGGGGGTGCGGTGAAATCTTCATGGAGATCTTTCAGTAAATGCCAGTTGGACATTATGAGTTTCTTGTGTTGGGTTGCTGCTGGACAGAAAGTGGTGACACAAACCATCCTTTTTAAGTCCGGTTTGATTTTCTTTTCAAGTAAGGTTTCTCGTGGGGTCCACCAAGCTCGTTTAAGGGAGTTTTTTAACAGTTTTTTAGGATATCCTCTTTGAATGAGACGGTCTTTTAAGTGGCCGGCGTGTTTGAAATAATCCTCTTTTCCTGAACAGTTTCGACGGATCCTAAGAAATTGTCCGTATGATAAGTTTTGTTTCAGACTACGTCGGTGGTTGCTGGTGAAGTGCAACGCTTTATTCCTATCAGATGGCTTACGGAATAAGGTGGTACTTAGGCCCTCTTCATGGGGTTCTACTTTCACGTCCAGGAATGTGATGGATTCATTGGATGCTGAAACTGAGAACTTGATGTCGCTTGTTCTTGAGTTAAGCCAACCCACGAATTGGTTCAGTTCTTCATGACCTCCTGTCCGAATAAGGAACACGTCATCTATGTAACGCATGTAGTTGGAAATGCAGTTACTGTATGGATTGTCGTATATAAATTTCTCTTCGAATAGTCCCATGAACATTATAGCTAGCTCTGGAGCAAAGGGGCACCCCATCGCTACCCCCTTTATTTGGTAAAAGAACTCTGCATCAAAGGTGAAGAAATTTTTCTGTAATGCAAAGCGGGCCAAGTCAAGGATGAAATCCGTGGGGACCCTCACTGCTCTTTCCCGATTTTCCAGGAAAACTGTTAAAGTTTCCAGAGCTTGTTCTTGCGGAATTTGAGTGTAAAGAGACACCACGTCTAATGTGACTAGGAGTTGTCTATTACTGTCAAAGTTGATAGTGGCTATTCGGTTCAGAAAAGCAGTGGTGTCTCGCAAATGGGCTGGGATGGTGTCAATGAAGGGTTTCAAAAAGAAATCGATGTATTTTGCTACTGGTTCGAAAAGTGACTCGCAGCCGGAGATTATAGGGCGACCTGGTGGGTTGACCTCATCTTTGTGCATTTTAGGGAGCACATAGAACACTGGGGTTCTAGGATTTTTATTTTGTAAGAAAGCTAGTTCTTTGGGCCCAACAAATCCTTGGTCAAAGCCTCTCTGGATCACTTCAAACATTTGATTTTTTATCTCCAAGGTGGGGTCCTTTCCAATGCGTCTGTAACAATTATGGTCATTTAACTGGCGATGGACTTCCTGTTTATATTTGGTAACGTCCCAGATCACAATAGCTCCGCCTTTGTCGGCCTGCTTGACCACAATGGTGTTGTCATTTTTTATAGTCAATAGAGCATCTTTCTCAGCTTTTGATAAATTATATTTGACAAAGGTTTTCTTTTTTTCAATTGAGGATATTCCAGATAGTACGGTACGTTCGAACGTTGTAACTTCCTTGGGAATTGTGGGTCCTTTGGGACAGAAGGTCGATTTTCTTTTAAGACCTGTGGCCTCCTCTTGTTGTTCTTCTTCTGGTTCATGGAAAAATGTTTTTAAACGGATCTTACGACAAAATTCCAATGTCTCCAATTTCATCTTTACGAAATCAGTGGGTCTAGACGGAACAAAATTGAGCTCTTTGGTTAAGATAGATGTTTCAGCTGGTGTGAGGATCCTGTCAGATAGGTTGAAAATCGGCGATTTATTTAACTCTTGTAGAACTTTTGACGTGTTCTCATCTCCCATGGTTGGGTGAAGCGGGTTCGGCCCCAGGGTTTCTGTTGGCCTCGTCCTAAAAAAGGCGTTTGATTTTGTTGTTGTTGCTGGTATTGACCCGGTCGGTTATCTGTTCTATTTTGAAATGGTCGATTAATGTTGTCTGACTCGCTATCTGATGATGAAGTTGTGTCGGAGAAAGTCACGAATTTTCGGCGTGACCGTCCTTGATTGTCTTGCAAAAATCTACGTGAATCCGTGCGTGTATAAAAGTCCTTATTCAAATAAGTGTAGATGGACTCCAAGGAGAAGTTCTTTTTGTCAACTTCGAATTTGTTGTTTTTTTGAGTCACTGTAAAACCCTAAATTCCAAAATTTCCTTGTCAATTTTTTCCAAAAGTGTTTTAGAATACGTAATTAGTTGGTTGTTTTCAATTTCCCTCTATAAAGTTGCTATCTCTTCTAATTCTTTGAGAGATATCCTGTGTGCGGTCTCGATGGTTAGGACCATGAGGTCTCTACTGCATTTCGTTTCGATCCCACTAAAGCCCTTTTTGTAGACCGGGTCGTCAGTAAAAACGACTGGTATATTACGAATTACAAGTCCTGCTGGGATAGTTCCTGACCGGAGGTGCTGGAGTAGAAAATGACCATGGAGGTCCGTCCGGATCTGTTTTTTACGTAAACGAGTTAGTTTGTCCGACTCATTCTGAGTGTTAGCAGTAAGGCTGAGAGCTGCTGAAACAAACACTGGGGGGTCTCTAATCAGATTCTGTATGTGTTCCTCACTAAAGGCAAGTGTGTCATTTTCAGCCATTACATAAATGAGCACCTCTTGCAAAAGAAAAAGTACAAACAAATAACAGGTGAGTGAAGGGGAAAGAAAGGAGAGAGAACGAAATCACCCCAAAAGTTGTGACCATACACAATTGCCCCTACAAAGGGCAGAAAACAAGTCAATCAAACAGACAACTACCCTGCGGCAGATACTTCCCTGCCTCTCAGGACCTCGCGAGCGATTGCCCGCTCAAAAGTCAAAAAACAAACTAGGGCCTTGACTCCTAACTCAGCGCGGCTGAGTCAAACCAGAACTATAACAAAAAAAGGACCACTGCTGAGAAGTTCCTTTGGCCAACAAAAGATTTGTACAAGTAGCTGTTTTGAATCAAGCACAAACAACCTGCTTAACGTATAGCAACATACATAATTTAATCTTTTTGCTTTTTTCACTTGTTTATGACACTATATTTTAGTGCATGGAAATACAAACAATTTTATATACAATATATACATTAATAACGTTAATAACAAAAAAGACATTTGCACACTTCAAACATACTTGGCCATTCAGTCATACAAAACACATTCATACAAAATGATCTAAACCAAAAGGACAATGGGTCCGCGTATCGGTCGTGAATGAATGGAAGCCATCTGATAGGAATAAAGCGTTGCACTTCACCAGCAACCACCCACGTAGTCTGAAACAAAACTTACCATACGGACAATTTCTTAGGATCCGTCGAAACTGTTCAGGAAAAGAGGATTATTTCAAACACGCTGGCCACTTAAAAGACCGTCTCATTCAAAGAGGATATCCTAAAAAACTGTTAAAAAACTCCCTTAAACGAGCTTGGTGGACCCCACGAGAAACCTTACTTGAAAAGAAAATCAAACCGGACTTAAAAAGGATGGTTTGTGTCACCACTTTCTGTCCAGCAGCAACCCAACACAAGAAACTCATAATGTCCAACTGGCATTTACTGAAAGATCTCCATGAAGATTTCACCGCACCCCCATTATTTGCGTATAAAAAAGAGAAAAGTGTAGCTAACCACATCGTAAGAGCTGCTCTTCCGATTGTCAAAGCACCATCATTGAAAAGTCTATTTGGACTACCCCCCACCAAAGGACATCACAAATGCGGGACGTGTAGCTGCTGTAATGAAACCATTGAGGACTCTGTGTTCACTCATGAAAACATTCATTGGAAGCATGATACATTCACGAACTGTAAAACCAGAAATGTGGTGTATGCCATTGTTTGTCCGTGCCCTTTGGTCTACATCGGTAAAACCATGCAAGAGATCAGAAATCGGATTACGCAACATAAATCTCGAATTCGGAGAGGGGTCGAAAATGCCCCGTTAGTAAATCATTGGACTAATTTGAAACATGAGCAAACTGACCTGAGATGGACAGTCCTTTCCAAAATTGAAAGAGACCCACGGGGAGGCGATTTGGAAGCAAAATTAGCCCAGCGTGAAGCGCTGTTGATAATGAAATTCAATACAGCAATACGGGGCTTAAATGAAATTTCTGAAATTTACAAACCCAGCATCTTATCCCTTCAGGTCACTAGCCGTTAACATTGAGGTTTCTGTAATTAACAGTGGAGACACCTCCAGGCATTCCACCACACCGTTTGCCAACAACCGTTCAACTTGTGCATTAAACTACAAGTCCCAGAACCGCTCGGGAGTTTTTAACCAGGAAGTCCCAGCCACGATAGCAAGCAATGGTGATTCATCCCGTGTGCCTGAGTGAAGTACGGAAGCCTTTTCTCCACCGGTACGTTTCCTGTCAACTCCTTACCAGCTACGGCTCTGAGGATCAGTCCCGTGGTACCGATAGACTCACGATTCTTGTCCATTTCATTTCAGCGGCGGACCAGCCCCCGTCCAGGAACAAAGAGAGACATGGAACCCTTGGCGAGTTAGAAGCCATCGCTCCAGCAGGTAAGTTAACTGCCCATATACCCGGTTAGTTAGAGTTATTGACTGAGAGTGTTTGTGACCAAAGGCAGCGCGCTTTTCTGTTTGTCTCATCTGCAGCCCCCGCGTGTACTTCATTGTTGGAAATACCTTGGTTCTTCGTGCCTGAAATTCTATCCTTTCACGTTTGGATCATTGACCATGTGGTTTAAGGTAGGGTGCGGCTGTTGTCTTATTCAGGGGTTAGGTCTCTTTCTCCTACTAGAACACCTCCCTAAGTAGTGTTTTTTGTTATTGTTACAGAACCTTTTGGTCCTGAGGAGAACCCCGCCACTAATAGGGGTTCGAAACGCGTCGACCACCCGAGTCCCGTATCTGGTTCATAGTTATTGTGTTCCAACTTCACCATCAGCAAGAGATGTGGACACTCTTTCTGAATTGCGAACTGCAAAGACTCTAAAAAACTGTGAAAACACAAAAGGATTGCTTCCATTCATTCACGACCGATACGCGGACCCATTGTCCTTTTGGTTTAGATCATTTTGTATGAATGTGTTTTGTATGACTGAATGGCCAAGTATGTTTGAAGTGTGCAAATGTCTTTTTTGTTATTCACGTTATTAATGTATATATTGTATATAAAATTGTTTGTATTTCCATGCACTAAAATATAGTGTCATAAACAAGTGAAAAAAGCAAAAAGATTAAATTTTGTATGTTGCTATACGTTAAGCAGGTTGTTTGTGCTTGATTCAAAACAGCTACTTGTACAAATCTTTTGTTGGCCAAAGGAACTTCTCAGCAGTGGTCCTTTTTTTGTTATATATTTCCATCTTCACTGGCACCATCTGTTCGGCCTCTTTCAGCGCAAGTGGCGCCATCGGATCCGTGCACGACGCCGGCTCCGAATCCAATTATGGATCCATCGACGCCTGTGCCGCAGATAAGATCCAGGAGAGAGGCCCAGAGGATCTTAGAAGAGGAACAGTATCGTGAAGAAATGGAGGAAGGTGAACTGCATGATTCAGATGTGTGCTTTGCCTGATTGAGAGAGGCCAGTGGCCTAGACGTTTCTCCTGAATGGGAGTTTTCTCCTGATTCTAATGCACCTTCAAAAGATGTAGCATCATATCATGTGGTAGTTAAAAAGGCAGCAGAAATATAGGATATTCAACTCCCTACTACTGAGTTTAAATCTAATCTGTTAACGGAAGTTCTCCATTCACCTTCCTCAGTTATTGATCCTCTATTGCCATTCAATGAGGCAATTCTTGAGCCTGTGCTGAAGGTTTGGCAAAAACCTCATTCTGCACCTGCAGTTTCCAGGTCTATTGCAAGAAGATACAGGGTGGCTCCTGGAGACCCAGAGTTTTTATCGGCTAATCCTTCCCCAGAGAGCTTAGTAGTTCAAGATGCATGTTCAAAGAGTTCTTCGGGAGCATTCCCTCAAGTTCCGGCTGAAAGACAATCAAAGAGGCTTGATCAATCAGCCAAGAAAGTGTTCTCCTCTGCAAGCATGGCATTGAAATCAACGAATACTACCTGTCTGATGGGTAGATACATCCATGCTTTGATGGACTCATCTAAACAGTTGCTGCCTAAGTTGTCTGAGGAAGACAGGAAGAATTTTGAGGAGGTTTTATACGATACCCAAGCTGCTGCACGTCAAGTAATTCAGAGTGGATTAGACACGGCTGACTCGGTAGCAAGGATCATGGGCTCTTCTGTGGCTACTAGAAGGAGTGCTTGGTTGAAGTCTACGGAGTTTTCAACAGATGTTCAAGCTACTCTGTTGGACCTAACCTTTGATGGTTCAGGGCTCTTCGGAAAGAAGGCTGACGCTGCCTTAGAAAGATTTAAGGACAGTAAGGCAACAGCTAAATCTCTTGGCTTACAGTCTCAACCTAGATGGTCAGCTTTCAGGAGATTCAAAGGGTTTGGGAGATCATCCTTTCTTTCCTATGGTCAAACTCGTCAGCAGCAGCAACAGCCACAACAGAATTATCTATACAAATAATATAGAGGAAAAAGTAGAGGTCATCATCAGGCCGTCAACCCTCCTCCTACTCTTCCCCTCCTATCACCGCAGCAAAGCAGCCCTAGATTCCCCATTCCGGATCATGTGGGTCGGCTTACTCATTTTCTGCAAGATTGGGAATCGGTCACTACAGACCTATGGGTTCTCAATCTTGTAGAGAATGGGTATGCTCTTCCCTTTCGGGAATTTCCTCCAAATTCCCCTCCTTGCCAAGGGGCTTGCTCGGAAGAACATCTCCTTCTCCTGCAGGAGGAAGTTCTAACCTTACTGAAAAAGGGTGCAATAGAGGTGGTTCCAGAGCAGGAAAGGGATCAGGGGCGCTACTCCGGTATTTCCTGATTCCCAAGAAGGATGGCAGGTTGCGTCCAATCCTGGATCTCAGGAATATTTTTCTGAAACAAGAGAAGTTCAAGATGCTCACCCTTGCGCAGGTTCTTCAGGCACCGCAGCAAGAGGACTGGATGGTGTTGATCGACTTGCAGGATGCGTACATTCACATTCCTATCCTGAAGTCGCACAGGAAGTATCTCCGTTTCACGGTGGGCTCGCAGCACTATCAGTTTGTGGTCCTCCCATTTGGACTTACTACTGCACCTCGAGTCTTCACCAAGGTGATGTCAGTGGTGGCAGCCCATCTCAGAAAATTGGGGATTCCAGTTTTCCTCTATCTGGACGACTGGCTTCTCAAGGCGGAGTCTCCAGTGAAGGTGCTTCATCATTTGCAGGTGACAACCCAGCTGTAGTACAATTTGGGTTTTTCGATAAATGTACCCAAGTCTCGCTGGTGCCCTCACAGCGCAACCTGTTGACAGAGGCAGTACTGGACACTACTGCGTGTCGGGCATTCTCTCCTCCTCAAAAGATTCTCGACATTCAGGAAATTATTCCCTTGTTTTACAATGGAGCGGTTGTTCCAGTCCTGAAGGTCCTTTGTCTGCTCGGTCTGTTTGCTTCCTGTATTCTGTTGGTCAACCATGCACGCTGGCACATAAGGGCGCTCCAGTGGTTCCTCCGCAGGCAGTGGTATCAGCACAATGGGGATCTCAGGGAGTCAGTGAGGATCTGCAGAGAAGCTGCAGCAGATCTGTTTTGGTGGGGCATGGAGGGCAATCTGTCCCAAGGAAAGCCCTTCCATCTTCCTCCATCGGATGCCACAGTTATAACTGATGCATCCACTCTAGGGTGGGGTGCTCATCTGGGGGACCTGGAGATCAAGGGTCTTTGGTCTCCGGAGGAAAAGTTGCTTCACATCAACCTTCTAGAGTTGCGGGCAATACGCCTAGCGCTCAAGGCCTTCCTCCCCTTTGTGGGCAGTCGGTTCAAGTCCTGACGGACAACACTACCGTGATGTGGTATGTCAACAAACAGGGAGGGGTAGAGTTACAGTGTTTCTGCAGAGAGACTCTGCATCTCTGTTCCTGGGTCCAGGACCATCAGATTTGTCTGATGGCAAATCATCTGGCCAGAGTTCTCAACTTGCGCGCAGACAGTCTCAGTCGGCAGTTCTCTGCAGACAACGAGTGGAGGCTTCTTCCGGAGGAGGTTCGCCATGTCTTCCAGACCTGGGGAACTCCTGGGGTGGACCTGTTTGTAACTCACGAGCACGCTCACTGCCCGTCATTCTGCAGTCTCCAGTATCCGATGCAGGGAAAAATGGGAGACGCGTTTCAGTTGAGTTGAGGCTCACTACTCCTTTACGCGTTTCCTCCCATACCTTTGATTCCTCGGGTTCTGAGGAAGGTTTGCCAAGACCGGGCCCAAGTCATATTGATCACCCCGGATTGGCCAAGAAGGGTGTTGGTGCACAGATCTTCTCTACCTCTCCTCGTGCCCTCTGCTCCGTCTCCCTCTCAGGGCAGACCTTCTCTCACAGTCGCAGGGGCAGGTTATACACCACCACCTCCTGAGCTTACATCTTCACGCCTGGAGATTGAATGGGGTAACGTGAATTCTTTTCCCTTCCTCCTGATGTGGTGGATGTTATTTTGTCCACCAGACTTCTCTCCACCACTATCTATCCCTATAGGTGGTCTAAATGTGTCGGTTGGTGTGGGGAGAAGTCTATTGACCCTTTAAAGGCTCGTTTATCTAACATTCTTCAGTTTGCTCTATCTCTGGCCCAGCAGGGTTTTGCTGTGGCTACTGTAAAAGGTTTTCTTTCGGCCTTGTCAGCATTCCTTTGTTTGCCAGACCAGCCATCTTTGTTTAAATCACCTGTGGTATTACATTTTATCAAGGGACTTACCAACAAATTCCCTCCTACTCCTTTTGTTGTGCCTCAATGGGACTTAAATCTTGTCTTAACCTACTTGATGGGTTCACCTTTTGAACCTTTGCACAAGTGTCCCATGAGACTGTTGTATTTTAAGACTGTTTTTCTTGTAGCAAATACCCCGGCAAGGAGGGTAGGTGAGCTTCAAGCTCTTAGTTCTAAACCCCCATTCTTGACCATTCATGTTGAAAGAATGGTACTCAGGTACAGGGCTGCTTTTCTGCCTAAGGTGGTAACTCCTTTTCATCTGGGGCAGTCCATTACCCTTCCTACCTCCTATCCCCCCCCCCATTCTTCCAAGGAGGAGTAACGACTTCACCATCTGGACCCTAAGAGGGCGGTGAGCTTTTATCTCGATAGGACTAAGGACTATCATGTGGACGACCAGCTTTTTGTGGGATTTGCTGGCTGCAGGAAGGAAAAAGCGGTGCACAAGCACACACTTTCAAGATGGATTATCTTGTGCATTAAGATTTGCTACGCCCTGGCTGGTAAGGATCCTCCAGAGGGTATAAGAGCTCACTCTATTTGAGCAAATTCTTCTATATCTGCTTTGTCTAGGGGTGTACCTGTGGAGGACATTTGCAGAGCGGCAACTTGGGCCTTCCTCCCCACTTTCGTGAAGCATTACTGCTTAGATTCCGAAGTGAGGAGGGATGGTCATTTTGTGCGTTCCATCCTACAGGATTTCTTGGTATAGAGGAGTGGACACCCTCCTACGGGACTGGGGACTGCTGTGGGATTCTATTGACAAGGTGAGGAATCCACTGGCAAAGATTACATTTAGAAACTCACTGGGCACAACAGGGCGTTTTAAAGGGGAGACACTATCCTAGTTCAGAAGAACAAGTTACTTACCTTCGGTAACGCTTTTTCTGGTAGATACAGTATCTGCCTGTGGATTCCTCACATGCCTACCCGCCTACCCCTGTTGTCCAATCTTCTATACCTGCAAGTATTTATGTTGTATCTTACAATGGGAATGTTTAATTATTTTTACCTTTTGAATTGTCTTTACACTATGTGTTTTGGTTCAAAAACTCTGTATTGTGTATACTATACTTGTTTATGTCGGTCCATCCGTGTCCGTCCGTTTCTCTGTGACGTTGTCCATGACCTCGCCGGCGTGGAGAGCTAAAAAGATTTCTGAATGGCTGCTGGCACAGGGGATATTCACAAGGTGAGGAATCCAAAGGGAGATACTGTATCCACCAGAAAAAGCATTACTGAAGGTAAGTAACTTGTTCTTCAGGGACATTATAGTTAGATGGACATTTCACTCCTACAAAACCAGAGAAATTCAGCCATTATAGTTAGTTGAGCTAACTATAACTTGTGCCCCTGCACTGCACTCCTGATGACATCACATATTACATCACTTATGACATGGTCAGTGACATCACTCATTACATTTCAAATGCCATCACTCATGACATCACTGATGACATCCCCCAATAAGTTCATGAGTGCGTCTGTGAGTGGCTGTATGGGTGGGTAAGTGTGTGTATGGTCTTAATTGGTGAGTAAATGGATGTCTCAATGGTACATGTATGAGTAACTACATATGGGAAAGGCAGTATATGTGAGTGTTGGAGTAAATAAGTGACTATATGTGAGAATGAGTGACTGTGAGATTGGCTGTGTGGATGAGTGTGTGCTTGTGTCGGTGATTGTATAAGAGAGTAAGTATGTGTTAGTATCTGTATGAATAAGTGAGGTGGTGTGTGTATAACTGTATAATGAGCAAATGGCAGTGTGATTGATTCTTTGGGTGACTGACTAGGTGTGTGAGTAACTCTATGGTGAGCGGTGGAGTGTGAGTATCTGTATAGGGGTGTGAGTACATATATCAGTGGCAGTATTGATCAGTGACTGCTTGTATGAGGGAATGTATGGGTGAGTGGATGTGTGTGTAGACCTATGTATCAGTGAGTGGGTATATATTTACTGGTATTGGCGTGTCTATGGTTTCGAGAATGTTAGTCTGTATTTTTGAGTAGGTGTATAAAAGGTTATATTTGAGTGTGAAGAGGTGCATCAGATCTTAAGTGGATGATGTCATCAGTGATGTCATAAATCATGTAATTTGAGATGTCATCAGTCATGTCACTGACCATGTCATGAGTGATGTAATATGTGACGTCATCAGCAGTCCATTGCGGGGGCATGAGTTATAGTTAGCTCAACTAACTATAACGGACACATTTCTCTGATTTTGTACAAGTGAAATGTCCAACTAACTACAACATCCCTGAAACCTGTGGTTTTTTTCAGTGAATTTCTAAGGTCATTTAAATGCTAATTTCTAACTATAATGTCCCTGAAACCTATGTTTTTTCAGTGAATATATATATTGGGTGGTGTTGGGTGAAGCACAAAAGGATCTATTTAAGAGACTGAAGGTACAAGGCTACAGCCAGAAAGTGTTGATGTCAGCAGAGGCAAAAGTGAAAAATAAGAAAAGAGAAGATGTGTTGTTCAGTACAAAGAACAGTAGGAAACAATCTAATGACACAGGCCCAGTGTGCTTAATAACAGGATATTCAGTCTATCATGCCAGGCTACGTAACATCCTACATAGAAATTGGAACATTGTTGAACGTGGCCCAGTCAATAGGCCCTGCATTTCCTTGTGCCCCTCTAATAACATTCAGAAGGGCAAAATGCATGCGCAGGGATCATATAACTGCAAAACTGATTTTGCACTGTACGTGCTTGAGTACACTTGCCACAAGCAATAGGTGGGGAGTAAGATACACAAAGTCCATATCAGGATACTACACCACCTAAGAGCCATAGCCAATGATGGCAAAAGCTACCCAGTAGCTAGACAAGCAAATCAATGTCATCAAGGAAACACGAATGATTTAGCATATTATCTCATTGACTGTGTCCCTAGCAATCCTAGGTGGGAGGGGGCAATAGACAGCTCCAGCTAAGAAGACTTGAAACAAGGTGTATATATTTACGCTGAATACCATAATACCACAGAGATCGAACTCCGATGACAAGCTAATATTTCTCCTTTAACTAGGAACTCCTGCTCCGGCAAGAAGAGGTGTTTGGTATATTTATTCAAAAATTATTCCCACAATTTTATTTTGATTGGTTTATTTTTAAATATTCAATTTTATTCTGGGAATTAATAATTACGATATTTGAAAGGAATATGTGATACTCCTCAGTTACTGTGTTCAGTTAGCATAGTGATACAAGGGGAGTTTACTAGTAAATATTTCTGTTATATTCCTGTACCAGGGTCACGGCCCACTGGGACATAATTACTGTTTAAATGTTTGTAATAAAACATTACACGTATATCGATACTGTTATTGTTTGCCAACTGGGAGCATAATCTGCGACTGTTCTATCAGAACGTAATGATCACATAGGATATGATGGGGTAAACAGAATAAGACTATTTAAAAGTGTAAAACATCTGGTAACATGTTTGGAAATCTCCTTTACCCCATTTACTGGATATAACAATGAAGTGTCACATATACTGGTATACATCATTTCAAGCTTTAATTTATATGTCTATGTGTGTGTGTATATATATGTATGTAGTTTATCAAGAAGAGAGAGAGGACTAGGTGGCTAGTCTGTATCCCCAGGTATTTTATGTTAATCAGAGAGGACTAGCCTTTTTGTGAAGGTTTATAGGACTCAGGACTGTATGACAAAGTGGAAACCATTAAGTTTCTTCATGAAGCCCTCACCCACCAACCTAGTTGGTGGCATGCTTCATCATCGGGCCCACCCTGTGACACCAAATGTGTCCCGGGTGTACTACTACGTCTGATTACAGCGGAGCTGGTATGTTGCTGAGTGTGCTGTGTGGGTGACGTGGACCACACCTGGATGTAGGAGGTCCTAATATACACTCAAATCACATCCGCTTGCCTTGCTTTAATGCTAACATAGGCCCAGATATTAAAGATTAATTATCCCCTCGGGTACTGGGACCACTCTATAGCCTTTTTAAAACTCACTTTCACGTCACCCACGCTGCACACTCTATGAAAATCTGGGTCATACTTTAGAATAGTGTTGAGCTCAAGGGTTCTTGTAATATGCACAACCTGGGTGGCTGATTAGGTTGTAAATATCACCAGAACCCAGAGAAGGCAATATATGTCTATATTACACAAGTTACCTGGTGCATGTTTTCTATAACATCTGTATTTTGGAGGAGTTAGCTTGTAAACACAGTTTTATTCCAAGTGCAGCACTAATTGAAATTAGTCTTTCGGTTTTGTTTAGTTTTCATTAATAAACTATTGATAAAACAACAGAAATAGTTGCAGAAAAGTGGATGTTTGCAAGTCCTTGAATGCAGTATTTACTACATAATTATGGATTGGCAACATTAGCTACATACTTTGTTTGCATAATTAGAATAATTTGAAGGTTTCACATGAAATGTTGTTTCTAACTTAAAAGCATGGATTTAATAGTGTCAGCAAATTAGCTGCAAAATATGCGTTGTGTCTTAATAAATTAGATACACTTGCTGCTTAATTTGGTTATCTATGCCGCATAATCCTAGTAGCCCGGAAAATTGTATAGCCCTGTAGAGTACTTTGGGAATTGTCATTATGGTGACGATTTCCATATTCCACAGAGAACCATAACACTTTTGTTCCATATTGCTCTGTAAACTGTGAAATAGGGGCTTTTATACAACTGCATTCTGGGCAGTGATATAACTGAAACATTTGATATAGGCATCAGTGGTCTCTAACCTTTTATATAAAAGAGCTACTTATGATTGTTAAAAATAGTCCTCATGTACTATCCATGTTGCCAATTGTTACAGTAGTAACCACATCATAGACAATCATATTAGTAGCACACCTTGCAGAAATACTAGCAGTGCCCATCCTGATGTATACCACAATCTTGAATGAAACTAAAACATCATATTTTGAATATTTGCGAGAAAGTACATGGTTAAGTTAAAATTTTAAGTTCCACACCAACGAACCTTGAAAGCATATATCTTCCAAACAAATAAATGTGGTGTTAAGAATGTAAATAAAACTATGCATAACTTCCCATACTTACTTCCTTGATATCGTGTTAGTCCATGTGCTGCATGTAATATTTTTGCAGAAGGATATTCAGAAATCTGCATTTTAATCAAGCACCACCCTCTAATACATTACACAGGATAACTAACAGCAGTGTCAGGAAATGCTTTATCATAATAAAATCATAATAAAATACCTCAGTGTTGCTAATGGCATAGTAGTGGTAGTGGCACAAGAAATACTAAAAGGTATAAATCTTCATACCTCAGTATGGGCTACCATTTTGGATTTTCAATCTTTTTTGTTTACAAACCTCAGCATATCAGTTTTATATAATTTTATATCAAATATGCACTTCCCAATTTAGGTTAACATACTGAAAGAAAATCTTGAATTTTTCTTGCAGAGGGACCTTCTTTAACATGGATAGATTAGTACCTCTGAATTAATGTTTGTCCTGAGCTGTACTTCAGGAGCTACATCCAGGGTACTAGGTAACTACCAGTAGCTGTCAAGCTACCCTTTGGAGACCCCGATATACATGTTCAAATGTTGTCAACAGCATGATAAATTAATATAGAAGCAGAATATAGTGAGTAATTCTTTATTGTTCTGTTAATTAAAACCATTACAATGTATAATATTTCACAATAGTTAAAACAAGCTTTTAGTGCTACAATAAGAGAGAAGAAAGTATAAAATCTGTGTGACTGAGAGTCTGTCGTGAGTTTCAGTAAACGTATTCAGAGCACAGGATTGTTTTTAGTAACAGATTTCTTAAGTCAAGATGAAGATCGGGCCCATGACAATAGGCCTCGTTTTTTCACAAAACTGTCCAGGAATTTTGCAGAATATAATATTTTGTACGTATTTATTCATTTTAAAAAAAGACTCAAAATACTCAACTAATTAATTACATAAGACCTCAGTTAAGAATCTTTCCCAAGACTGGTGAGAACCACTATCACTAAGTTATTTTGAAAATGAAGAGCATATTTTAAGAGGGTGCTGCTGAAATATAGCTTATTGATAGAGAACATGAGGTTCCGTGCAGAGAAGGAATCATTTTCAGCAGCAATTAATGATCTATATTTGCATCTATGTTGGTATAAAAATATTTACTACTTCATAATGTCTTCAGAGCTCAAGTGATCACACAGTGAAATGGGTAAAACGTGATACACTGCTTATCTTAAAATTGCAAAGGACCAATGATGATTCATAAAATATTTGCACTGCTCCTATGAGGATCAGTTGAGTGGCATAATCTAAGACAGCTACAATTGCCCTGTTCAGCAATGGCATTTTGAGCCGCAAGGATTAATGGCTGATCATCCGTACTGTGAGAGCTTGATAAGGCAGGGAGTCCTATCAAAATACATTTTCAGGTGACTAAAAATATATTACTAGCCGTGGGCGGAGAACTCCGCTCCGCCCGCGAGTGTGCAGAGTTTTGCCTACTCCACGTTCCGCGGAGAACACGGAGTAGGCAAATTTACACACACTCCGTGGCGGGACGGTGTGGGCCCACCACCCGCCTCCACCCCCTTATTAAAAATGTATTGACAGCACATTAAGGAGTAAAGAAAAAGACTCACCTTCACTGCGGCATCCCTGGGTTACCGTCCTCCTTTTCCTTGCATTTCAGGGTGATCTGCACATGATCGCACGCCCGCACATGCGCCTTCCCTGCGAGAAATGCGCAGGTGCGCACACATGCAGAGATCACCCTGAGACATGAGAAAGAGGAAGACGGCAGCCCTGGTGCGCTGTAATGAAGGTAAGTCTTTTTTCTTTACTCCTTATCGCACTTTTATTTAATTTTTAATATGGTGGTTGCAGGCTGGTGGCGGAGCGGAGCAAAGTTCCACGGATTTTCTCCCCAACTCCGTGGACCTCCGCATAGTGTCGGTTCGCCATCTACGCCCAGGGTCGTATATTACAGCAAGGTTTGTCAGAAAACAATGGATGAATGTGTGCCACACAGGTTACTCGCTGACGAAAAAACAACAAAATAGATTAAAAAAAATAGCAAACAAATTGATATTAGAGTGATGGTGTGTGACTAGCCAAGAGAGTGATAAGGTGAACACCAGAGTTTAGCTAAACACGTGCAACCATCGTGAAGTAAATGTGCCCGGGTGGCAGCCATCTTGGACACATAATAGCCCAAGCAGACACCTCCTATCTCAATAATTGGTCAGTTGGCCAACACACATGGCCTCTCTGGAAGGCAGCTTTTCTACTCAGATGCTCCTGCATGCTGATTTACACAGCCCGCTCCACTTGGCAGCACCATACTGGGCTTCACTGTTCATAACAGCCTGTCTACTTTTGTGTGGATATTCTACAAACAGGTTGCTCACTGCTCTTGCTGAACTCTGTTTTTACCTACAGGCAATCTCTTGAGCTCTTTCAGGACATGTCTACTTCAGTTTGAAAGAATATATTTTTTCTGTGCTTTTAAGGCGATACTAGCAATTATGATTAACCAATGTCTGTACCCTTAGACTTGGCTTGTCAGCCATAGCTGGTGTTTATTTACTGCTTTCCTCGAAGTAAGTCCTGAGTCATTTTTAGGTCTTGCTGAGCCAATGCGCTTGCGCATTGCTGGCAAGATTATAGTAAGGGGAAAAGAAAAGTCTACCAAAGACTTTTGGAATGCGGTTTATGGCCAGTGCATGTGAGGCAATGAAGCACGAAGCTGGCACACGGCATGTGCACGTTGCCAGCCACATGCCACACCATTTGTTGTTGAGCCTCGGCATTAGACTTCAAAGGAAGCCGCTCCCCCGCCCCCGCCACACAATGCCAAAAGCTTGTTTTTTCAATTTCAGCATGGCGCACGGAAGACTTGCCTGCTTTGCCAAAGCTTGTCTCTGATTTTGTATCACTCACCGTATTTGCACCTCTGTTCAACTTATTATAAATAGATGATTCTTCTCTCTGGCTACCTGGTTATTGGCGGCATCACCTCACGCCTTTGCATTTTTCCCACTTCACCAAATGTGTGTCTATTTGTTTTGTGCTTGTCTCTCTCTTCGTCTCCCCCTCCTCCACTGCAGGCTCAGCATAAGATAATGCGCCACACTGCTCGGCTGCGCTGTGCCTGTCTCAGCTACCCTCTCCCACCCCCACCCCCTTACAACAGCCGCTCTAATGCCATTGAAAGGCAACACTTGCCTACTTTGCCAAAGCTTGTTGAGTGTTATGTTGAGTTCTCTTGCGCTCCGTTTACAGATCTATATTTACCGCTTACATGCTTGATCATGCATTAAATGTTGAGATTCCCACTTAAATTTCCCGAGCAGTTTATTTAACTAACACATATGGTAGTTCACACGCACACACACACAGGCATGTGCTTTCTATTCAGCAAGCTGTTACTCTGTGTCATTATTTCAGGTACATCCTCCCAAACGTTTTCTCACTTTTCCACCGATTAGCCGGGCTTTTGTCAGAGGTACCTCTTTGTACTCACAGATCAAAGGGAAGAAAATGGACGCGCTTCACTCATTATTCCATGTCAGAGTACCTTTTTTCTTCATTGTTGCTAATCCTACATTACTTGTTTTCCTTCCACACATAGAATATGCAGCATTGTCTCCATCATTTAGAGATAACTTTAAGAGGCTGCATTTGGCATCCAGGTCACATTGCATCAATTTCCTCATCAGAAAATACCTTTTCACCTTTTCGGTAACAACAAAATGGGAGTTCCTGGATACCTTTGAGTTTCATCCACCCTGTATCCTGCATCATTGAATACTTGTGTCTGAATCGTCATCTGACGGTATATAGTTACAAAAATATGTTTCAGTCCAAAGCTACTATTTGAAACCTGATGCATAACACCATGAATTGCAATATCACAGTTTTTGTGTAAATCACAAATCGGTGTAGTTAAAGAATAATTTGCATAAACTGCAAATCTGTGGCTTGAACCAAAGCATACTTCACTTGAACTTCTATCCACCTCCACGTAGAAGGTGAAACTGTTTCAGCACAACAACAAAAACCACAGTGTATTTTATGTGTTAACTCGCCTCTTCCTATAAGGCGCGGTTTTCAGTGACTTCTGGTTTTTCATCCAACAAAATGGTAGAACTTTTACATGTGCTTCTAAGTACATTTAACGGTAGAAGTCCCAGCCTGCTTAAAGTTGTTGACTGTAAAATCTAGACTAACTTCAGATAGAATTGTTGCCCTCTAAACATATGATGCAAATTCCTCTTAGAACCAATCAAGTGAAATTTAAACGGGAAGACATCTCAATGCCTCTCACCACTCTTCCCTCTCACCTCTCTCACCACTCTCCCCTCTCACACCACTCTCCCCTCTCACACCACTCTCCCCACTCACACCACTCTCCCCTCTCACACCACTCTCTCCCCTCTCACACCACTCTCTCCCCTCTCACACCACTCTCTCCCCTCTCACACCACTCTCTTCCCTCTCACACCACTCTATCCCCTCTCACACCACTCTCCCCTCTCACCACTCTACCCTCTCACCACTCTTCCCTCTCACCACTCTCTTCTCTGCCCCCTCTTCCCTCTCTCATCTTTCCTCTCTCCTCACTCTTCTCTCTCTCCTCTCTCTCTTCTCTCCTCTCTTCACTCTCCCCACTCTCCTGACTCTCCTCTCACAACTCTCACCACTCACCACTCACCACTCTCTCCACTCTCCCCACTCTCCCAACTCTCCCCTCTCACCACTCACCACTCTAACCACTCTCCCCTCTCACCACTCTCCCCACTCTCCACTCTCCCCACTCACCACCCTCCTCTCACCCCTCTCACCACTCTCCCCTCTCACCACTCGCCCCTCTCACCACTCTCCCCTCTCACCACTCTCCTTTCTCACCACTCTTCCCTATCACCACTCTCCGCTCTCACCACTCTACCCTCTCACCACTCTAGCCTCTCACCACTCTCTCTCCCCTCTCACCCCTCTCACCACTCGCCCCTCTCACCACTCTCCCCTCTCATCACTCTCCCCTCTCACCACTCTCCCCTCTCACCACTCTCCCCTCTCACCACTCTCCTCTCACCACTCTCCCCTCTCACCCCTCTCACCCCTCTCACCACTCTCACCACTCACCACTCTCTCCACTCTCCCCACTCTCCCGACTCTCCTCTCTCACCACTCACCACTCTAATCACTCTCCCCACTCACCACTCTCCTCACTCTCCCCACTCTCCCCACTCACCAACCTCCCCTCTCCCCTCTCACCCCTCTCACCACTCTCCCCTCTCAACACTCGCTCCTCTCACCACTCTCCCCTCTCACCACTCTCCCCTCTCACCACTCTTCCCTCTCACCACTCTCCGCTCTCACCACTCTACCCTCTCACCACTCTAGCCTCTCAACACTCTCTCTCCCCTCTCACCACTCGCCCCTCTCACCACTCGCCCCTCTCACCACTCTCCCCTCTCACAACTCTCCCCTCTCACCACTCTCCCCTCTCACCACTCTCCCCTCTCACCACTCTACCCTCTCACCACTCTACCCACTCTTATCACTCTACCCACTCACCACTCTACCCACTCTACCCACTCTACCCTCTCACCACTCTACCCACTCTATCCTCTCACCACTCTACCCTCTCACAACTCTACCCTCTCAACACTCTACCCTCTCAACACTCTACCCTCTCAACACTCTCCCCTCTAACCCCCTCCACTCTCACCCCTCCCCCCACTCTCCCCCTCTCACCACTCTCCCCTCTACACTATCACCCCTCTCCCCTCTCTCCACTCTACCCTTTTACCACTCTCACCTTTCGCCACACTCCGCTCTCCTCACTCTCCAGTCTCACCTCTCTCACCCCTCTCATCCCTCTCCCCACTCTCCCCTCTACACGATCGCCCCTCTCCCCTCTCACCACTCTACCCTTTCACCACTCTCCCCTTTCACCACTCTCCCCTTTCGCCACACTCCCCTCTCCCCACTCTCCAGTCTCACCTCTCTCACCCCTCTCCCCACTCTCTCCCCTCTCACCACTCTCCCCTCTCACCACTCTCCTCTCTCACCACTCTCCTCTCTTACCACTTCTCGCCTCTCTTCTCCTCTCCTTCCTCTCTCTCCTTCCTCTCCCCTCTCCTCACTCTCCCCTCTCCACTCTACCCTCTCTCCTCTCCCCTCTCTCCTCTCCCCTCTCTCCTCTCCCCGCTCTTCTCTCTCCCCTCTCCTCTCCACTCTCCCCTCTCTCCTTAGTCTAATTTTTCTCCCCTCCCCTCTCCCATCTCTCCTCACTCTGCCTTCTCCCCCTCTCCTCTCCCATATCTCCTTAAGTACACACAATTGTCAATGAGCAATTACACTGCACTCTATGCAACATACAGTCCAAATACCACTCAGTGCCACATAATTACATGCTACATATTTACACTTCGCTCGACGCAACATACACTCTAAATTCCACTCAGTGCCATATAATTACACACCACATAATTATACTGCACCCAATGCAACATACACAACAAATACCACTCAGTGCCACATAATTACACTGCACTCAATGCAACATGCACTCCAAATAATTTGTGAGTATCAATGGCCTCCTGAATTCTAAGTCAGAAAATTCCTAGGACAGGGAAAACAACAATGTGAAAAAATATATTTCCTAGGCAATTATGAATAATAATGACAGTGCTCCATGGAGGGCTCAACAAAAAACAAGAGAAAACAAATGTCTAAAAAGTACAGCGTATTTTATTATATGTTCTGTACTAACTGTAGTATGTAGAATAGATAAAACAAAACAGATAAAATCTCATTTTTACATACATACATAATATCCACATAATAAATCATATAAGATTAAAAATAAAAAATACAGTAGTAATGCACTCCAAATACCACTCAGTGCCACATAATTACACGCCACAAAATTACACTGCCCTCAATGCAACATACACTCCAAATACCACTCAGTGCCACATAATTACACGCCACATAATTACACTATACTGAATACAACATACACTCCAGACAATACCACTCAGTGCCACATAATATATCTATCTATCTATCTATCTATCTATCTATCTATCTATCTATCTATCTATCTATCTATCTATCTATCTATCTATCTTTCTATCTATCTATCTATCTATCGCCCTCACTCTATCTATCGCCCTCAAGCTATCTATATATCGCCCTCACTCTATCTATCGCCTTCACTCTATCTATCTATCTATCTATCTATCTATCTATCTATCTATCTATCTATCTATCTATCTATCTATCTATTTTATCGCACTCACTCTATCTATCGCCTTCATTCTATCTATCTTTCGCCCTCACTCTATCTTTCGCCCTCACTCTATCTATCTATCGCCCTCACTCTATCCATCTATCGCCCTCACTCTATCTATCTATCTATCGCCCTCTCTCAATCTATCTATCACCCTCACTCTATCTATCTATCTATCCATCGCCCTCACTCTATCTATCTGTCTAGCTATCGCCCTCACTCTATCTATCTATCGCCTTCAATCTATTTATCGCCCTCCCTCTATCTATCTATCGCACTCACTCTATCTATTGCATCACCACAGCATCACTCAGCACCACCACAGCATCACTCAGGGGCTCCACAACATCACTATGCGCTACCACAGCATCACTGAACGCCATAGCATCACTCGTCGCCACCACAACATCATTCAGCGCCACCACAGCATCAATCTGTGCAACCATTCAACAACAGCTGGTTCAAATATGTTCTCTCAATGTTTCAAGCTTTATTACAAATGTCACAAAAAGATGTTAATATTTTACTTCTGTTCTTGGATTTTCGTCACAATAAAATACACTGAACATAATCTTCACACAAGTTATTTACAAAAGTTTAAGCTATTGCCATTATAAATTACAATAACTTTAATTTAAGTATTAATTATTAAACAAAATTAAAAGCCTTTGTTATTTGTAATATCAATACATCTAAGTCACGTAAACACAACACATATTGCATTACAAATGCTACAGGTGTCACATTTGCGAAAGTTACAACTATTGGCATTGTAAATGACAAAGCTAATAATTTCGCTATTTTCAAACCCAACACATCAATAAAAAATGTGTCATTTACAATACAAATAGCTAAAACGTTCCTAATGCGAGACTTATTGCATTGCAAATGCTTGATTGATACTGTGTTCATCTTATCGCTCTCTCGGTTAGTCATAAACCAAAACTCTGATACCTTTTTGTAGTCTGTGTGGCACACATTCATCCATTTTTTCTGATGAACCTTGCTGTGATATTTTTTAATCATATGTAAATGTGCTTTTGATAGTACTTCAACAATCTCCAAGAGTCCTGCTAATGACCCATTAATTCTCATGGAACGAAATGCCATCAACAAATAGGGCAATTGGAATTCTCTTGGATTATTCCACCCACTCAACTGTTACTCATATTTGTGTTGCCAATATTTTATAAATCATCATTGTTCCATTCTATGTTTTATATATGCACTGTCTTATCTTTTTTTTATTCATGTCACTTTGTGATCACCTGAGAACTGACAACTTATGAGGCAGTACACATTTTACCAGCATTGGTAGTCGATGTTGTTTCTTTTATTGATGCAAATGTTGATCATTCATTGCTATTGGAAATGTTTCCCTCTCCACATGCAATCCCTGTTCTACATATAAGCTACATTATAGCAGCACTATGGGGCACATGCATCAACCAAAAAACGGTTGCAAACGGGCAAACAGTCGCAGAATCTGCCCCTTTGCGACCAGAATTTCTACATTTGGGATGCATTATCCCAAATGCAAAAATCACTGTTTAGTGAATCGCTAAATTTGCGATTACTTAAATTGCGATTGTATTTAAGGAACCACAGATTGCGATTCCTTAAATGCAATCCATTAAACCCATTTCGCTAATATGAATCGCAAATGACCATCAATCTAAAATTGCATTTTTCACAGTCACATGTTACACACACATGCCCTTGGGGCATGTGTGTGTGCAACATGTGGTTAGATTGTAATTTCAGGGGTGCAACAGGGTATCCTATTGGAACCCTTGTACCCTTGAAATTGAATGCGCAATTTGCGAGTACCAATTGTGCATGCAATTCCCATTCATTCCTATGGCCTCTCGGCCCATAGGAATGAATGGGAATCAGTTCCTTAATTGTGACTCGCAATTTGTGAGTCGCAATTAAGGAATATGTAGGAATCGCAAGATTTTATGCGATTCCTGCATGCATAGGCAATAGCGATTCTTCAATTGCGATTCCTTAATAATCGCAATTAAAGAATTGCTATTGTCTATGTTGATGAATGTGCCCCTATATGTTACAATCTGCTGCTGACATTCAAAATTACCTAGTGATGGTGGTACCCGCCAGACTCCAAGAACCTTCCTAACTCAGGTCTAATGTAATGAAATCATGGAGTATTCATGTCTGTGTTTTGTAATAACTACTTTAAAAATGGAAAACCAAATATTTGTGGCCAAAATATTGTATTATGCTTCCATATCAATTTGTCATGCTATGGACATAAGAACATATATATCATGGGTCTCCAGAGGGAAGTCAGAAGCTACTGGTAGTGTCCCATCACCCCGGGGGTGGCCCCCTGAATTGCAACATACTTAATTCAGAGGTTCTAATGTACTCATATTACATAAGGTCCCTTTTCAAGAAAAAGTCAATATTTTAGGTGTATAGTTGATTGACAAACATATAGAAACTGAATATTGAGGTTTGTAAACATAAAGATTGAAAATCCAAAACATATTTAAGTTGCCCTCTGAGTAATTGTTCACATGGTATTGTGGAGATTTGTTGCTTTCAGTATGTTCTTTGTGCCAGTGGGCCCTTACTGCTTAGGTTGTTATGTCTTTAGTCATCTGGAGGCCTTTTATTACGATAAAGCTATTCCTGGCACTGCTAAAAGTAACATCATCTTATGCAGCGTGGACGTTGGTGCTCAATTACAGTATAGAATTCTAAATATTGTTCAGCCAAAATATTATATGCAGCACATAGAATGAAACAATATCATGAAGGTAAGTATGTAAAGATAATCATAGGGAGGACGGTGGCAGTGTCTCCCCGACCCGCTGACGCCTCAGGTGATTATCAACTGCTGTGTTTGCAAGAAATGAACTAATGGCTGTCCCCTCTTGCATTCTCAGGTTATCTGTAAAGTAGTTTTCACCACCTGTTGTTGCAGTCAAAGCGCGGAGATAACCCAATCGGGCTCGATTCTTGCGCTATAGAAGCAAATAAATAAATAAATAAAAATTAATTTGCATTCTTAACTCCACATCTATTTTGTCTTGAAGTTTTACATATTCACCATACGTAGATGTAGAGATTAAAATTATAAATCTAAACTTTCCCATATATGTACATTCTTGATATTGTATCAGTCAGTATTCTGGACATGCTATTTTTAAATCATTCACCACTGTACCATACCACCAGTGGCCATCGGGATGGCCACTACTAGTACTTCTGCAAGGAGTGGCCACTGTTCTGATTGTTCCTGATGTGATCACTACTGTAACAACTGTCAAAGCCATTAGTAGATATGGGACTATTTTCATTGATCAGAAGTAGCTTTCATTATAGAAAAGATTGGAGACCCCTGATATATAGTACATGTTTCAGTATTTACACTACACAGAATGCAGTGATACAAATTTAAACTTCACTGCTAACTGTGCAATATAGTAAAAGAATATCACGTTTTTTATAGCTTGACCACAGCAAAATACACACATAATATAATTACTAACCAGTAACTTGGGTAAATCTGAATTTGTCACTTTTGCTCTACACTGTTCATGTTTTCTAAAAAAAAAAAATAACAAAGTCACTCCGACTAGGGGGTTTGTAACGGAAGCGTTCTTGCTCACATTTAGCTTCTCTGCACTGGAGTTTGTACTTTATTCTTGAGGAGGGAGGGGGGGACTCGCACGCACCAAACTACCACTTGCCATTTTAGGCCGGTCAGTGGTCTAGTTTCTAGGCCATAATCAGATGCCTGCACGCCGGAGCACGGACGAACATTTCTGACGAGGACCCAAATACACAGAATACCCCCCTTTTTTTGAGCCTTTTTATGCTTTTAAACTGCCTGATTAAATTTGGCATTTTGAATCTTAATGTGTCACTTTAGCTCTTCACTATTTGAGTTTGTTAAAAAAAAGTCACAAAGATACTCTGACCAGCGGAGTTGTAACAAGCGATTTCCTTCACTTTAAGGTTATCTGCACTAACGTTTGCACTTTCTTCTTGAGAAGGGAGGAGGGGGCTCGCAAACTGCCAACTACCGCTCTGGCTGCCATTTTAGGTCGCTCAGCGGAGTAGTTGCTGGGCCATAATCAGATACCTGCACTTCATATAAAGCGGGCATGTGCACGATCGTGCTGCTGGCATGCCTAAGGCAAGCCTGCCTGCGCCTGTTCGCGCTCGTCCCGCACCCAGCACTAGCCATGCCGCACATTCCTCTAAGATCAGTCAGCTTTTCACCTACACCTGGGCTGAGCTTTATTCCCTGTGTCAGAAGCCACTCTGTCCAGGTTTGTCGGACTCACCTGAAGACCCCTTAGCTTCTACCTGCCACCATAGCACCGCTGCTCTACCAGGCAGTGATACTTCTTTTATGGCCACACCAATGCCCTTTTGTTTCCCCCCCAAAGACTAATATAGGGAGAGAAGTTGGCCTAACGGCTAGGGCGGTCGACCTCGAATCTGGGGAACTGAGTTCAAGTCTCAGAAATGATGCTAAATATCCTGTGATTCTGGGCAAATCACTTAATCTCCCCGTGCCTGACAAAAATGAATGTATTCTCATGTAACGCAACTGGCTCCATGTAAGGTACTCTGATACCCGATTTGCGCTATATAAAACTCTGTAAAATAAAAAAATAAGGGGCTGAGAATCGACACACTTCACTTTTACATAAAAACGCGGAACACATCCATGACATATACTAAGAGAGGATCTGGTTGATATATTCCTCCTCATTGAAACATGCATGTCCGACAGCTCAGCTCCGGATGTCACAAATGCCATACCAGATGGGTATTCTTTGTAACACTGCGACAGAATAGGAAAAGGTGGGGGTGGCATTGCGATTGTATACATATACACCTATAATTGTGTCACTTTTGACTCAAAGGACCTAATGGGGGTGGACAATGGGGTTTCTTTATCACCCTTTCTGCAAACATAGAGTGTTGGTATATCATTCCCTTGGTCCTGCGGGAGAATTTCTATCTTCCCTAGATTAACTTCTTTCAATATATTTGTGAAAACACTATACATTTACGATCTTAGGTGACCTCAGCCTACCTGTGACCTCACCCTCTGACCCACACAGGAAATTTCTACTAGATAAATTATCCTGATGGGACATGCATCAATTCGTGACCCAGACAATCCATGTAGCAGCTCATACACTAGACCATTTTCTCCAATTGCCTAGTCCTGGTGTCTGATATCAAACCCTCGCTTAGGTCCAACCACACTCTCATTTTTTTTTACTTCAAAATTGGACTACGACACCCAGCGGACGTAGAACCTGCTTCTGTGCTTCACGCAGAAATTGGGCCTCAGTCACTCCTATGAAGTTCAGCAGCTCTCTGAGTGAAGACCCCCTGTGTACAAATTGGGACATTGATGTGGATGCCCAGGTGGTTAATGTCTGGCTTTCTCAGACAGCTGACACCATTGCCTCTATCAAATCCATAGATGCCACCTCAGTGAACGTCTGGTTCAATAAGGAGTGCAAACTATGCAAAAGAAGTGAGAGGAGTCATTACCCTCCCAAGGACTAATTAATAAATAAGAATACCCTAAATAAGTAGCACCATGGAATCAAGAAAAAACAATCAGACTTCATCACAGCTGAAATTGACACCTCCCATAAAAAACCGGGTGAACTATTCAAAATTTTAAAAACATTTACACACCCAGACGTACTGCTTCAGCCATTGATGCCCTTTCTCAAGCTGTGTACAGAAAAAAATCAGATTTCTTTGCCTAGAGTATGACAGAAGGCCTCGCCTTCACTCATTGGCCCCTCCTTGCAAGACTTTGCCCCAATTTCAATGGAGGAATCTGCACAGGCCCTGAATCTGTGCAAATCTGTGCAAATCTTCCGACAATCCATGTCCCCACCACTTTCTTGTTTCCAACTGTGCTGCAATAAGCCGCACCCCACCCCATCTCTACAGTTGGCTATTGTTACTAGTTGTTGAAACAGGCAACAGTCATTCCTCTACTAAGAAGCCATCAGCGGACAAATCCAATCTGCCCAACTTCAGACTCCTTTCTTTCCTCCCAGCTTTCATCAAAATACTGGAGAAACTCATAAGCTGGCAACTTTCTGTTTTTTTAGAAGGAATAAGCTGCTACACCTCTCCATGTCAGGCTTTCACCCTGAATTCATCACCCAGACCACTCTGCTGGAGGTTGTTGACACTGTTAATCTGGTGGTGGATCAAGGGAATCAGGTGGGCCTGATTCTCCTTGATCTATGTGCAGCTTTTGACAATGACTTGGACCTTATATATCTACAGGGCCTAGGCGACGTCAGTGTGAGTGGCCTTACACTGGTCTGGCTCCATTCCTTCCTTGCAGTCAGACATCAATCTGTATGGATGGCTCCATTTACTTCAGAATTGAAGCCTCTCGGTTGTGTGATACCCCAGGAGTCTGTACTGAGTCCCACATTTTTCCATGTGTATATGACTCTTTTGGCGACCTATGTTGAGCCCTACGGTGTAAAAATAGTTGTGTAGGCTGAAGATAAACAATTTCTCCTCACCCTAGACAAAAAAGCCCTGAATCCACTAAGCAATTTCAAGGCCTGCATTTCTGCAGTGTTTTACTGGATGCACACCAGCATTCTGCAATGTAATGCCAGTAAAACTAAACTATTTCTCTTTGGGATCCCCCTCCGCCTGACTGGAACAATAACATTTGAACCAATGGGGTCCTGCTACCACCAGCCCTGCTGCCGTGGCCCACTATTTGGGAGTGAAGTTCGACAACTCTGCCACCTCTGCTCCACAGGTAGTGAGTGTTGTTGGCTGCTGTTTTGGAATACTAAGAAGCTTTAAAATGTTCCTCTACCTTCTCCCTATCCCTCAGCAGAAAACAGTAATCCAGGCCCTGATTACCTCTAGGCTGGATAACACCAATTCCCTTTATGTGAGCATACCAGCTTATCTCCTGAGAAGATTGCAGTTGGTGCCGAATGCCGCAGCATGACTTCTGTTGAGACTGGCTAGGAGGAGTCACATCCAACCTCACCTGTATGAACTTCACTGGCTTCCGATCAAGGAGCGGGTGAGGGTGAAAGGACTTGTCATGACAGACAAAGCCTTCTATCACTCTGGTCCTCAATACCTGTCAAAAAGGATTATCCCCTATCATCCACCTAGATCACTCAGTTCCTTCAGTTTCCTTTTGGTGGTGATTCCCAAATTTAGAAGGAAAAGATGGGGTGGCAGTTTTTATTTCTACTAGCTGCTAAAAGTTTGGGATTGCCCTTCAGCAGCAGCTTTGGGCCACAGAGGACATCTTGGTATACAAGTGCCTGTCCAAAACATGGCTTTTTGGTTTTGCATTCTAAACTCCTCAACACTTAGGATCTGTACTTACTCTTAATGAGTAGCTGTTGCGCTCTTCAAACTCCCAGATAGACAGTTAATAATGTATGGTTCTACATTGCCTTCTCGGGGTTCTGATGACATTTACAATTGCCCTTGGTCCTCCTGGTTTTGAATTTTCCCAGAACCCCTTGATGGCAATATTAATCCATATTAGTGCCCAAAACAATTTGCCTGTGATTTGCTTACTTTCTAATGCAAACCTGTTGCAAAGTGTTCAGGTGGGATTTAGTCACCAACGGAAATCATGTTTTGTGTTGAATAGTAACATAATGTACAACAAAAGTTGTGCAATGCGCTGCATTGTATTACTATGCATCAAGGGGGCATTCTAAGGATGGTGCATAGTGCAAATCCCTATCCACAAATATTTGTAAACAGGGATTTGCACCAAAATCCTACATCTCCTTTTGGAGGCACACGGAGGAGGAATGTTTTAATTTTTTCTAATTTTTCAAACACGGTGCAAAATCTTTGTAAAGCTCCCGCTATGTTTCTTCAGTGAAGACTTGATGATATTGAGCTGGTTGCTTTCAGACGCCACTCAGCCCTCTGTTCTGCCTCTGAAAATCAAGTCAAACTCATATACTGAAGACACAAACCAAACTATCAACAAGAGAGTTTATAGTAGAGCCAAGGCAATCTAATGTGTCCGCAGTTATAGACCAATGATGATGTACATGACATTTTCTTCTCGTTATGAACCATTATATTAAGACAACAAAGCTGGGCCTTATATTTATCATGCTTTTATGGGTGCCCACATGTTTTGTTGCATGTATGGGTTGTTGTTAGGGAGCACCCATGTACCACATATGGAACGCCCCTACCCCAGGATAAAGTAATGAAAAGCAATGCAAAACAATGCTCTGCACAAATTTGCAATAACCTTCCAGTGCAATGCTAAGTAAATACAAAAAAATATTTATTAATAGAAAATGTTAGTAAATCTGCACCCACAAGTGACAAATCTTGATTCACAGACTCCCAATCTACAAGTGTTTATGAGCACACAGCAGAATATCTTCATGCTCGATAGATTTTCAGTGGCTATACATGTGTATGTATTGTAAAGTTCATAAAATTTGCTGCTGTGTATTTAGTTGAAATTCACCAAAAATGCTGCAAAATTAGGCAAAGTGGAACACTGGCAAAGAGCACTTTATTTTTAGTCAGTGTGTCTATTTAGTACGAAAGGACACATTTTGCGCTAAAAAAAAAACAACCCCACAATGAACACAAGTGCTGAAAACAACAGACAACTTGTGTTCAGCCACTTCTTCTTGTTCTGCAGCGACTAGTAATTGCAGCATATAGCATAGTGGCTGTAATTTCGGTAACTTTGCCAAGCAAGCATAATCCAAAAATCGTGCAATTGCTCTAAAATAACAAGAATTTCACCCAGGCACGTTTGTGACATAAAAATATGTGGTCACATGGGAGTTCCACACTAGCATGGAGAGCAAATACAAGGTTGTCGATATTATCAAATATTGGTAGTGCATTTTTCAGCACTTCTAAACCTAAGACTATGTCATCTAGGCAGAGGTGATGTAGTAAATTAGGCATCATGCACTAAGGTATATTTACACATTTGCAGCAACTCATTGCCTGTGGAATTTGCGTACTGTAAAACTCGTCGGGACATGGCTAAAAGATGTATTCATGAGAAACTATGAAAGCCATAGTTTACTCAATGGCCCGTGTTAAATTGAAATTTGAACATGCTTCCTTGCAACCCTAGGGGCAGATGATCCGCCCACTGAGCTACTTTATCAAGCAACATTTCATTGACCTCCCTTACCCCTGCAAGGAGCTCTGACCACTCGCACCTGTGAGGAACTCTGACCTCTTCCACCATACGAGAGAGCTTAGCTGCTAAGCAGTTGTGTCAGTTTTGAAACGTATCGCCAGCCACAAGCTCAGTCAACATCATGTGTATTTAGGCAGTGAACTGATTAGTCAAAGAGTGAAACTGTAATGTCCAGAATAGAACTTGATGCTGTGTAACAGCCATAACAGAATGTGTTATCAAGTGAACAAAGTAAACACCCACATTGAAGCTTAACAGTCCATAAATAGGCGTCTTTCATGTTACAGGGCATCGGAGAATGAAATACGTGCAAGATTCCCCAGGAGTTTGTAGGAGAGAGACAAAAAAGATGGGGAATAAGTGCAAGGGAAGGAGAGAAGTACAGAAAAAGGAGGGATATTGGCAAGAAGAAAGCGGTGACACGAAAAGAGCAGGACCTTGAGGCAGGAGAGAGAAAAGGAGAGATGTGTTGAAAGGAAAGTGAAGGTGAGATAAAAAGATATGGGAGGGGGTTTGACTTTAGGTGGTAAGCACAGGCAAAAGGGAGAGAGGAGAAGAAAGAGTAAGCAAACTGAGGAGTGTAAGGGAAGACAGACAAGGAAAAGGAAGGTGAGTTTGAGAAATGGGAAGAGACAAAGAATGAGCGGATAGAGACAAAAAGTGTCATGGGTAGAGGAGGGATAAACAAAAGGAAGCGAAAAAAATCAGAGGAACGTAAGCATTAGGGAGAATAGAAGAGAAAGGCTGGTGAGAGGGATGAGAGGACGGAGTGGATGGAGGAAAGAGGAAGGTTAGTAAAAGTGAATACGTAGGAAGTGAAACAATTGGGACAGGGTGATAGAGTGAAGAGAGCAGAGCTGGGGCAGAGAGTAGGAACGGGAGGATGGGAAGCAAATGTGAAAATGAAGGAACAGAGAAAGGGAATAGTGAGTGGAGTAAAGAGAGAAAGGGATCACTGAAACAATATCGATGTTAAAAATATCGAGGTAAAAATATAGAATACCAAAATATCGACCTCCTATCTCCAAACAGGTAAGTACAAAAATATCGAATCAAAAATATCGATGTAAAAAATATAGTTACTCAAAATATCGAATTTTTTAAAATGCTTTGAATTAATTAAAAATTAATTAAATAATAAATATAATTTACTTAAACTACTTAAAGAACCTTAAAATTGATAATTAATTAATCTAATTAAACATTTATTGGTAATACATATATATATATATATAAACATAATATTAATAAAATATTTACAATATTTTTACTGTAGGATAGCGGAAAGTGTAAAATTTACTATAACCACTCCATTAAGTGCAACAGTAGAGAAAGCGTTGGATAGCGTAGGGGTTAAAATTACTATTCCCACTCCAGAGAGTGCAACAGTAGGGAAAGCGTTGGATAGCGTAGGGATAAAAATGACTATTCCCACTCCAGAGATTGCAACAGTATAGAAAGTGTTGGATAGCGTAGGGGTAAAAATTACTATTCCCACTCCAGAGAGTGCAACAGTAGGGAAAGCGTTGGATAGCGGAGGGATAAAAATTACTATTCCCACTCCACAGAGTGCAACAGTAGGCAAAGCATTGGATAGCGTAGGGTTAAAACTTACTACTCCCACTCCAAAGAGTACAACAGTAGGGAAAGCATTGGATAGCGTAGGGGTAAAAATTACTATTCCCACTCCAGAAAGTGCAACAGTAGGGAAAGCGTTGGATAGCGGAGGGATAAAAATTACTATTCCCACTCCACAGAGTGCAACAGTAGGCAAAGCATTGGATAGCGTAGGGTTAAAACTTACTACTCCCACTCCAAAGAGTACAACAGTAGGGAAAGCATTGGATAGCGTAGGGGTAAAAATTCTTATTCCCACTCCAGAGAGTGCAACAGTAGGGAAAGCGTTGGATAGCGGAGGGATAAAAATTACTATTCCCACTCCAGTTAGTGCAACAGTAGGGAAAGTGTTGGATAGCGTAGGGGTAAAAATTACTATTCCCACTCCAAACATTGCAACAGTAGGGAAAGTTTTGGATAGCGTAGGGGTAAAAATTACTATTCCCACTCCAGAAAGTGCAACAGTAGGGAAAGCGTTGGATAGCGGGAAGGTTAAAATTACTATTTCCACTCCAGAGAGTGCAACAGTAGGGAAAATGTTGGATAGCGTAGGAGTAAAAATTGCTATTCCCAATCCAGTGAGTGCAACAGTAGGGAAAGCGTTGGATAGCGTAGGGGTAAAAATTACTATTCCCACTCCAAAGAGTGCAACTGAAGGGAAAGCGTTGGATAGCATAGGGGTAAAAATTACTATTCCCACTCCAAAGAGTGCAACAGTAGGGAAAGCATTGGATAGAGGGAGAATTAAAATTACTATTTCCAATCTTAATAATTGCATTCCGTGCATTCAATGGCATTTGCCCGATTTATCTCATCAAACGATTTCCTCACTACAATCCTGTAAGGTCCTTGAAATCCTCAGGTCAGAACCTGATCAAGCAACTAAAATTCAAACTCAAGACCAAAGGAGGCAAGTCTCTGTCTTTTCTATCCGGGAAAGCGTGGAATTCTATTCCTAACCACCTCAGATCTCTAACCCAGGAAAACTAATGTAGAAAACAACCTAAAACGTGGATTTATTCCCTTTCTGACGATTATGTAATGTCCTTCATTTAGTTTCTTCTCTGTTTCCGATCTTTTGCACACTTTGTAGTTAGCGCCAGGATGCTCCTTTCGGAGCGATTGTTTGCGCTTTATAAATATTCAAAATATACAAATATATACTCCAAAGAGTGCAACAGTAGGGAAAGCGTTGGACAGCGTAGGGGTAAAAATTACTATTTACACTCCAAAGAGAGCAACACTAGAGAAAGTAAATACTTCATATATGAATAAAAATAAATTAAATATTAATAGCAAATACAAATTAATTAACAATAATTAACAATTTTATATAATATAATAATTAATCAATTAAAAATACAAAAAAATAATTATTACAAATAACTACCTATTAATACAAAATATTTACCAATTAACAATTAATTAAGTAACAATTAAAAATGTATTAATAATGACAACAAAACAAAACCCAAAAAAATAACAATATTTATTTATTCACAATTAAATTACTTCCCACCCTATTCCCCTATAAACTCACAACCCACTACAGAAAATAAATTAATAAAATTAATATAATTAACAATGAAACTAATAATTAACATTAATTATCAATTATATTTTAATAATTACCAATTAAAAATTTATAAATCAATTAATTCCAAATAAATACCAAAAAATACATCTAAAAATGTAAAAAATAATAATGAATTTACTTCCCACCCTATTCCCTTATAAACCCACAACCCGCTACAGAAAATACATTAATACAATTTACATAATTATCAATTAATCAATTAATTAAAATGAATTACCAATCATATTTTAATTAATTACCAATTAAAAATTTAAATACCAATTAATTCAAAATAAATACCAATAAATACATTTAAACAATTAAATAATTAAGTTTGAATCGCTTCCCACCCTATTCCCCTATAAACCCACAACCCGCTACAGAAAATATATTAATAAAATTAAAATAATTATCAAATAATCAATTAATTAAAATGATTAACAATTATATTTTAATTAATTACAAGTTAATTATCAATTACCAATTAATTCTAAATAAATACCAATAAATAAACATATTTAATTAATTATATTTAAATTACTTCCCACCCTATCCCCCTAAAAACCCACAACCCACTACAGAAAATACATTAATAAAATTAACATAATTATCAAGTAATGAATTAATTAAAATAATTAACAGTTATATTTTAATTAATTACCAATTAATTATCAATTAACAATTAATTCTAAATAAATACCAATAAATAAATTAACATATTTAATTAATTATAATTAATTTACTTCCCACCCTATTCCCCTTTAAACCCACAACCCACTACAGAAAATAAATTAATTAAATTAACATAATTGTCAATTAATCAATTAATTAAAATAATTAACAATTATATTTTAATTAATTACCAATTAATTATCAATTAACAATTAATTGTAAATAAATACCAATAAATAAATTAACATATTTAATTAATTATAATTAAATTACTTCCCACCAAATTCGATTATAAACCCACAACCCGCTACAGAATTATTGTACGCAAAAATGAAATACCATAAAATTAATTAATTATACTAAATTATTAAATAAATATACACTTTTCACTCATATACTAAAATAAAAAATACTTTAAAAAATTAATATTAACTTACCTCAAATTCGATATTTTGTTGTCTATATTCTGTCATTCTATATTTTTGTTGTCTATATCCTGTCATTCTACATTTTTGCTGTCTATATTCTGTCCATTCGATATTTTGTTTATTCTATATTTTTTGATTCGATATTTATGCTATTCTATTCGATATTTTTGTAGTCTATATTCTGTCCATTCGATATTGTGTCCATTCTATATTTTTAACTCGATATTAATGTAACTCGATATTAAAAACTCGATATTTTGACTGTATACCGAGAGAAAGGCATTAGGGTTCTAGGAGTATCCTAGTGTTAAAGACGTGAATGATTAATAGTGCCTCAAGGGTACTACCGTATTTTCCTTCTGGTACAGAACTCTAGGAACTTTACCTAAAGGTTGGTATCTAGAGAGAGGCTGAAATCTTGACGTGAATCCACTGGTGGAATTCCGTTCACCACATAAGGCTAAGATCATGGAGGAAATATGCTGTGGGGGAGCCAGTGTGTCATGGACCCTCGTACAAGGAGGATTGGGTCCCTCATGGCTCTGGGCCACAGCGCACTTCAGCCACTGCGCAAATGGAAGTTCCACCCTTGAAAAGCTCAGTGGACTCTGTGTCAAACTCTGGCTGCCCCTGGTATCTGTGCCCCCCTCCCCAGCTCTGGACTGCCTCTGTGCACTCCCCCTGTGCCTGCCTTTTGAAAGACTGAGATGGAGCACGAAAGGGTGCATGTGTCAGCGTGTGCATACTCGGCCTGTCTGTGTGTTCCAGGGTCTACTTCATGGCAATTTGAAGTCATGATGTGCATATAGATTTATGACCATGCTCACTGCCCCAGGCTAAAGCAGGCTTTTAAGGCTTTCCTAAGCACATTGCAAGTCAGTAAAAGTGGTCATATTAGAAAACGGACTCTTTTTATGGACATAACTGCTTTATTCCACTCAGGATGAAGTAACAGAGGATTGAAATCAAAGAAAAAAACTCTGGTAACATGGACGTGTCACATATCCGAAAACTTAAAATGTGGCAGCTAGGAGCATAGTGTTTAAAATCACATTTATATGGTATTTTATAATCTGTTTAATAAAACTTCAAATGGAAAATCCAAAGCAGTCTAAAATTTAAAATATTACTTTTCTAAGCATTAATTTGTAGTTCTGAACATATAACATGAGCTCCAAAGAGCCCAGGGATCCAAAGCGTTAACATTTGACTGCTAACAGCAAGTACTTCTCAGCTTCACAGGATGTGCCTTCTCCTAGCACTTGAGAACATTTAGCCTCCAGCTTCCAGAGACCTTGTGACTCCTGTCATTCTTTCCACCTCCTCGAATCTGCTGAGTCAAACTACGGTAGAATGCAAGCAAACCCATGCAGGAAGCACAGGCTTTAATGTCAAACCCATTCAAACCAAGTTGTTTGCTGTTCATTATGTGATTGGCAAATGGAAACAAATATCTTGCAGAGGGCATGCCAAAAAAATGTTTATTTATTGTGCACACCAATCATTATGCCAATTACATTGAGGGTCATACTGGGTTAATTTTCCCAACAGCACATGCATCACTATTCATTGTTCTAAGCTGTTCTTTCCCCTAATACACCACTTTAAAATACAGTCTGGTTAAGCAAACTATTTCGAAAATAAAAACAATATTTCAATGTTTGATAAAGTGCATAACGATTGTTCGAACAAAAGTTTTCCAAAAGGCAACACGAGGAGACTTTAAAAAACACCAACATAAAAAATATATAAGACTTTCATGTAAAAGTCTCAAACAAATGATTAACTCATGAAAAATAAAAGATGATAATAAGCAAAAGGAGCAACGTAAAGTGAATAACACTTCGGATGAAATTTAGGGGCATATTTAAGAAGAGAATGGTGACGCGTGACGTTAAGCAAACATTGCTAACGCCACACTCTGCCATTCTGAAAACGAGAGATGCATCGTAGTCACAAGAATGCGGTGCACCCCTGCCTTTTCGCTACCGCTGGTCCTAAATCTAGCTGCTTAGTGCCAACGCAGACACCCTTGCACGTAGTGCAAGGGTGCCTGCGTTTGGGGGAATGATTGTTTATGTGCCGGAAGGGACACCTTCAAGCACATGAAAAATCATTCATGGTGATTTGCTGTTTCGATGTGTGCTGCACAATGCAGCACACATTGAAACCGCTAAAATGAGGCGAAATTAAACATTTGTCCTCTTTCCCTCATGTTAAGAACAGGTTTTCCCTGGTCTTAATGTTGGCACTGCCTCCTATTTACGACACCCTTGTAAATATGGAGGAGTGTCAAAATCAATGGGTTTTGCTGCGGACCACCCAACGCAACACCCATTGCACGCCACTTTCACGCTAAGTGTAGCATGAAAAGGGGCCATATTTAAAAGGCGGTGTTTAAGCCAATTAAGTGGCTTTATGCCGCCTTGTAAATAAGGCGAAGGATTTATAGCCACAGGAACCTCATAAAAAGTGACATTCCTGTGGCGATAAGGGCTTGTAAATATGCCCCATAATTTTAAAGCTTTAATATTCTTGATAGTTTTAAACAAAAACTATCAAAATAAAATGAAGTATGTTAAGTTAAATGTAGCTATATATTTTTATTGTATCTATTGAAAGTGTATACTAAGTAGGTTTTGATTTAAATAAAGAATAGGTTAAAGTTAAAGGGGCAGATTTACGAGCCCCTTGCAACACGTTTATGCCGCTGTTGCGTCACGCAAGGTGGCGTAAACGTGGCGCATCCCTACGAGGCATTTACAAAGTGACGCATCAATGGAGATGCGTCACGGTGTAAGGCTCTGCGCCACATGAAACCTGCGTCAGGTTTCATGTAGGCGTTCCAGTGTAGGGGGGGCGTTCTGTCGCAGGAATGCCCCTGGAAAGTGACTCAGTGAAATCTACAAGATTTCACTGAGTCACTTTCCCAAAGCTGCTACGTCAATTCCTTACTCCTGCTTCAAGCAGGCGTAAGGAGTGATGCACCATGTAATGTATGGGTGGCCCCTGTGTATTGCAGGAGTTGCGTCGCTTGCGACGCAACTCCAGCAATGCGCCGCCCGTAAGCTAAAAGAAGCGTCACGCATCTGCCCTTCCTTGCACCATGGTGCGCCGCATTGTAAATGCGGCGCATCATGGGTGGCGCAAGGATGGATTTGCGTGACGTATCTTTCCTGGCGCATCTCTGCCGAGTTGCAGAGATGCGTCAGGCAACGTAAATCTGCCCCATAATCTTTTTGTCTCTGTGTATCTCTGTTACTATCAAAGTTTTTTCATCCTAAGGCGGGGAAGTAAACAGTGTAAGTAGCTTCGAAGTTCAGCACCTCAGTGGCAGGAAACATTACCTACACTTTTAAGCTATAATAATTCTATACTTGTATTTGAAATCAGAGCCGTATTGGGAATATTTTTCAAATACATTAGGCAGAGTGCCTGAAATGACAAGGAAACTATTGGCAGTTCTTTTTTAACTTTCTTGTGATAGGGAATTATCGCTGCTTTAGTGGCCGTTTTCGGCCGATAAGCAACGATAATTCTATCGCCCTATTAGCTAGCTGTTGCTAACAGCAGTTAGCGACAGCTTGTAGGCGATAGCGAGCGGTTTGGGGCCCGCTTTGCTTGTCAGTGATATTTATCGCTAATGACATGCAAAGTGGGCGTACCCAACCTGTTAGCGACTGAAAGCAGTCGCTAACATCGCTATCGCCTATTTCCAACACAGGCGTAATGTTGGAAATATTCACGCTAAGCGCGAATATCTCCAAAAACTAACGCCTGCTCAGACCAGTTCTTAGCCATGTTATCCAATGGGAGGTGGATAACATGGCTAAGAGCATTTCGTCGCTAATGCGTGCATATCGCTGTATTCTCAGCGATATTCACGCATTTCGCCGCTATCGCCGGAAAATGTATCGCTTTGGAGATAAATGTTGTTAAAAGCACCTTATCTCAGCGATAAATTCCGGCCATGCTCAGAGATTAAAAAAATCGTTGCTAAGCCAATTTAGCAATAAATATTGCTAATTGTTGGTAATATGCCCCTAATTATATATCACCTACCTGCTTAGTAATTACCTTTACGCTGGTGCCCTGTGCCTTTCATGTGTGGCATGAATCTCCTTAAGTTGATGTTTTCGACCAATATTGACCTTTACCAACTCTTTACAGATAATGAATCCCGTGTTTATGCAGCGCAAAGAATAGTTCATAGGATTTTAAATAAGCTTGGCCACAACTAGGCCGCTCCCCAAAAGCTGTATAAGAAATAACCATATCAGAAGCCTCGACCCACGCCGATCCGTGAATAATGTCATCCTATTCTGAACTGTATTTGAACCTTCAACTCGGACAATAAACGTTAAATAATGTCACTGGCACAGACCTTTGAAAATAAGCTAATTGATTGAATTGTTGTGCTGACTCATTGAATGTGAGGAATAACTGGTAGACAGGGAATTTACAGAGAGCCCAGGCTTAACATTTTAGATGACAAGCTACAAATGCGGTTTAAAGGTCAATTTAGAGTGCCTTAGGTATGGGCCTAATCCTCTGATATATGTATGCAGGCTCACATGATGCTATTGCATTCCCCAGTACGATACAAACGTAAAAATGCAATTTCTGAGGAGGGATTTAAATGTTTTTGTCTGCATTCTGCATTAGGCCCTGAACTATAATGCATCATCTCTCTTAAGCGATGTAATGTATTTCCCAAAATGAGAAAGGGATGCCCGAGCAGACTCCATGCACATGTAGTCAATAAGGAATTACTCTGATGTTAGCAATTTCCTTGTTGCAGAAAATGGAAGAATATGAGAAAGTGGAACTTTCCAACAAGATGAAAAACAGAAGGAGTAGGGTGGCTAAAAGGTCATAACTCACCTTACTGAATAAGTTTAATATGAGAATACTGACCTTCTATACCTTCATTGTGGAGGTCCTGCTGTTTAATATCAACATCAGGATAGTAAGATTATTAAACCAGAGGCTCCTAGCAGTTGTGCATTACTCTTCTGCCGCTCTAGAATTACATACAGTACTTTGCATGTTTTCTTAAAGTGCTGATGCAAAACATAGTCAGTTTATGTAAAGAATTCTGTTCTGTCAACAATAGCATATGATGGCATGGCCAGCGCCCGAAGATGACGGCGGCGGATCTGTGATTCTCCCGGGATGGAGCTAAGCGGTATTTTTTCCACACGCAATGCCGTCAAAACAAAGGATAACTCATCTGAATACCTGCGGCATTGAGTGAAGCCGGTTTTGAAGCTTTCTGTCTTCTGCGCCCACCACTCCATTGAGAGTGAGTTGCGGCGCGGCTCCGTTGAGCTTGCGGCCGCCATTTTGTCTTCATTTTTGACCGCTGACGGACTTTATCTCCAATGCGTTTTTTCTCCACATTGACCTCATTCTGATTTAAAGAATGGACAGAGCGCTCTTTTAAGCAATAGCTTTATCCTTATGAAGCATATTAAGGATTACAGGAGATATTAATTTATAAGTAAAGTGCAGGGTGACTCTGCTGAACCTACGCTCACCATTTTGTTCCTCACAGCTGACGAAGCTCCTATTAAATGCGGTATTCATATGTTGAGCTTGGGGGTAAATAAACACGGAATGCCATGGAACTAATGCTTTAATTCCTCACTCAGTAAAGAAGAAAATGCCAGGATTCGATTTCAACAGACCAGAACTGGTTTATTCAGCTGGTGTGTGCCTTCTAATATTTATTTAGAGAAGGTATGCGTTTGTCATAAATCTCGCATTTCAAAACAATTTGCGAACTTTCAACAACATACAGAGGCTAAACAAATCCCTTTTACTGGGGATATGGATAAAC
Source organism: Lissotriton vulgaris (assembly GCF_964263255.1). Lineage (NCBI taxonomy): Eukaryota > Metazoa > Chordata > Amphibia > Caudata > Salamandridae > Lissotriton > Lissotriton vulgaris. Next base: position 1,277,135 of record NW_028242037.1, on the reverse strand, counting down.
ATAATATTTCGCAATTTGGTACATTTCAAAAACAATATGTGTAAACAAGAATCAATGTAAAATAATTCATAACAATTGCGCTTTCATCATTTTTTCAAAACACAAGCATTGAATCCTATACACCAAAAATAATTAAGGTACATTCATTGTTTTATCACTATGCTGTGTGTCTACAGCCAGATGGCCGACGCGTTTCCAAACCCTTCCGTTAGTCTAATGGGTTCTTCCTCAGGGCCGGGCTGTGTACCTATGGTGTGAAATTGTGGACATTTAATATCTCCTATTTTCCTGGTGTTTTACTTAGCTTAAAATATAGGCAATGTCCGGAAAATTTTACCTTGTCTGATAGGTTTGTAGGCTGATGCTTTCAAGCACGGGTTATCGGTTGTCTTTGACTTTTCACCATTACCTAAACATGGTTAAGGATGGGTGAATTTAGTAAATCTATTGATTTCCACGACTTTTAATGCTCAATGATATCTGCATTAGGACTGCGCTAGCACTTACTTGCTATTATTCAGTTGCTCTCTCAAAGTAGTGTTGTTAATGGGGTGTGTTTCGTGTTCCGCGGTGACTCCGATCTGTATGTTTAAGAATTCGGAATCAGTTTCACAAGTCAAAGGGAAACATTTACTGGAGTTCAGGGTTTGTTTATCATTTTTCGCCTACCTTCGTGTGGCGCGGCTGGCGACCCAAGCTCCTCACTTGATTTGAGACGAACGTTCGCGTTCTGAAAAGGAATCAAGCCCATGTTGGAGTTTACTTTGGCTTTGATTCTGTGTTGCTACTGCGCTTTTAAAAGAGAACATTCTTAGTACTTTCTTACCTCCGTTTTGGGGTCTCTTGCTGTGCTTGGGGTTCTGTGCGGCTGCTTCTCGCTCTGTGCGCTGTTACACTGATTTTGAGCTGAACACCGGGAGGAACACAGTTTCCTGTTTAAGTATATGGCTAGGGATTGTGGGATTTGTAGTTTTTTGAGGGATACTTGTGTTGGAGATTTTTATGTGCTAAACTGCGCGCAGTGTTTTGCTCATTCCTTCTTGAAGAAGCAGCCGCACAGAACCCCAAGCACAGCAAGAGACCCCAAAACGGAGGTAAGAAAGTACTAAGAATGTTCTCTTTTAAAAGCACATTAGCAAAACAGAAACAAAGCCAAAGTAAACTCCAACATGGGCTTGATTCCTTTTCAGAACGCGAACGTTCGTCTCAAATCAAGTGAGGAGCTTGGGTCGCCAGCCGCGCCACACGAAGGTAGGCGAAAAATGATAAACAAACCCTGAACTCCAGTAAATGTTTCCCTTTGACTTGTGAAACTGATTCCGAATTCTTAAACATACAGATCGGAGTCACCGCGGAACACGAAACACACCCCATTAACAACACTACTTTGAGAGAGCAACTGAATAATAGCAAGTAAGTGCTAGCGCAGTCCTAATGCAGATATCATTGAGCATTAAAAGTCGTGGAAATCAATAGATTTACTAAATTCACCCATCCTTAACCATGTTTAGGTAATGGTGAAAAGTCAAAGACAACCGATAACCCGTGCTTGAAAGCATCAGCCTACAAACCTATCAGACAAGGTAAAATTTTCCGGACATTGCCTATATTTTAAGCTAAGTAAAAAACCAGGAAAATAGGAGATATTAAATGTCCACAATTTCACACCATAGGTACACAGCCCGGCCCTGAGGAAGAACCCATTAGACTAACGGAAGGGTTTGGAAACGCGTCGGCCATCTGGCTGTAGGCACACAGCATAGTGATAAAACAATGAATGTACCTTAATTATTTTTGGTGTATAGGATTCAATGCTTGTGTTTTGAAAAAATGATGAAAGCGCAATTGTTATGAATTATTTTACATTGATTCTTGTTTACACATATTGTTTTTGAAATGTACCAAATTGCGAAATATTATGTTTATCCATATCCCCAGTAAAAGGGATTTGTTTAGCCTCTGTATGTTGTTGAAAGTTCGCAAATTGTTTTGAAATGCGAGATTTATGACAAACGCATACCTTCTCTAAATAAATATTAGAAGGCACACACCAGCTGAATAAACCAGTTCTGGTCTGTTGAAATCGAATCCTGGCATTTTCTTCTTTACTAATTGTAACGTGTCCAGCCAGGATCCGTAGGACAAAACCCCTCAATTTAAACGTTAATTCCTCACTCAGCATGGTTTTTTGAAATGGCTTTTTCATATCTTTTCAAACCATTGCGGTCTGCCATTTCAATAACAGATTGAGGATATGTAATTGAGTTTCTCTCAGTGCGCTTACTTGACTTTCATCCTATGTTGTATTATCCAATGTGGTCAGATATTAGCCTCATATGAATATATTTTATCTGTTAATCTGATTGTGGCTTACCTCATATTCACATGTTGTACAACTCATCTTTCATATGTGTTTTTCTCTAGCAAATAGCTGGGATATTCACGATCTGCTTATGAGGGCACTTACTTAAAGCATAAGATTATCACTATATATTCCTTTTGGCCCCTCTTGATACCTTGTTGATACCTAACCTCTTCTGATACATTTTTTCTAAAACTCCTTTTTTCTCTTTACACACTCAAAATATTGATAAATGTGTACCTACAATGATATGGCAAATTGTTTAGTGGCACTATATCTTGTACATCTTTTTGCATGACTCTTTCCTTAGAACATGCTACAAAGTCTACTTTTTGTGGTACTGTAACTGAAACTTTCCCATAACTGTCATTTATTGTTACAATTCTTCTTCTTCATTTATGGGAAGATTACCTAAAGCTTTTTCGCTGTCTAAACCTGCGTCTAGCAGATTTTTGATACAAACTAGCTCACAGTACGACTGTTTACCCATAGATGACTCAGCTAAGTCATCACCTAAAGGTGCATCGACGTCTAATATCCCCATGGCATCTACCATCACCAAAGCATCAACTAAAAGGTTGAAAAAAGATCCTCCTTATCCTCCTAAACAGTCTTCTTCTGTCACAATGGACTTGCTGTTGGAAGAAATTAGGGCACTGCGCCCATTTGTTGAAGAAACTACCTCTAAACTTCAGCTGCTCTCTGATAAATGGCTAAGTGTGGAAGAACGTGTCACTACACTGGAACAGAATATTGACTCCTTAACATCTTCTACCTCCAAAGTGGATTCTTTATGTTTCAATGCTGCATAAGCAAATTGAAAATTTGCAAAACAGAAATAGTAGAAATAATATTCGTATTTATGGTCTAGCTGAGGGGACAGAAGGCTCGGATCCAATTGCCTTTTTCAATTCCTTTCTTCCAAAACTTCTTAAACTACCAGAGAGCAGTATTCTGAATATCCAGAGAGCTCATCGACTAGGTCAGACACTGCATTTGACGTCCTCTTCTTCAGCAAGATGGCAAGAGGAATGATTCTATACTTTCTTGAATACACTGACTTATTAAAAGTACTATCAGGGGCTAGAGCAATAAACCGTATAACTTGGTCAGGAAACTCCTTATTCTTTTCCCAAAACTATGCAAAGCAGACTGCTGATCGTCCCAAAGAATTCTTGGGGGCCCATTAGGATAGCGTGCGGAAAACCACCCCGACCGCCATGGAGGCGGAAAACAACCGCCCGCCATGACCGCGGCAAAACCGGCATGCGAATTAGGATCACCCGCCACGAAAAACCGACCGCGGCGGTCACGGCCTAAATAAAACCGCCGGACGCGTGCGGTGATGGCAAAACTCCGACCGCGGCGGCCGGAAAAGCAGCGGATAACACAAAACCGTCCACAGGTCCATCGGAGACACCGCACGGGAAATTAGGATAACTTCGAGAGTGTTGCGGCCGGAACCGCCCACACCGACCGCAGCGGACGCACCCAGGAGTGAATCGGAGAAATGGCGGTCAAGCAGCAGCAAAGCAACCGCTACGGACGAACATGATAAACATGGCGGATGCTGTGAAAAGACCGCAGTCATGCCTAACACTGCACAAACAAAATAGCCCTGCACCCAAAACATACAACACACATACACAGAAACATAAACAACAACAATAATACACAAAACCACTCCCACAACACACCTGACCACCTAAATCCCATTGGACACACCCACACAGCTGAGTATAAAGCCACCCCCTGCACTGACCACAATCCTTTGCATCACTCCAGAAGACAAGGCCATATACCACATCTGACAGGAGAGGCAAAAGACCACAGCACACCCATCCACCAACAACCACCACCACCACCATCACACCATCACAAACAAACCCCCACCACACAACACCCCACACACATCATCACCACACCCCTGCACCCACACACCCTTGCACCCACAAACACCTCAACCCCCACACTCCATGACAGCACAAAAAATGCCAAAATTCACCGACACTGAGTTGACAGTCATGGTCAACGAGATTGTAAGAGTAGAGCCACAACTATTTGGTAGCCTGGGCCAACAGACACCATTAGCCACCAGGACAAAAATGTGGGAAAGGATAGTCCAAAGGGTGAATGCAGTAGGGGCCGCCCCAAGATCCAAGAAGGAGATCCAGAAGCGGTGGCATGATCTCAAGAGGGTTGTCAAGGAGAAGCGGAGCAAGAACTGGACGCTGGCAAACCTGACTGGCAGTGGCCCTCCCGTCCCACAAAAGACATTCACACCATTGGAGGATACAGTGCTTGCCATCCTTCTACCTGAGAGTCTCACAGGAGTAGCCGGGGGAGCGCAGGCTGGTAAGTACACACAAATGTCCCACACCACAATGACAATCAGCTCCTTGCAATACCCAAACACCATTTGAATGTCCATCCCCACCCAACATGTAGCCAGCCACCCTGCTTAGGAGGCCTGTATGGGCGAGGGAGGTCTGTACAACAACTCACACCATCCCCCCTGTATCAAAGCTGAGCATCATGGAGGCCTCCCCCACCCAGCAGCATGTGTCAGCCATTGCACTGTTTGACAAACAGACTTACAGGTTGGTAACCATCTTCACTGGGAGTGTGTGGAAGGGAGGGAGGGAGGGAGGTCTGTACAACAACTCACACCATCCCCCCTGTATCAAAGCTGAGCAGCATGGAGGCCTCCGCCACCAGCAGCTTGTGTCAGCCATTGCACTGTTTGACAAACAGACTTACCGGTTGGTAGCCTTCTTCACTGGGAGTGTGTGGAAGGGAGGGAGGGAGGTCTGTACAACAACTCACACCATCCCCCTGTATCAAAGCTGAGAAGCATGGAGGCCTCCCCCCCAGCAGCATGTGTAAGCCATTGCACTGTTTGACAAACAGACTTACCGGTTGGTAGCCATCTTCACTGGGAGTGTGTGGAAGGGAGGGAGGTCTGTACAACAACTCACACCATCCCCCTGTATCAAAGCTGAGAAGCATGGAGGCCTCCCCCCCAGCAGCATGTGTAAGCCATTGCACTGTTTGACAAGCAGACTTACCGGTTGGTAGCCATCTTCACTGGGAGTGTGTGGAAGGGAGGGAGGGAGGTCTGTACAACAACTCCCACCATCCCCCCTGTATCAAAGCTGAGCAGCATGGAGGCCTCCCCCACCCAGCAGCATGTGTCAGCCATTGCACTGTTTGATAAACAGACTAACAGGTTGGTAGCCATCTTGTATTGGAGCACTGTTTTCGGGTAAGAGGGTTGTATCACAACTCCCACCATCCCCCCTGTGCCACACCCCAGCATCATGGAGGCCTCCCCCACCCAGCAGCATGTGTCAGCCATTGCCTCCTGCACAGTTACTTAACAGGTACGTATGTACAATAAATCCACATGAAGTGTGTGTGTGTGACCTGCATCCAGAAAACCGACAACAATCCAACCCAAAGCATTGAGAATCAATATGTATGACTCCATGATGTCCCCCAACACTATTAAATGTCAGACGGTGTAGCCATTATTACTACAACTGATGAATGCACATGTAAGTAGTGTACAGACAGATGATGATACGCAGATTACACTAACACTGACCACTCCCCATCTACTCCACAGGTGACGAAGAACTCACTGCTGAGGACAACACCAATGACCAGCAGAGCCAGTCTCCACCACCGGCCCATGGACTCTCAGGAGTGGAATCCCAGGACAGCTTGGACGATGAGCTCCAGCCCGGCCCATCAGGTGTGCCACAGACCCAGAGGTCCCATGACCCCATCCTCCCCACCACGACCTCTGCTGCCACTACAACGCAGCAGACCCCTGCAGCCACGGCCTCTACCACCGCAACCACCACAGCCACCACTGCCACTGCCACCAACAACACCAGGACCACCAGTACCACCTGCAGCAACATCCCTGTCCCCAGGGACGAAGAACCCACACCAGGGCCAGGGTCACCACCAGACCTCGTGAGGAGTGGACACCATCCCTGGACCACTTCACATGAGTTGTGGAGGCCTACCAACAGGTCCAGGGACAAAGTGGCCGGTCAGATGAATTAATGAGGGAGCTCATCCAGCTGATGAGGTCCATCGATAACCGTCTGGGACAGATGGTGGACCTCATGGGCCAGCAAGTGGCGTTGCAGAGGGACAGGCCTGTGTTCCAACCACCACCTCTGTCCCCTCCTGTTGGCTGCATGATGACAGTGCTCCAACCTCCCCAGCGCCAACAGAGAGGGACGAGTCCCCTGACGTCGCTGGCCAATCAGCTGCCCCCCCGCCCCAAAAAGAACCAGGGGTCGTCCTAAGAAGAGCCTGGGAGTCTCTGGAGGCAATGCACCTACCACACGCCAGTCACGGAGCCAGCCGTGAAGACAGCCCTCTTCCCAACTGCATTCACACTTTGGACTATCCTTCCCCACATTGCCCTGGCAATGGCACCTCACCGTTGGTCTGGGTGACCACATTATGTGGCCTCTACTCGTACAACTCATTGAACTGGACTGTCAACTCAGTGCACATTCCACACCTTCCTGTAAATATCACCGCACAAATCACATGTACACTCGAAAAATAAAATACCTGATGCACAAGATTTTGTGTTGTGATTTTTATAGTGCAGTATTTACATAGTTCCAGATGTCCATGATGTGTACCAATGATGTACAGTATGCAGGCCAGGAACCCTCTGTAGCACCTAGGGAGACACAACAGAACAACAGTCACTGGTGTCATTGTGGCAACACACAGATCACAGTACACAAAATAACCTAAACTTCACAGCAAAATTACACAATGTCTAGCAGATGTGCACAAATAAAGTCCTATACACATCTCAGCACTGAAATTCCATTTCACAAAATACACACATGGGTGACAGTACATGTGGCCATTTTCATTGCCACGCATAGCCTTTCATAACAAGAACAACAACATCAGACAATGTTCACATTGTACCTGGGCCCTGAGCAGGTTGTGGCCTTGGGTCATCACCATCATCCAGGAGCAGGGGGACCCTCCTGTGGATGGCCAGGTTGTGCAGCATACAGCATGCCACGAAGATCTGGCACACCTTCCCAGGCGAATATGCCAGAGCTCCACTGGTCCTGTCAAGGCACCGGAACCTTGACTTAAGCAGTCCGAAAGTCAGCTCAATCACCCGTCGGGTCCTGCCATGGGCATCGTTGTAGCGTATGTCTGCTGGTGTCCGGGGATTCCGTAGTGGGCTCAACAGCCATGGGCGACTGGGATATGCTGAGTCACCTGTGAACGGAAAACACACATTGCAATGTTGTACAGCCAGAGTGCAGAAAGTGACACACAGCACGCCATTGCAGTAGTGAAACTCACCCACAATCCAGGCACGTTCAGGATGCATATTCTCCATCATCCGTGGCACCATGCTGTTCCTCATGATGTAAGAATCATGGGCCGAACCAGGAAACTTAGCACACACATGTGAAAATGTCATGTCTGCAAGGCACACCACCTGCACATTCATGGAGTGGTAGTGTTTGCGTTTATGATAAATGTGCTCTGTCGCCTGCGGTGGCAACAGACCGACATGTGTGCAATCAATGGCACCGACTACATGTGAGATGGCCCCAAGGGCATAGAAGTCCTCCTTCACAGCAGCCAATTCACGTCCCCTGGGGAAATGTATGTACCGATTGCGATAGATCATCATGGCCGCAAGCACATCCCGCAGCACCATGCTGAACATGGGCTGTGACATCCCCCCAGCGTTGGCCGGGTCTCCTGGAAGGAACCAGTCGCAAAAAAGTGGAGCACCGCCATCACCTTGTAGGTGGGTGTGAATGCCTTAGGATAGTGACGGCGAGGCTGCAGGTGGGGCTCCAATAGATCACACAGGATCTTCAGTGTTGCTCTGTCCAGCCTGAATTTTCTGACGATTGCCTCATCCTCCATGTCCTGCAGCACTGTCAGGTGACGGAGTAGATTCGGCCTCCTCCTAGTCAAGGAGTGAAATGCAAATGTCAGTGACAAGCAACATGTGATGAGCATGGCACAGAGCATAAATGAAGTAATGTGAAACAAAGGAGTACCAGAGAGATGCATGGCACTTCATGTGACTTGGCTGGCCAATAGCTACACACAGAGGGCACGCCTCTCCAGTGACAATACACAAGTGCCACAAACACATCTGGGACAGTGGAAGTGGAAATTATGGAAGAACAATTCACATGTGCATACAAGGTGCAGCTAGACCTGTAAATTTATAGTGATTCGCCATGTCTATCATACCCATCTGGTGTACCAGCCACACCTCAAAGCATCATGTGAGGTTGGGAAAGATTCATCAACACAATGATCACAGTAGCAGGGACACATCTGGTTGTATGCATGAGCAGTTGTGAAAGCAGAAGTCTTGTCCGATACAATGCAGTGACAACTTCCAGGTGAAGGTCTGAAATGAGCCACAACACAGTACATGTCACTACAACATTCACAGCAGCTGGAGTCTGTCAATCATCATCAGCCATCAAATTACACACTAATATGGATGAACAACAGGCCAAAGTGTATCACACTGAACGTGCCCCACCTGTGGATGACATGGCTGTGTGGCATCGTGTGTACAATGATGTGTCCTTGACCATGTTGCTGCAGGATGCTGATACAGTGGCCCTGATTGTAATACACAGCAATGTGTACGAACATGGCAGTGACTACCGCCGGTCCCCGGCAGTGTGAGCCCAGCACCACCCCCTTCAGGAGTGTGTCAGCCATTGGCATATGGACATGTCACCATGGCGCTGGCATGCTCCGCGGCATGACTCGCGGTAAGTACCGCCGGTCCCCGGCGGTGTCAGCCCAGCACCACCCCCTTCAGGAGTGTGTCAGCCATTGGCATATGGACATGTCACCATGGCGCTGGCATGCTCGGCGGCATGACTCGCGGTAAGTACCGCCGGGCCCCGGCGGTGTGAGCCCAGCACCACCCCCTTCAGGAGTGTGTCAGCCATTGGCATATGGACATGTCACCATGGCGCTGGCATGACTCGCGGTAAGTACCGCCGGGCCCCGGCGGTGTGAGCCCAGCACCACCCCCTTCAGGAGTGTGTCAGCCATTGGCATATGGACATGTCACCATGGCGCAGGCATGCTCCGCGGCATGACTCGCGGTAAGTACCGCCGAGCCCCGGCGGTGTGAGCCCAGCACCACCCCCTTCAGGAGTGTGTCAGCCATTGGCATATGGACATGTCACCATGGCGCTGGCATGCTCCGCTGCATGACTTGCGGTAACTACTGCCGGGCCCCGGCAGAGCGTGACCGCCGTGGAGCTTTGCATCCATCCAATGGCATCGATGATGGCGTTGGCAGGATGCAGATTTGAAAGTCGCAGGAGGTGTGCTCCGCTACCGCGGAAGCGGTCATTGGATGCTTTTGAATGATGCACCATCGCGGAAGCGCACTCCGGACGCCCGCGGAGCGTGACCGCCCTGGAGCTTTGCATCCAGCCAATGGCATCGATGATGGCGTTGGCAGGATGCAGATTTGAAAGTCGCAGGAGGTGTGCTCCGCTACCGCGGAAGCGGTCATTGGATGCTTTTGAATGATGCACCATCGCGGAAGCGCAATCCGGACGCCCGCGGAGCGTGACCGCCGTGGAGCTTTGCATCCAGCCAATGGCATCGATGATGGCGTTGGCATGATGCAGATTTGAAAGTCGCAGGAGGTGTGCTCCGCTACCGCGGAGGCGGTCATTGGATGCTTTTGAATGAGGCACACCCGGACTACCAATTGAAGCAGCTTTCAAGCTTCCTAACGACCACAGGGGGCTATAAAACTGTGGGAGTGGCCTTACATTCCCACTGCTCCAAGAACCTGCTGCCTGCGACTATCTCCTGCTGCCTTGGACCCTGTCCTGCTGCCTGGGACCCTGTCCTGCTGCCTGGGACCCTGTCCTGCTGCCTGCTGCCTGGGACCCTGTCCTGCTGCCTGGGGACCTGTCCTGCTGCCTGGGACCCTGTCCTGCTGCCTGGGACCCTGTCCTGCTGCCTTGGACCCTGTCCTGCTGCCTGGGACCCTGTCCTGCTACCTGGGACCCTGTCCTGCTGCCTTGGACCCAGTCCTGCTGCTCCAAGAGCCTGCTGGCTGGGACCCCTCACAACTCACTTCCGCCACAGGTCTGCCATTTACACAGTGATGTCGAGAACAGAGAAGATCCGTGCCAGTCCATTCACGAGTGAGGAGCTGGATGTCCTTGTGGACGGGGTGCTGGCACAGTACCCACGGCTGTTTGGTGGTCCCAATGTTGTGGTAAGTCGCCATGAAGGGAGCTGCAGGGCAGGGTGGTGTCAGACGTGTAGTCGTCATGCTGCAGTACATGCTTGGGGATGTGGGGTGATGACTTACACTGACAGACAGGCTGTTTCCTGCTCGAGGTAGTGTGTGTGTTGCAATGTGAGTCTTCCCTAGGCCTGTACTCGTATGTGTGAGTGGGGGTGTGTGACATTGGCGCACATGCAGAACCAACAGTTGTTAGCCTTTTAGATGCCAGGATAGTGAACGCTTTTGCTGAAATTGAAGGGTGCCCCTGTAGTTAGAGTCAGTGTGAGCCACAGAGTGGGTTCAGTGGCAGCATAGCCAAACCTTGAACATCAGCCAACTTAAATGCTACAGTTGCTTCACACTCATTAGTGGATATACCCCATCGGTGCCCTGTGCAATTTCCGATTTCCACACTGCTGTCGATGCATTTGTGTTGATGCATCATGCCTTTGTGTGCATATCATGGAGACTAGGGACCACAATGTGTGCATGCATACACTAATATTTATGCCATGCAGAGGGTACACCCAGTTCTGGAGGGAGGGAGGTTACTGTGAGTCCAGAGTCTGTGTGTGGCTGCTGTGATGATAGATGCTGACATCTTACATTGTGTAAATGTTCTTTTGCTCTTCTTTACTCTCATGCCTGCAGCTCAAGGTACACCAACGTAAGGCTGTGTGGAGGGCCATTGCAGCAAAGATGCGGGCCCTGGGGGTATCAAACAGACGGCACGCACACTGTCACAAGAGGTGGGACGACATCAGCAGACTGGCTAAGCAAGTGGCAGAGATGACCTTGGGTATGGTACCACGCACAGGACATTTGGAACGTCGCACCATGACTCAGCTGATGGCACGCATACTGGCAGTGACCAATCCAGACCTGGATGCACGTCTGAAGGGCCATCAGCAGCAAGAGAGAGAAGGTGAGTATCTGGGGAGGGAGAGTTTGTCTGGGAGTGGATGCATGTGTACAGGCCCGGTGCCAGCGGTGACACATGTGATGTGCGTGTGTTGCCATGCTGTGTCATGTGATGTGTGTGGCGACTGTGATGTGTGCCTGTATGAGGCATTTCGCCACCATGGCCTTACTGTACTGCCCATGCATGCAGTTCTCAGTCCTTGACAGATTTTATGTGTCCACATGGTCTCTCTGCTCTGTGATGGTGTGGGGAGTCCATATTGTGCCGAACTGCTGTGTCCATTCGATGAGTGTCACACCATGTCTGTGTACTTTGCATGCATCCATGATGTTTGAGCCCCACTCATCCGACGATATTGTGTAGCCTGATTGCCACATGGTGTTTGCTATGGCCTACTTGGCACAGTGGCATGTGTGGTGAATACAGGTGTGTGTGGTCCCCTCTGATTCCCTGTAGGGGTGTAATTAGTGATGTGTGTTGTGGCTACATCATGTCTGTGGGGATGGTCAATGTGGGCTGGGGGAAGACCATCCATGGGCAGGGTGTTGTGCTGTGTGGCATCGACATGCCTCAATCCAGGAAGGTTGTCTGCATGACAGGCACTGTTGTGGTCTATATCGTGTGTAGATGCACAGTGTTTGCAGGGTGTATTGGTTCTGATGTAGCTCTGGGCCTCTACTGTGCAGTATTGATCAGCTGTGATGTGTACAGATGATGACACTTACACAAACCTGTTTGTCTCACAAATGCAGATTCGCAAGACAACACAGCGGTACATGATCCTGAGACAAATGTTGGCGAGACCAGCACGACAGCGGCAGCGGAGGCAAGTGGTACTGAGCCAAGTGACACTGAGAACACCAGCGCTCCTGAGGGTGACAGGAGTATGCATGAGGAATCTGTAGCTGAGACACAAAGTACCACTTCATCTGATGGCGGCGGGGATGCATCCCTGTTTGCAGGCACAGGGGATGTGGAGTGTGCCACAGCATCTGACACCCAGCAGCAAGTGCCCAGCCTCCCATCCACTTCCTCTGGTGCTGCCCGTATCCGTGTTACTAAGAGGGGAGGTGTGACATTCACACATGGCACCGCTGCCCCTGCACCTGTCCCCCCTGCTGCCCTCAGTGCAGAGTGCGTAGAGCTCCTGCGCCAACTTTGCGTGGGCCAGTCCGCCCTGCTCAATGCCTTCAGCGCCCATGATAACAAATTAGACCAGGTTCTAGCTTTCATGGAGGGCATACACTCTGACGTGGATGGGCTTCACCGCACAGTCCAGTCATTGTCAGCCACAGTCACAACAGGCCTACATCAGGCACATGGTCCCATTGCAGCTCAGGTGCCAGTGACGTCCACACATTCTGGGGACACATCAGAAGACATTGTCCACTTGGGACCTACATCTACTAAACGGTACAACACTAAGAGCACAGGTCAGACACAAAGCAAACAATCCCGTCCACAGACTCAATCCCAGAAGAAGAGCAGTGCTCCCCCAATATGCAAGGACAAGGCGAAGTCACAGAAAAGTAAGGCCACTAGATCATTGTCCAAAACATCATGCTCACATGCTGCAGAGCCATCACCAGATTATGACTCAGCGATGACCACAGAGGATGTGTGGCATGTCATGGCCACACCTGGGGAGAGCACAGGGACACAACCACCCACCATATCGACATCAAATAAAAGTACATCGAGGCAGGTGGAAGAGGACCCTGTTGGGACCAGCCCAATCATTGGGGCAGAGGAGAGCCCTGTTGTGACCAGCCCAATGGTAAAGGCAGGGAATCCCAGTGTTGTGACCAGCCCTGGCAAGGAGGGACAGGAGGGCACTGTGGACAACACCCCTGTGGGTAGTGGTAAGGTGGTCACTGTGAGGGGTAGACCTTCAAGAGAGGGTAGGGTGGTCCGGAGGCGTAGCCAGCCAAAGCGTGATGCAGGATCAAGCACATCGCCTGAGGGAGGGCCAGTGTGTGCCCCTGTTGTGCCACAGTTGGTGTGTGTGCCTATTCTGCCATCTCCACTTCCCATCAACCCCAAGACAGGCAAGCCATTTCATGTACCAAAAAAGTGGAAGGGCACCCCTCCAACCTCTCCCACCCACACTGTGTCAAGGGTGTGCATGACTCCACCTCCATGTGCCACGGTGCCACCTGGTCCACACAGCCCTCCACCTTGCAGGCCCTCTGTTATTGCCACATCACATGGCCCTCTGGCACACCAGTCAAGTAGTCCTGCTGTCCATGACGCGCAGCCAGGTCACAGTCCGCATGACAGCCTGGAGTGAGTTGACAACACCCTCATACGCTTGTGCCACACACAGGTGTGCTACTCAGGACCATTGCTTGCAACCTGGGTGTGTTGCTAACCCTGTTGCTCTGTTGTGCTGTGCACTCCCCTGCCAAGGACTCTGGGCCTGTTGCTCTGATGTGCTGTGCTCTCCCCTGCTAAGGACTCTGGGCCTGTTGCTCTGTTGTGCTGTGCACTCCCCTGCCAAGGACTCTGGGCCTGTTGCTCTGTTGTGCTGTGCACTTCCCTGCCAAGGACTCTGGGCCTGTTGCTCTGATGTGCTGTGCTCTCCCCTGTGCAGCCTCGCATGTACTTGCTGTCTCCCCTGCCAAGGACTCTGGGCCTGTTGCTCTGATGTGCTGTGCCCTCCCCTGTGCAGCCTCTCATGTACTCGCTGTCTCCCCTGCCAAGGACTCTGGGCCTGTTGCTCTGAGGTGCTGTGCTCTCCCCTGTGCAGCCTCTCATGTACTTGCTGTCTCCCCTGCCAAGGACTCAGGGCCTGTTGCTCTGATGTGCTGTGCTCTCCCCTGTGCAGCCTCTCATGTACTTGCTGTCTCCCCTGCCAAGGACTCTGGGCCTGTTGCTCTGATGTGCTGTGCTCTCCCCTGCCAAGGACTCTGGGCCTGTTGCTCTGTTGTGCTGTGCACTCCCCTGCCAAGGACTCTGGGCCTGTTGCTCTGATGTGCTGTGCTCTCCCCTGTGCAGCCTCTCATGTACTTGCTGTCTCCCCTGCCAAGGATTCTGGGCCTGTTGCTCTGATGTGCTGTGCTCTCCCCTGCCAAGGACTCTGGGCCTGTTGCTCTGTTGTGCTGTGCTCTCCCCTGCCAAGGACTCTGGGCCTGTTGCTCTGATGTGCTGTGCTCTCCCCTGTGCAGCCTCTCATGTACTTGCTATCTCCCCTGCCAAGGACTCTGGGCCTGTTGCTCTGATGTGCTGTGCTCTCCCCTGTGCAGCCTCTCATGTACTTGCTGTCTCCCCTGCCAAGGACTCTGGGCCTGTTGCTCTGATGTGCTGTGCTCTCCCCTGCCAAGGACTCTGGGCCTGTTGCTCTGTTGTGCTGTGCACTCCCCTGCCAAGGACTCAGGGCCTGTTGCTCTGATGTGCTGTGCTCTCCCCTGTGCAGCCTCTCATGTACCTGCTGTCTCCCCTGCCAAGGATTCTGGGCCTGTTGCTCTGATGTGCTGTGCTCTCCCCTGCCAAGGACTCTGGGCCTGTTGCTCTGTTGTGCTGTGCTCTCCCCTGCCAAGGATTCTGGGCCTGTTGCTCTGTTGTGCTGTGCACTCCCCTGACAAGGACTCTGGGCCTGTTGCTCTGTTGTGCTGTGCTCTCCCCTGTGCAGCCTCTCATGTACTTGCTGTCTCCCCTGCCAAGGACTCTGGGCCTGTTGCTCTGATGTGCTGTGCTCTCCCCTGTGCAGCCTCTCATGCACTTGCTGTCTCCCCTGCCAAGGACTCTGGGCCTGTTGCTCTGATGTGCTGTGCTCTCCCCTGTGCAGCCTCTCATGTACTCGCTGTCCCCCCTGCCAAGGACTCTGGGCCTGTTGCTCTGATGTGCTGTGCTCTCCCCTGTGCAGCCTCTCATGTACTCAATCACAATTAGATTATTTTTTTTATCTCACAATATTTTTCAATCACTAGTTGCGCCAGATATTGGTTCCATCTTAATATTTGATCATGCTCCTGTCACCATTCACCTTGATGTTTTACGCAAACCTAAAACATCCAGTAAATGGCGTTTTAATAACATTTCGCTTTTGGATCCAGTCTTTACATCATCCTTTATCTCTTTATTTAATGAATACTTTCTTTTTAATCAATTAGACAACACGCTTTTTCCTGTGATTTTGGGAAGCCTTTAAGGCCTCAGCCAGAGACTTTATTAGCAGATTCGTCTAAAAAAGAACGCAGAAAGGCACAACTAGTCACTAATGCCCTGTTAACCAAAATTAAATGGTTGGAACACTCCTATTATTCCTCCAATCCAAAGTCTGCTTATCTGACCTTATAAAGGCTAAATTTCAATTTAACAAGGATACAACTAATAATGCTTCAAACTACTTGCTAAAGTCCAGTGCAAAATTCGATGGTGGTCAGAACAAAGTCGGAAATTATTAGCCAAATATTTAAAGATTAAACAAAACAAACTCAATATAGAGTCTATTTTCGGTCAAGATCATCGACTGCAATCCAAGGACAAAGACATCCCAAATGAATTTCTCCAGTTTTATAAGTCACTTTACACATCTGAAACCTCGTCCTCTGACCATTCCATATTTCAATTTCTTTCCAAAATCCAAGGCTCTCCCAGTACGAACTCAGATCTCTCACTTCTAGAATCTGAATTAACACGGAAAGAACTCCTCGCCGCCTTAAAAACGCTCAAAAAAGATAAAGCCCCAGGCCCGGGCGGCTGCACTGTGGAATTTTTTATTCACTTTGCACATTTACTTATTCCTAAATTATATACCCTCATACATGCTTTCTTGCAATCTGGTCAGCTACGGCCGGCAGTGGGAGTACATGCAGGGCGGTGATGTGGGGAGGGGCAGGGTGGGGGGTAGTTATGTATGGATTATGGAGTTTTATAGGTAAGTAAACATTTAAATAAATAAAACAAATTTTGTTGCGCGCACTGCATCGCATTTGGGGATGCAGTGCACTCAATGAAATTCATTTTATTTATTTAAATGTTTACTTACCTGGGAAGCTCCGTAATCCATACATAACTACCCCCCACTCTGCCCCTCCCCTTCCCCACATCACCGCCCTGCAGGTACTCCCACTGCTGGCCGCGGCTGAATCTGGTGAATCTTCTGGCTTTTTCAGATGCCCTTATCCGCCTTATTCCTTAAGATGGCAAGGATCCGAAACAATGTAAAAACTATCAACCTATTTCTCTGGTCAACATTGACTATAAAATATTTTCAAAAGCTTTAGCACTGCTTTTGGAATCTCAGATGCCTGATTTGTTAGGGACAGAACAATCCAGTTTTGTTAAGGGACGACTTATCACAGACAACACTCTTATTTTTTAATATTCTTTCTAAAGCCTCACATATATCCCATCCCTTGGCAGCCATAGCTTTGGATGATGAAAAAGCATTAAAAGAGTTGAATGATTGTATCTTTTTCGCACACTTCAATGGTTTGGCTTTGGACCAAAAATTACTAATTTAATATCTATTTTGTATTCTAACCCAAGAGCAGCTGTATCAGCAAATGGTGACATTTCTCCCTATTTCCATCTTGATAGAGGTGTTAGACAGGGTTGTCCCCTTTCTCCTTTTCTTTTTAATCTTGCCTTGGAACCATTTTTGTTGAGGATTTGTCAAAATGCTAACATTCACTGATTTACTTTTAAGGAAACCAATGTTAAAATGGCAACTTATGCTGATGATGTCCTTTTATTCCTATCACAACCTCAAACTTATCTTCACGCTTTTTTTAGATGAAGTTGATTCCTTTGCATCTGTTTCTGGATACAAATTAAATAAGGATAAATGTGAGATTTTACCCCTCACCAAATATACTTTCCATGCTGACTTCGTTAATTCAGGGTTCTCATGGAGTCCCCAATACATCAAATATCTAGGCTTGAATTTTACTCCATCTATATCAGGAACGATATACCGTTGTATGGAGAACTGTATACAAAGGTTGTCGTCTTTAACAACGAAATGGCATCCCCTATATATATCCTGGAGGGGCCGCCTTGACTTCATAAAGATGATGCTCTCCCCTATTGTCTTATACACAATTTCTAATATCCCACTATCCATTCCCTCAAAATATTTTAAGAAGCTCAATTCCGTTCTATCTTCTTTTTTATGAGGAAACAAGAAATCACGTATGTCCATCTCAAATTTGATTCGTCCAAAGTCGGAGGGTGGTACAAATTTCCCTGACTTCCCTACTTATCACAAATCCTTTCTATTATGTCAAGCGTCAAACTGGCGTTCCGATTCTCCCATAAATTGTCCTCTTTGGACCACGCTTGAGCAATCCATTCTTTCGCCTTTCTTATTTCAGGAATATCTTTCCTTCACAAGCAAACCGCAGTCTGTATCCACTCCTATAATCAAGCATACCTCCAGGAGAATCCCGCTTGCCTCTTTAATCTCCTTTCTTAACCTTCCTATCTGGCACAATAAATATATTTTAATAAACAATAAACCTTTCTTTTGGAAATCTTGGAGACAACGAAGCTTGATTTGGGTGCATCAATTATATGATTAGAACCAAATTATGTCTTTTGCACGGGCTAGCACTCTGTTTGCCTTAATTTTAACTTTCAGCTCTAAATATTCTCTTTTAGTGAACGTTATCCAAACTGCTCACACACAATATGCACCTTCTCAACCAAGCACTTCCCAATAATTGATTCATGTAGATAACCTAGGGACCCTTATTATTAACAAGGTTAAGGCATCTATTATATATACATTTTTGCACATGGCATTGAGCCCGAGGGACAAGACCAAGATAGAAACATTGTGGGAGGGGAATTTAGGAAACTCCTGGTCTGGAGAATTTTGGGATAGAATCTGGCTTAAAATGAGGAAATCCTCTAGGGCTGGAAGTGCCACACAGACACTCTTTTTTATATATAACAGACTCCTACTCTCTCCACTCACTCTCAATGTGAGACACTCTATTCTTCCAGATACTTACTGGTCCTGCTCGTCACCGCGGGCTCACCTTTATCATCTGCTTTTTACATGCAAACATGTTCGGAATTTTTGGGAACGGGTTTGGTCTCAAATTAACACAATTTTTACCTCCAGTCACTCTTTTTCTACTTCACATATCTTCTTAGGTAGTATGTCCCCTATCTGGGAAAAATGCGACTCCAATGTAAGGATAATAGATTTGCTATTAGAAGTGGCCTTCCGACAAATAACCAAGAACTGTAAAGACTTTACCAAACTATCATATCAAGCATGGTGGTATGCTGTCTGCTATAATCACAGACTAGATACAACATTTGTATATCCAATGCACATGGCAACAAAACGCTTAGACTTGTGGTCACCTGTTACGCTATTCATTGATTCAAGTGCCAGACGTTCTCTGTCTCCCACTCCTCCACAACAAGAAGTTAATAAACGTCCATGACTTCCTCTATATTAATCTTATTTAGTTTAACTTATACTCTATTTTATTTTATAATGTAAACTTTTGTATAACATTCATATATCCTTTTTTAAAAATATATATAGATTGTTCATATATTGCCATTACTTTACCAATGTATGCTATGTCTGATTGTTTTCAATTCAAACCCTTTTTGTTAATCACTTCCAACTGATATATTGTTTGTAATTCTTTCATTTTCATTGTTATTATATCTTTTGTATTAATGTATTCTTTATCTCAATAAACTTACTTTTGAACTAAAAAAAACAATAGCATATGATCCTACATATCAGACCGTCTCTCGTATCCAAGTTATTTTTCTGTTTTTTGTATTTTGTTTGGTGTGGCGCACCGCTTGCTGACGTCATAGTAAACAAAGTGAAAGCAGACTGCACTATTTAGTGTAGTCTGTGTTTACTTTGATCTGTGCTTGGGGGATATAACTATGCCCCCTGAGCATTGATCTGTGCGGGAGAGTTAGCACTGGTTAACAAACAGTTCTACACTGCCAATCTGCTAACCAGAAGGAGGTGGGGGCCAGAAATCACACTACAGCACCAAGGGTTGGTCCAAAAGGTGGTTGGGGAGGACCGCCTCTGGCATCAGGAAATGCACCCTAAAAGGAACTTTTGCGGCTTCCCTCCTGGGTGACCCATTTGGGGGAATTTACCGAAAATTTAATTTCTTACCATTATTCCTAAATTCCGTTTCTTGAATATCTCCTTCATACCCATTTTTTGTTCATTAGATTTTTTCACATTAATTGAACCATAGTATGTACACAATGATAAAAAATAGTTCTAAGCTGCTTCTTAGTTGTTGGCTGTAGTTATTATACCTTTTGGACAGCCAATAAACACTTTATACCTCTGTGACTAGAAGAGTCTGATAGACAATAATAATAATAATAATAATAATAATAATAAAGACATTTGTAGAGCGCCTGGTTATGCCATCTCGGCGTGTCCCCGCGTTGTGGAGAAGAAACTAGCCCGCCGGGCAAGAAGAGCCACGTCCCCGCTAATCGTAGTATATTACTTTTGTAAATTGGCCATGAGACCCAAAAATTACACATGTACACATCACCAATTGATATATAATTCTTTATTTGCTAATTTAATTATTTTATTTCATTTATTCTTTAATTGTAGGATAGATTGCTGAATCCCAAATTTTGTTCTAATTTTCAGAAATGTATAGCTTTTGGCATACACCTATGGGTTTTACAGCTGTTTCCACCACAAACTAAAAGTAGCTTGAAAGACACGAAAGATTGGAAAAATGGACTAACATCAACTAACCTCAAATTTCTGAAACCTGGAAAGATGGCGATGTTGGCACAGCAAACCTTTTGCTGATGTAATCTTTTTTGAAAAAAAAACATACACTTTTTTGCACACCACTTTTTCATGCTTCATGCCAGGGATGGCTACAAACCCTGGGTACTTTTAGTATCCCTAATATGTAGAGAAACTAAAAGTAACATTTGGCCTGAATGCATTTTGTGAAAAGAAGTTATGGAGTATCAAGTACAAAGTGCTCCAAATGTTAAAAGTCTCAGCACCAGGGCAGGAGAGAAAAGCCTATGCAGCAATGGGACTGGTATTCCAATTAAAGGTACATGACAAGCAATCGGGGTCATTAATTTGGTGTACCATCCACAGTTGTAGTGGCCCCCAGTAATAACAGGTCTAGCCTCAGCATACGATTTGTCTCCAATGTATCACATTAATTAGTTTTGGTGGACATTTTATGGAGAAAGGCAATCTTGGCAATGGCCCACTTACTTACATCAGACGCGCACATAATTATCAGTGGAACGTACATCACCTTCTACCCTACAGATATCCTATGTTTAGTCCACGTAATTTGGAGAGGTACCCTATTGTATGCGAAAAGGGACAGGGTTACACAGTACAATCACTAATGGAAAAAGTCTCCTTTTTCTCCGCCAGCATATATCAACTTTTATGCACGATTAATACTAAAAACTAATTAGAGCAAAAAAATATATCGCTCAACATTATTCAAAAGTTAACACTAAACACTGATGTCTGTATTCATGTAAAAAAGTCAGATTTATTACATATTTTTTTAACTTAAAATTTTGTTGTGTTCTATATAAAATACAAAGTCATAAAATAATTTTTTGTTTCTTCATATATCAAATTCTCTGGAGTGTATTTACCTCAAGGATATCAGTTTTCAACTTAATACACTTCTAGCTCATTATTCAGTAGCACAATATTAAAAAACAACAATAGGTTAAAAAAATAAATAAAAAAGAAAAAACCTCTGTTAGACAATATCACAATATATCCAAATTCTTAGCAAATGAAAAATTGTTGATGCAGCGTTTCAGTGGTATCAACTATTCTCTCCCGCTTCTTCAGGCAAACCGTGATAATAAGAACACAAAACAATCTAAAAAATAAATCTAAAAACTGTGTGTATGTGTATGTGTGTGTGTATATTTATTATTCAAAACATGCCCTCAATAATGAATTTTGGGAAACTGGTGTACAATGAGATCTAATGATGATTATGTTAGGTCGAAAAAAGTATGTATTTTTACCAGATTTAATGGGCACTTGCCCACTATTTCTAATCTGTGTATTAATAATAGCATATGTTTACTATAAAGATCACGGTACATTGAGGTTAACTTAATAAATACGGAGAGTCTGTTTTTCATGTTCATATACAATAGGGAGGAGCATGTGACAAAATGAATAGTATTTAATCACATGGGGGGTCACAGCATGTCATAAGATCAAGACCGGGTTCCCCGGTCGAAACGCTTCATGTCTGCTATTAGGAAATAAAGCACAAGATAATTACACTTGCCGTTGTGGTCCGTTTCCTGATTGGTGCCTACTGGGAGAAAAGGTGCTGTGCTGTCTGGGATATATATATCTATATCTATATCTATATCTATATATATATATATATATATATATATATATATATATATATATATATATATATATATATATATATATATATATATATACATATATATTCACTGAAAAAACCATAGGTTATAGACCATATAGTTAGGGATTAGCATTTACAAAACCTTGAAAATTCACTGAAAAAACCATAGGTTATCGACCATATATAGTTAGGGATTAGCATTTACAAAACCTTAATTTACTCGCACAAAACCATTGAAATTCGCATATATAGTTAGTTGCACTAACTATATATCGCGCACCCGCAATCCACTGCTGATGATGTCACATATTACATCATTCATGACATGGTCAGTGACATCACTGATGACATCACTGATGACATCTCAAATGACATCACTGATGACATCACTGATGACAACACCCAGTGACTGTATGTTTCTGTAAAGTTAAAATATGTCTTACATATTGAAGAATGAGTGGATGTATAAGTGTCTGGATGAAGGATTTAGTAGGTGCATGATTCACTGTATGAGTGAGTAATTTAATGTGTCTCACTGAGTGCATGGGTTAGTGACTAAACTGTCTTAATTTGTGCATCATTATGTCTGTTGTTCTGTAAACTGCTGCATGTGTTGATCAGTAGCTATATGAGTAACTATATGGGTTATTGATTGGTTGCCCAAGTATTTGAATGGGAGACTGAGTGTGTGTGTGGGTGGCTGGGAGGTGTGTGACTCTGTGTATAGATGTGTGAGTAGTTGATTCACTATATGTATGGGTTCAAAAGTGCATGTGGAAACAGCTGTATGGGCGGTTGACTGTCTGCATGAGTGTATTGGTGAGTGAATGGATTTCTCAGTGCTACATGTCAAAGTAAGTACATATGTAAAACACAGTACATGTGAGAGTTGACATATATAAATAACTGTGCATAAGAGCCAGTGAAGGTGTCAGTGGCTGTATGGATCATTGTGAACATGTATCAGGGATTGTATAAGAGAGTAAATATGTGTTAGTATATGTTTGAATAAGTAAGGTGTGTATAACTGTATAGTTGAGAAAATGGAGGTGTGATTGATTCTTTGCATGACTGACTAGGTGTGTGAGTAACTCCATGGATAAGTGACAGTCTGTGAGTGTCTGTTTACATTGATTGTATCTAAGGTTATATTAGAGTCGGAAGAGGTTCATCGTATTATCACATGAATGATATCATCAGTGATGTGATCAGTAATGTCAAATGAGATGTCATCAGTGATGTCATTTGAGATGTCATCAGTGATGTCATCAGTGATGTCACTGACCATGTCATGAATGATATAATATGTGACATCATCAGCAGTGGATTGCGGGTGCGCGATATATAGTTAGTGCAACTAACTATATATGCGAATTTTAATGGTTTTGTGCGAGTAAAATTAAGGTTTTGTAAATGCTAATCCCTAACTATATATGGTCTATAACCTATGGTTTTTTCAGTGAATTTTCAAGGTTTTGTAAATGCTAATCCCTAACTATATATGGTCTATAACCTATGGTTTTTTCAGTGAATTTCAATGGTTTTTTAATAGCAAATATCAAAAGCTGTAAAATGTCAAGTACGTGGTAGGTAAAAACATTTTCGTATTTATGCACGCTGATGGGCTTTGAACGCTGCCCCCCCTCCTCTTTTCTTTTAGGAGTATTCTCTCTTTGCAGATAGTGAAGGGTAGGTAACACAGGCCTTTGCCCCCGTTGTAATCCGTTGTGCCTGCTTCCCTCTCCATTTGATTGATTGTTATCCAAGCATTTATTGTTTTGGAATTGGTTCTCTTTGGTTCATTCTCTATTTACAAACAAGCATAGAGTCGCAATACTCTGTTTAGTCTTTGCAGACAGTGAAAAATCGTTAAAAAAACAAAAAGAATCAAGCAAAATCAGTAGGCCACTAATGGGATCTCTTTTTGACCTCGCTAAAATAGAAACATTATGAACAACCCCTCATGACAAATACGAAACTAGTGAGAGGAACTGAGCTCGACACCATGATGGCTGCAAGACAGCTCGGCTCCGCCGCCCACCCCACCCAAAATAACGACAAACACTATGCAAATATTATAAATATATACAACACACCAGCAAAGTAACAGGGTAAAACGTTTTATTAAATAACTATTTACATGGCAGCCTGCCGCAACATTGATCCCAACAAGCCTTTGTATTTTGGGCTCAAAATAAACCATCAATAGTAAGATTTTCATAGGTGAGTGTAGGTTCATGGTTTTCCATCCACAGACTAAAAGCCTAGAGTGGGAGTGAAAGAACAATAACTAGGTAAGAAGGAAGGCAGAGGTTGTGGGAAGGACTCTGGATATGGTATGTTGCTTGGTCCCTGAGATGCTTCGATGTCACTGCCTTGCACAAATGGCATAAGTCCTGGATGTTGGGTGCCATAGTTGAGGGTTCGGAGCAGCGCTTGTAACACTGTCTGAAGCTTATTTGCACCTGCTGCAGCTTCACTATTCTCAAAGTAAGTGGGGGCTGTTTGTGGACCTGACTGCATTGGAAAACAATGTGATGCGGTGCCTCCCTGAACCGCTTGACGGAGGCCCCCGAGATAATTGCGCCTGCTCCACACCTTGTCCCACAATCCATTTGACCTGAAAACACGTCCTGCGGTGCCCTGGTCTGACCATCACATATACCTGCGCCAGGAGACGGCGTGGGGTGCAGTAGAAGGGAGAGGCGGCGCGAACGAGCCTCCCCCACCTCCCCAGGTGGAGGTTTCTCAGCTACACCCCAGCGCTTCACTCGACCAGCTGACTTGCGCCCGCTCTTGCGACACAGTGCCTCGCTCGGCCAGCTGAATTGCGCCTGCTCTTGCTATTATAACGTCTCACCCGCCATCCAACGGAATTGCACCCAATCTTGCGGTACAGTGACAGGCGACTGCTACGGAGCTCACAAAATGGCGGTCGGCTCCACCGACTTGGGCCTGGCCTGCAAAGATGAATCTGGGCAACCGTGGAACTCGGACGCTTGACTGCTAGGGCATGGGCCCCATTCCCAAAAGAGTCCCCTCAGCCTTGAAGATTCTACAACAGTCACCGAGACCCCCGACTCCCGTAGACTTCCGGTGGGGAGCGACTGCCATGATTGCTCGCGGAATGGCCACGACGTAGCCACGAGATGGTGGTGCTCTCATGCTGACGCCAGCTTCAGTCTGAAACATCCAGAAACACTGTAGACTACCAATTCGATCAGTTCCGGTGGAGCCCCAACGTGACCCGGTAGAGAAGAACTTGCCCTCCCCTCTTTGACTGATGGTTCTTGTTGCCTGTCCCTTCTCTTGTCATTTAACAGAACTTTTTGGACTGCTGAAAGGGGTTGTGTTCCGACCGCTGGTTGATGGAGACATTTTGACTATATTCTGGACCTGCGTTGTCGCGTAATGCGTCATATGACGCGCCGCGTTAGCGCACCCGGAAGTGCTCCGGTGCGCGAGGCGCAGCTTCCCGGAAACGATCCAGAGCGCGGCGCGCAGCGCGTAACGTAAGCATAACAGATCATGTGACTTGTTAATAAAACTTTTCATTGGTTCATTTTACTTTTGTTATTCTAATGATGAAAGGCTTGGTCATATGACCTAAAAATAACACTTTTCATTGCTTTCGAACATTTTTTTTTCCCAAATGATGAAAGCCCCACCTTTTTTTTTCTCACTCTGACTTGTAAAGCAAAGGACCCAGATGCATTTACAGTTTATCACTAACAATGTTCCAGGATAATGTATTTTCCCAGGAAATTTACAACTGTCCTGCAAGTAAAATATTCCTATTTCGAGAAAAAGGGCGTTTCTTCGTCCCATGAGGGAGCCGTTGAGCAAAAGAGGCTCGGCCTGCTGTCTTAGTCGCTGATAGGCATGAATATCGGATTCTTATCGATCACTTTATGTTGCAGGAGTGGAAAACACAACAGCACTTGACCATTTATCTTTACTGCGTTCCTGCGTATTATACCTTTTAACCGTCATGTAATCGGGCTGCTTTATTTCACTTGCCTTTTACTGATTCGAAAACAGTGGCTATTATTCAAAACTATACCAAAAAAGGTACTACTACCATGTTTTGTTTTAAAAACCTTTATTGTGAAAATGTCAGTATACAAATACGGGCCTATAACCACGTGGGCCGGCCACGGAGCAAACTGGAATCGTATATGATGAGGGGACATTTACACTGTAGAAGAACGTAACGGGCGGGCCATTAGGTTGCAAGAACTAAGGTGTCTAACAGTTGCGGAATCGGTGGACGTACATTTTATAATTAAAGTACGACAGGGCCAGTTACAATAAAATTATCTAGATATACATTTGCGGGCAAGTACCATGGGTGACGTTAATTCGAACTCTCAATAGTACAGTAATCAATAACACATCAGAACTTAATATCAATAGGGATGTCCAAATGTTCAATCAATTCTCGTCCCCGCCCGCCATGTGCTTCAAAACTGCATACGTATCTCGTGATATCAAGGTTGGGCAACCAGTACACAACAAGGAGTTACGAGTCCCATTTATACCGGCGCCATTTTGGGCGAGGCCGGGCAGGTCCAGGATATAGTCAAAATGTCTCCACCAACCAGCGGTCGGACCAGAACCCCTTTCGGCAGTCCAAAAAGGTTCCGTTAAATGACAACAGAAGAAATAGGCAACAAGAACAATCAGTCAAAAGAGGGGACGCTTTCGTGAATGGGGCCCATGCCCTAGCAGGCAAGCGTCCGAGTTCCAAGGTGTCCCAGGGCCATTTTAGTGGACCATGCCCAAATCCAAAGAGCTGGCCACCATTTTGAGAGTCCTGTTGCAGTCGGCTATCGCTGCACCACAAGAGTAGCCGCAATTCAGCTAGATGGCGGGTGAGTCACTGTACAGCAAGAGCGGGCGGAATTCAGCTGGAAGGCGAGTGAAACGCTAAGAGGTGCCCCACTGCAGATGAGGTGCCTCCACCTGGGGAGGCGAGAGAGGCCCGTTTGCGCCGCCTCCCCCCCCCCCGGGCACCCCACGCCATCTTTCGGCGCAGCATTGTAGGATGGCCACACCAGTGAAACTTGCTGGACACCACCTCGGTGCCATCCGGATCTCGGCGCGTTCGAGTCAGTGTACCGCAAGAGTGGGCGAAATTCAGCTGGATGGCGGGTGAGTCACTGTACCGCAAGAGCGGGCAAAACTCAGCTGGATGGAGGGTGAGGCACTGTGCCGCAAGAGCGGGCGCAACTCTGCTGAACGGCGAGTGAAACGGTAAGGGGCGCCCCACTGCAGATGAGGTGCCTCCACCTGGGGAGGCGGGAGAGGGCCGTTTGCGCCGCCTCCCCCCCCCCGGGCACCCCACGCCGTCTTTCAGCGCAGCATTGTAGGATGGCCACACCAGTGCAGCAACTTGCTGGACACCGACTCGGTGCCATCCGGATCTCGACGCGTTGTGCTGCCTTCGGCCTATTCGCACATCGGTCCGCTACTGATGCCGCCTCACAGGCCAACGGATTTTGTAGGCTTTTTATAGCCCAAAGCCGCATAACAGGTCATGTGACTAGTTTATAAAACGTTTCATTGGTTCATTTTGCTTTTGGTTTCCTAATGATGAAATGCTTGATCATATGACCTAAAAATAACACTTTTCATTGGATTGAAACATTTTTTTTTCCCAAACGATGAAAGCCCCACCTTTTTTTTTCTCACTCGGCAATCCAAAAAGGTTCCGTTAGATGAAAACAGAGGGGACAGGCAACAAGAACCATCAGTCAAAAAAGGGGAGGGCAAGTTCTTCCCTACCGGGTCACGTTGGGGCTCCACCGGAAGTCATCGAATTGATAGTCTACAGTGTTTCTGGATGTTTCAGACTGAAGCTGGCGTCAGCATGAGAGCACCACCATCTCGTAGCTCCATGGCAGCCGCTCCCCACCGGAAGCCTGCGGGAGTCGGGGGCCCCGATGACTTTTGTAGAATCTTCAAGGCTGAGGGTTCGCTTTCGAGAATGGGGCCCAAGCCCTAGCAGGCAAATGTCCGAGTTCAAATGTGTCCCAGGGCCATTTTAGTGGACCAGGCCCAAATCCGAAGAGCCGGCCGCCATTTTAAGAGTCCTGTGGCAGCCGCCTATCGCTGCACCGCAAGAGTGGGCGCAATTCAACTGGATGGTGGGCGAGACCCTGTAGCCGCAAGAGCGGGCGCAACTCAAATGGATGGTGGACGAGACGCTGTAGCCGCAAGAGCGGGCGGTAAACAGCTGAATGGCGGATGAGGCACAGTGCAGCAAAAGCGGGCGGAAAACCGCTGAATGGCAACTGAAACGGTAAAGGGGCGCCCTACTACAGCAGACGAGCCTCCACCTGGGGAGGCCCGTTCACGCCGCCTCCCCACCCCCGGAGGCGCCCCACGCCGTTTTTCAGCGCAGCATTGTAGGATGCCAAGACCAGTGCGGCAAGTAAAGGACATCACCTGGGTGCCGTCCAGATCCCAGCGCGTTGTGCTGCCTTCGGATTATTCGCACAACAGACCGCTACTGATGCCACCTCACAGCAGCCCATTGTTGCTTTGTTTAAAAAAAATTTTTTTAACGTGTTTACTGTTTTTGGTGCGTTGTATATATTTATAAGTTATTAAAGTGTTATAATCCTACTACTTTGTTGGAGTACTATATATTTTTAATGTGACACATAATTGTGAAGACTTTGATGTACAAAAAGGCATCCCTGGAATCTTCCGCTTCAGGCTTGGTCCCACACACCCTCACAGTGAGAATCCCCTCCCCAATCACAATACAGGATTGTTATCAGATAGTAGGAACGCGTGTGGTGTGACGGATCTCATGGGGTGGGGGCCTTGATCTACTGTAACTCCTTTGAAGAGGGGTGATTCTTTACAGTTGAGGCCATAAACTACATCCGCAGGGCTAGGTGATAGCCTGGGACCGGCCTGGACAATCAGACACAAAGGAAGAGGAGTGTCAGAGGGTGCGGTAGTGAATAGGGTGAAAGGGAAGTGTCGGGCGGGCACAGGGTGTGATTCTCAGGGAAGAGCAGCGCAGATGGGGGGAGGTTTATGGCCCATGCATGAGAGAGAGAGCGGGGTGACCAGTGCGTGGGGGAGATGCTTGCGAGGGTGGGGAGCCATGCTGAGGATCGGCGGCGTGCAGAGAGTGGGTCTGGTCAAGGCATCTAAAATGGCTGCCGTGCACGACAAAAGTGTGGCATTGGAAAAAAAGCAAGATGGCGCAGACAATGTTTATCAATACGGATTAATTTATAACAATTATTTTTAACAATATATTTACTCGCAGTGTCAAAATGGCGGTCAACACTTCCTGATTTCCTTCGAATCGAACGTTAACAGACGTCACGCAGCAAAAAAAAAAAAAAACGCTCACACGCAGCCGCTGGAAGACAAGTATCAACATATATGAGCATCCTCAGCCACCCTCAGAAAACATAGGGGGTCAGGATATGTCTCCCGTACCCCCTTATACCCATTTCTCACATTGTTTTTCCTCCATCTTGTAATTTAATTAAAACGAAACACAAAATGGCGAATTCCCGTTTCGCATCCGGTTCGCTACCCGGTTTGCGAACCGGAAAGCGCTTCTACCGCAAAAAATCAATTTTTTTTTATTTGCCCCACGGGACCCTTTAATAACCCCAACACCATTCCTAGGGGGTCAAGAGGGGTCTACCTTGCCCCCTTTCATTAAATTCCCCCTTCCTTTTTCTCCTCCTCTTGTCTCTCGATCCTACCGAGAGACAAGATGGCGGCCGTTCCGGACTGTTTAGAATGTTGACAGACACCGGAGAGCCAATCAGCTTCGCTTCGCAAAGTTCCGTTACGCGAAAAGTTCGCGAACCGTAGCGCTACCCGGGACGCTGTCACAGATATATCTGTTTTATAAAACGTTAATTTCTCAAAATCCACTGGAGCACATATATTGAGACCTAGCAAAGGCACATCGGGCTAACAGTCCCTACATTTTTGCCAAGTTTCGTGCAAATCCATTCGAGCTAAAAGTGAGGCCAAACGCCCTATGGAAAAATGAATGGAAAAAACGTGTTTTGGGACCCCCCTTTTTTCTCAGCCCCCCCTTGACGAAACCCCCCCAAATTTTCAGGGGCTGCTCAGGAACAAAATGTGCCATTTTCCTGAAAATTTCAGCCGATTCCGTTCACAAACGCCAAAGTTATTAGACATAGAATTTTCAAAAGTCCCATAGAGAAAAAATCTTAACTATATATACCTACTGGCGACCGCCAGTAGGTAATATATATATATATATATATATATATATATATATATATATATATATATATATATATATATATTGCCACAGCTTCTTTTTTCCACATCTAGTAGATCAAAGGACACGGCACAGCAACAGATGGTTTTAGCGTTTTTTATTTACACACCAGTGCAAATGTAACGTGCATCAAAAAAGGACGGTCTACGCGTTTCGGCTCCTGCCTTCCACTGGACCATAGAGTCCCTAGGTCTAGACCTTGTTTAAATAGTGTGATTAGTGTAAGTACCCTCTACCATTTCCATGGTCATCTTGACCAACCCACCCA
Source organism: Lissotriton vulgaris (assembly GCF_964263255.1). Lineage (NCBI taxonomy): Eukaryota > Metazoa > Chordata > Amphibia > Caudata > Salamandridae > Lissotriton > Lissotriton vulgaris. The sequence goes on along the minus strand of NW_028242037.1, from coordinate 1,246,609 downwards.
GCAATGTATATACAAGGCCAGTACATGTTTAAAGGTATATACACTAATATGTACAATCAACGTAAAGTACTCTACTGCTTGATCAGAACTATACATTCCAAAATAAAGTATTTACAATGTAGTTCTTTTATACATATTGGTGTTCAAAATTAATGTGAAGTACCATTAGTAAATAGAACCGATAATTATAAATAAAGTATTAACAATAGTTATTTACAATCAGATCCATCTAATCATTTATGGTATTAATTCATACCTATTCAATGAATCACACAAAAATGAGGACTAGAATAATTAAGAAATAGTGATGGCATGAAATCATATGACAGTTATTTCACAAAGTTTACGAAGTGACGATATTTGGGTTTTATGAAAGGTTGGGTTATATATATATATATATATATACCAGTAGGTAGTTATAGTTAGGATTTTTTTCAATGCAAAATCTCAAAATTCTATTTGGAATAACTTTGGCACCGGTTGACGAATCTGCCTGAAAATTTCCTCAAATTTGCCTCGCAGAGCTCCGGTCCTTCCTTAAAAGTTTGGGGGGATTCGTCAAGCGGGGGCCGAGATAAAAGGGGGGTCCCAAAACATGTTTTCTCCATGTTAATTTACATAGGGCGGTCAAACTCACTTTTAGCCCGAACGGCTGAATGGATTTCCACCAAACTTGGCAAAATTGTAGGGACTGGTAGCCCGATGTGCCTTTGCTATGTCTCAAGATATGTGCTCCAGTGGATTTTGAGTAATTTAGGTTAAAAAAATATATATATATCTATGGCCGTGCCCCGGTACGCGCACCGGGGAGCGCAGCGGGCGCGACACGCGAGGTACACACGGAAAGCTGATTGGCTCTCGGGTGTCTGTAAACATTCAAAACAGTCCGGACCGGCCGCCATCTTGTGTCTCGGTAGGATAGAGACACAAGAGGTGGAAAAAAAAGGGGGAAATGACCATAAGGGGGCAGGGTAGACCCCCTGACCCCCTAGGTTTGATGTGGGGGGTATAAAAGGGCCCCGCGGTGCAAAATATATATATTTTTTTTTTATTTGCACGGGGGGAGCGCCCGGTGCGCGCACCGGGGAGCGGACCGGGGAGCGGCCCATGGGGAAAGAAGAATGACAGAGTTATTAAAAAATGTAGCCTTTTTTATAAATTGGAGGTAGTTCTAAAAAGAACTGGTTTTTTTCTTCTTTTTGTTGTTTTATATTTTTTTGTGTTTTTGGAACATTTTGTACTTTTTATGGCTTTTATGAACTATTTTATATTTTTTTGGGTATTTTTATGGGGATAAACGAAAAAACAGGGAATTGAAAATGGCTCAACTGGAGCAGAAAAAAAAAAAGAGACAATTTGGGTTTTTTGGGGCATTTGTGGTTGTTCCCTGCAAGGACGATGAGCTTTATGCTCAGTTCACCATAGGAGATGGTCTTACCACAATGTATACATGTTATACGGAAATCCGCAAACCGTGGCTGAATGCAAGGGATCGTCTCCCTTGCCTCTGGTCCCGTTGGAGTGGGTTGATTTCTTTGGGAGATGGAGCTTTAAGATTGGGGCAGGTTACTGGCCAGTTCCCTCATCTCTGCAGCAGAATAGTTGATTGGATGCCTGCGCTGCATGTGGCGAATCATGGTGTTGTTTCCGAAAGAGTATTTCTTATTAGGGTTTCCCCTGGAAAGTTCCATGCCACAGATTAGGCAAGTCACCTTGGCCGCATTTACTTTTTTCTTTCCCTCTGGGATCGAAAAAAACTCCCATACAATGTGTGGTTTTGGCTGGTATGAGATATTGTGTCTTGCAGCCATCTTCTCCTCCCCTCCTCCTCCTCCTCCTCTTGTTTACCACCAATGTAATCTTGTGGTGGTCCTCTTGGTGGTTGTGGTGGTGGTGGTGGTGCAGATGCTCCAGCTGCTGCTGCTATTGAAGCCATTTGAAAGTACAAAATATATCTGAAAGATTGCCAAACAGGTCTTCCTAAGTCAAAGGACAAAGTCAGAATAAGGCAAAAAGGTGGGGTCTTTCATCATTTGGAAAAAAAAGGCCTGAACCAATGAGAAGTGTTATTTTCAGGTCACAAGACCAGGGATTTCATCATTATGGAACCAAAACTCCAAAACTGTTCTGCACCAATAAAAAGTGTTATTTTCAGGTCACATGACCGACACGCTTACGCGGCGCGCCCCCGGGGACCGCCACCCCCCCCCCGGGGCAAAGCAACGCAGCCCCCTGGCACATACCGGAGGTTCCAGATGGGCTAGTTGGCCCCCAGGGACCCTCAGTATGCAAGGGGAATTAGTTCCCCCTCTGCAAACACGCCCGGGGGCTGCATTGCTGAGAGGTGTAAAAAGGGTGTGGCCTCATTACACCTCTCTGCAATGCAGCCCCCTGGCGCATACTGGAGATTCCAGGTGGGCTAGTTGGCCCCCAAGGACTACCAGTATGCAAGGGGAATTAGTTCCCAGTCTGCAAACGCGCCAGGGGGCTGCGTTGCAGAGAGGTGTAAAAACATTTTTTTTATTTATATTAAAAATATGTAATGCAATTTAAAAAATAAAATATCTAAAAATAAATAAATCAGTAAAAAAAATATAACAATTGATACATTTAAAAATTAGCATTTACAAAACCATTGAAATTCACTGAAAAAAACATAGGTTTCAGCCACGTTATAGTTAGGAATTACCATTTAAAAAACCTTTGAAATTCACTGAAAAAAACAAAGGTTTCAGCCACATTATAGTTAGGAATTATAGTTAGGAGTTAGCATTTATAAAAACTTGCAAATTCACTGAAAAAACCATAGGTTTCACACACGTTATAGTTAGGAATTATCATTTTAAAAATCTTTGAAATTCACTGAAAAAACTATAGGTTTCACACCAGTTATAGTTAGCTGGACATTTTACTCATACAAAACCATTGAAATTCCCCTGTTATAGTTAGTTGTACTCACTATAACTCGCGCGCCCGCAATCTACTGCTGATGATGTCACATATTACATTATTCATGACCTGGTCAGTAACATCACTGATGACATCACTGATGACATCTCAAATGATATTACTGATGACATCATCCATGTGACAATGGAATACACCTCATTACACACTAGTATAAAATTTCATCACTCAATATAAAATAGTAACACCAATAGAAATTTCTAAACACCCACTCAGTGATTCATAAATCTATGCACACATCTAATCACTTACCTATATATTCTGTGTTATATGCAGAGAATAATTAACAGAATACTATCAAATATACTTATACGCCTATTTCAACATTACAAACCAGCACACATTGTATTCACTTATAAAGACATCTTACTGACTTATGCAAACAATGGATCATACTTACATTTACTCATTTACACAGTTATACAAACACCACTTCATCTATTCATATAGATAGTAACTCACACTTAGTGTGTTATAAAATCACTATTAGAAATATACAGTTATTCATACAGTGACTCATACAATCACTCAGTCTTAGGCTCACTTAATTAGATATAACTGTAAGATGCACTGCTTTTTTTTCAAATTTAATGGAGATGTACCATTGAGAGAAATTTTTCATCACCCCCACACCCATAAACATATACACTCACTGAAACAACTGTTATAGAATGTAGAGCTAACCTTATTTACCTACTGAATGAACTATTCACACATTTTTGGGCAATCACACACCCCCCACCAAACCACATAGACATTCATTTACCCATACAAATACTCAGTTAAGAAACCAATAACAAATATATTCTTTAACATAGCAATTAAGACAAAGCAATAAAGACTTTCACACAGTTTAGTAACTACACATTATATATAGTGAGACAATCAATGACACTGTTACTAAATCCACCATTCACACATTTATATTTATATATCCACTCATTCTTCAATGCAAAGTAGTGTATTTATCATATTTAAATATCAAAGCAAAAAACATTCACTAGATGATGTCATCAGTGATGTCATCAGTGATGTCATTTGAGATGTCATCAGTGATGTCACTGACCATGTCATGAATGATGTAATATGTGACATCATCAGCAGTGGATTGCGGGCGCGCGAGTTATAGTGAGTACAACTAACTATAACGGGGGAATTTCAATGGTTTTGTATGAGTAAAATGTCCAGCTAACTATAACTGGTGTAAAACCTATAGTTTTTTTAGAGAATTTCAAAGGTTTTTTAAATGTTAATTCCTAACTATAACGTGTGTGAAACCTATGGTTTTTTCAGTGAATATATATATATGTATATATATATATGTATATATATATATATATATATATATATATATATATATATATATATATATATATATATCATCACTACATTAAATATGACCAATTTACAAATCCATGTTCAGTGTTAAACGTGCATAAAATCACCATTTAACAATCATTCATACACATTCATTCATTATGGTTTAGGATTGTTATCTCTGTTGGTTATAATATTAATAAACCAACCCCAATCAGTGCAATCTTTTACAGTTTTAAATCAGATGGGTATTCCTTATGTGTAGGGAGATATAAATGTTCACAATTTCACATATGCAGACTTCTACAATATATTTGGGAGCAGCCACATATGGAATGTAATCAGGGACTGACTATGTCCTCACCTACAATAAAACTATCTGTCAGATTATCTGCTTATTACCTTTCATTAATGAGAACATCAATGGTTTATTTCTCCTTTCAGGATGTGTAATAAAGTAATGTATGATGTTTCAATCAAGCTCTATTTAAATATAGAGAAAGAGTTCAGGAAGTGGTACGGAGGCAGACTAGTGCTGTCTCTTCCCCAAAACAAATGTTTACAAAAATAAACGATTTTCCCTTGCCGTGATTACTGTCTTTGCCTGTGGTTGTTACAGATTAAAATTGTAGTTTTAACCTGCTGTGATTGTATATTTTATCACCTGTTTTGTGTTTTAAACTTGTGGTTTTTTCTGCCCATGATTGCTTCCATTTAACGTGTTGAATTGTGGGATTTGCAGTCCAAACTCTGTCGTTTTTTCCCTCTCATTTCTGGTGACTATTCAGTTTTCCCTCCATTGCTCTGTGCTAAAACCTGTATGTTTAAACAGTGCACCCCAGCCAACATTTTGTGTTCACAAGCCAGTAAAACCAGACCCCCTGCCTCCCCCCCAGCAACAGGGATATTCTACATTAGAGGGTGCTTCTGTGAGCTGTTTAAACTGTGTTTACTAGGGACTGTTCACTTCGTTTTTTGGCCAGGAGAGGGAGTAAAGTTTTATTCAAACAGTATTGTTAGATTTCAACTTAGTAAGGCCTTTACCTGCAAAAGTCCAAAGTGTGGATTGAGCCTGTCTGTCTCGGAGATTCTGAACAGGAGAAGCAGCTTCCAACTCCCTGGCCAGCAAACCTTGTCTGAGGTCCCTGGGACCTTATATGGTCTGCTAGTGGTTCGTACATGTATACACTGCTTGGTGGTTGTATCTAATGTTTCTATTGGATTAGGGTTAGTGTCCTCATTGGTTGGGTATTTGAGTGTTCTGATTGGCTTCTGGGTCTGTGATTCAATCAATGTAGGGTTAGGACTAGGGCTAGGGTTAGGATTTCTATTGGAAGTAGGGACTAGGGCTTCCTATGTTATTGGTTGTTGGGACTAGGGTGGGACTAGGGCTAGGGTTAGACCTTTAATTGGAAGTAGCTATTTAGGGCTTCTGGTGTGATTGGTTGTTGGACTAGTTGTGGGACTAAGAGTGGGGTTAGGCTTTCTACTGGAAGTAGGGACGAGGGCTACCTGTACCATTGGCTGCTTGGACTTGGGTTGGGACTATTGGTAGGGCTAAGGCCTTTATTGGACGTAGAGATCAGGGTTTTTGAACTGATTGGGTGCTTGAACTAGGGCTAAGATTGGCAGTCCTGGTTTCCTATTGGTTCTAGAATTTAGGGCAGTGTTGTGATTGGATTGTGTTAGCGCTAGGGTTCCCATTGGCTGAAGGGGTCACCTGATTACTAGGGCTATAAAAAAGGCCAGGCTTAGGGCATCTCAGCCCAGGTGTTGAGGCTCAGGGCGGAGAGGACAAGGGTAGTTGCCTTTTTGAACCTGTTAAGGGCAGAGAGGACAAGGGTAGTTGCCTATTTGAACCTGTTAAGGGTGGAGAGGACAAGGGTAGTTGCCTGTTTTAGCCTGTTCAAGACGGGTCGGGACTAGGGCCAGAAATGCTGCCCTTTTTCTCATTTTGCAATACCCAAAACTCCTTTTTACTCATCCAAAAGCCTCCTCCTATTGCTAAGACCTTAAAAAAGAAAAAGAAAAAAATCTTTCACCCTTTTATCCCTCCACTATCCTTGTCAATCGAGATTAAGAGACTAACATGTTCACGTCTCAAATTCCATATTAAACTATACTAATATACTACCCAAATAACTGAATAACATATCCACTACTCAAATTACTTCATATTATTTTTACTATACTAATTTTCAACAGTAATCCTTTATGGGTTCCGGAGTGGCGTGCTACTCGCCAGAAAAGCGATTCAACACCAATTAGGGATAACAAATGCTATATGAATGCAAATCTTTCTTCCCCTTTTATCCCTCCGCTATCCTTGTCACTCCAAGTAACTGACTAATATCCACCACTGAAATTATTTCATATTTCATCATATTAATTCACCACTAATCCTTTGTAGATTTCCTGAATAGCGTGCGTCAACAAGCGCTACATAAATACAAACCTTTGTCCTCCGCTATCCTTCTGCTATCATTCCCAATCCAAATAACTGACTAACCTATCCACCACTTAAAATGCACTGCATGTTTCACTATACTAATTCAACACTAATCCTCTATGGGTCCCGGAGTAGCATGCTACTCGCTGAAAAAGCGCTTAGACGCCTCGTTAGGGGTAGTAAGCGCTATATAAATGCAATTAAAATACAATAAATGTTGCGCCGCATGATCCAAGGGGGGATTGTATTCTTTGTTTTGTTCGTGTATCAAGCTCTCCAAAACACAATTCGCAAAATACATTTACCTGGAAGTGTTTGTGATAAACGTGTAATATATGTTTATTACGACTGTTCTATCTGGAGATGGCCTAACAATGCATGAAGAAAGCTCTAGTACAGGCCCCGGAAAATATGTGCCGGTGCTGAGCACCGGAAAACTCCAGCATAAATTAAACACTACGTATCAAATGGCGAAGAGTGCACAAGCCATAAGACAGCATGCATTAGCACCTGTACTTGCCTGTCAACAAGCAAGGCCCCAGGACAAACCATCACAGGCACTTGCTGTGTTTCTCTTGAGGTTGAACAAAGATAGGCAAACCTTGGCTACATCTATCTAGTTGGCTACATTGCCAAATATATCCCTGATGACTGAATTGCTTTCAGACTCTTGGAGGGTGATTTTGAGTTTGGAGGCTGCCAGATGTATTGTAAATCACTTCACAGAGTGCATGGCTCACCTGTCTAAAGGCATGTTATTCACCTGTCAATGCCCCTCTTCCTGTAGGCTGGCATTCACTGTAGATATCAGTATCTGCAGAAGTTAGCCAGTGTGACCTGTTGATTTTTGTTAACTTACTTCAGCCTACTAGTCAGCAGGGCACATGTACTGGGTGAGCAGAGAGTGGTAGATGCTTGATGCTCAGCTGCATGTGACCAGAAGACTGTCAAATTCAGTGACACTTGCTCATATTTTTCAAAATGGAATCCTCAATATTGAGGCATCACAGGGCATCAATAGCCAGAAGGTACTTTTGGTTTACATTCACACAGCACTGCATAGCACATGACTCCTTCTTCCTGGCATTTGGTTGGATTGCATATGACTGGCTGAAATCTGGCTGATAGCTAACTTCCTGGTGGTGGAGGAAAAGCAGATTTCTGTTTTGCTAAATAAGTAATAATATTGATAGCTTTCTGGCTACTCATCAGGCTGATAAGTTTGTAGCACTGCTTAATTGCCTGGGTGCAGGAGCAACACCTGGATTACTGGCATGGCCCTTCTCAAAACATTCCAAAGAGATCTGTCTGGACCCCACCTCCATCTGGACAAAAAAATCACACATGAACTGCAACACTATAAACTGCATCTATATGAGACAAACCCCTGTCACAAATGTTATATTCATGTGAGTACCAGGGCAGTTAAGATCAGGATAAGGGAACATTGTAGTGGGATACATTGTACAAAGATCACAACCAGGATGAGTACTTACTACCTGAATCTACAATATACCCCTGATGATTTACAACAGACAATCCTGGAAGCCCACTCACAGATGCACAAGGACACAGTATTTTGCAAGGAACAATATTAGAATTTTCTTTTGTCCACATACCACACTGGGCTTAATAATGACATTCCTTGGGGTGATGTGACCATGTGGCCTCTCCATCACACCCAGGAGGTTCACTAATGGCCACTACCACCTATCTCCCTATGTCTCCGTACTGCACACTCTTTCTAGGATTGCCTTTTTGATTTCTGGATACGGAGTAACCCCAGCCTGCTGGTATCATTGCAGCAAGTTGTGCATTCTATTTTCTGTATGTCAGCCTAAGCCACTTATGACACTGCACAGGGATATTTATTCAGCTTTGTTCCCCCCTTTATGTTAACCTCCCCCCACACATGCCTGTCATACTATGGATATTCCGGTTTGACACCATATATGGTGATTGCGTGCTGAGGAATACGAGGCAGTCTTCCAAGTTTCTGACTTTTCTGCTGCCGGCTGTCCTCTCCATGACCTGACTGGGGCCAACCCCTTGGACTTCATTCCCTGTACTAAGGGCCAGCTATGCCCCCCTTTACTGGGTAATCACTCCCCGCAGCCCTGGCTAATCACACCCCCTAGCTACTACTCAAATACTTTCTGTAGTCCCCTTCATAGCACCCCATATTACCATCACACCTTTATTTATTTATTTAATTTCTTGTATAGCGCAAGAATCGACCCCGGTCGGGGTATCTCCGCGCTTTGCTCGCTAAGATGGTGAGAAAATGGCATTGCAGGTTTCGATGATAGAGCTACAGTTAGTTATTCCTCTAGGAACAAGTTGGTTTTGAGCCTTATTCTAAAGGATAGATGATTAGTGATCTGTCTGAGGCTGAGGGGCAGATTGTTCCACAGGGTCGGCCCCACTAGGGAGAGGGCGCGGCCGCCTTGTCTGGTCTTTTTGATAAGAGGGGGTTTTAATAGAAGTTGATTGCTTAAACGCAGAGCGCGGTCCGGTTTGTAAAGTTGTAGCTTTTGGGTCAAGTAATTGGGGCCGTTTCCAAACAGGCATTTATGGACGGTACAGCAGATTTTAAATTTAACACGTTGCCGTATTGGGAGCCAATGGAGTTCTCTCAGCAGGGGCCTGGAAGGTGTTCTTGTAGGAGCGTTCAGAATCAGTCTGGCGGCTGTATTCTGAACCACCTGTAGTCGATTAATGGCATCCTCGTTGGCTAGTATCAGGAGCCCGTTACAATAGTCTAATCGACTTATTACCAGGGCCTGTACAAGGGTTTTTCTGTAGGTGTCCTGTACCTCTCAAATGACCCTTCCTCTCACAACCATGTTCATTATTGTTACTATTATTATTATTTATATTTTTACGCTGCACCACTCACAAGATGGCGCCCATCTTTGGACACTTTTTGTACAATGGTATGGTGTCATTCTCTTTTACTCCTTACCTGCTCCACCTTGACTAAATTGCACATAGCAGCTTGTCTAAGTCTGCTCAGCTGCTATACAGGTGACCCCCCTTTCTTTCCGCAGGACTGGCTACATTGCTACCGGTCCCTTGATTACTATTCCGTTTTTGCCGTTTACAATCTACATCTGTTCTTCCTCCTTTTTGCTCCCTACCAAGGCACTTAGCACACCAGTGGGCATTCTGCTCTGCCACTATGGTTGGGGTGCGTGTTCCCTCCTACTTGGTAAGCCCCCTCGTTTGGGATGAGACATTCACCTTTATACTGTATGCCACATGTGTTGTCTGTTTGTCATGTCTGTATGTGCGGTTTTGTAACTCTTCTGGAAATCCCACATCTACTGTGTCAGGGTGGTGAGGTCTATTGCATGCTCCTGTACGCAATGTGCAGCATGATATTACAAAACTCATTACCTTGCTTTCTTATTATTCTTCCTCTCTCTCTGAGTCATTTTATCCTGAAGGTATACTGTATACCTGTGTAAATTGTTGAGGATACGGCATTATTCACAAATACTTGCCGCCGATCCCCACACAAGTAAATTAGGACATTGGTCCAGATGAATTGCCATGACGTTTATGACAGTAACATGGCATGAAGTATGTTGACATTATTTTAAAACTTCACCTTCACTTGATTGGACCATTGCATCCACTTCTAGCAGCTTATATGTTTTAGCCATAACAAGAGAACCCAGGGGCATTTTACCAAGCAATAGAGATAATTATCGCTATTGCTTGGTTAGAGATAAAAATTTACTGCTGCGCTGCGGCGATTTTTTACCGCAAATAAACCTTAGTATTACCAAGGTTTATCGCAAATGCGATAAAAATCGGCGCAATGCATGAATATCGCTGAAAAGTCAGCGATATTCATGCATTACCGAGCTAATGCTCTTAGCCATGTTATCCACCTCCCATTGGATAACATGGCTAAGAACTGCTCAGGGGCAGGTGTTAGCTTTTGGAGATATTCGCGCTTAGCGCGAATATCTCCAAAAGTTGGTAATAGGAGATAGCGATGTTAGCGACTGTTTTCAGTCGCTAACATCTTGGCACGCCCACTTTGCATATCATTAGTGATAAATATTACTGACATGCAAAGTGGGGCCCAAGATGGTCGCTATCTCCTACTAGCTGTCGCTAACTGGTGTTAGCGACAGCTAGGTAATAGGGAGATAATTTTATCTCCGCTTTCTTGGCTTTTAAAGCCAAAAAAGCGGAGATAAACTCCCTTGATAATATGCCCCTCAGTTATTAAATAGCGTCTTGACTTTTCATAGTTATTTTTACCCCACTTAATGATCAGTATACTCACTTTTCACACAAACACCAAACCTCACTCTTCATATCGGCAAAAATAAAAGAACTCTGGCCAAGAGCCTCCTTGGGGAGTCCATTGGGGGTTGCAGCGCCGGGCCAATGAGGAGCTGCGCGATGATGAAGCATGTCAACCCATGGAATATTTGAAGGCCCTTTCTCCTAAGGGGGCAGATCCCCTGATTTGCTTCTTCAGGTGGCTCCCGATCTATCCTTCCCTTTCTGACAGGAGATACATACCTCCTTTAATCATAGCCTTCTCATGCCAGGCAATCAACTACAAGTGGATCTTCAATAAACAGAGGTGTCATGAGTGAATGGTAACAAATGTGTCAATGTGTGTGGGTCAATATATTTTGTTTGTTCAGGAGGCTTTGAAAGAGTGAAATAGTTCCATTGGTCACAGTGTCAATATGACTAATAACTTGACAAGTTTGGTTATTTCTGTGACAAACTGCGGCGAAGAGCATCAGGACTGGAGCACGACTGAAGCAGGATGACTCCCTGTGTCTAAAAAGTCCAAATTACATTGAGTGAAAAGACTCCAGATGCACCTCTTTAAATTGTGTTAGCACTGTTTTCATACCTTAAAATGTCTCTCTACCACAGGGACAGCAGCACAGATTGCTTCTTTGATGGGCTCACAAGGATCGATATTAGTTCTTTAGTAGAAGTGTTGGTCGCAATCTCATTGGATAGGTGATTGTATTCCTTCTCCCCTTCCATGCGTATGACGAGCCCAGCTCGTCATGAGGCACAGTGGAGGTGTGCTCATGACAAGCTGGGCTAACGGCCGTGGCCCTCCAATGCGCGATTGATCCCCCACCTGTGTGGGAGAATCAATCAGTGGGCGGAGTTGTGACGTTGAAGTCAGGAGCGCTGCTGTTCGGGGCGTCTGGCTGTGGTGTGAAGTGCAGCAATGCGGTGTGCGCTGCCCTCAGGTCGTGGTGCAGGCAGCGGCTCAGTGATGATTGTCCAGGGGCAATGGTGAGGCCAGGGTTGCGGTGCAAAGTGGGGCGGTGCTCGTTGTGGTGCTAGCAGGTCACATTGCTAGCAGCAGTGTCGTCTTTGAAGCGCTGTCGTCAGCTGACGAACCGGAGTCAATGATGCCGATGTCCGTAGGCCAAAACTGCAGTGTGGGATGGAGAGGAGCAATGTATAACTTACGTACGGGGCCCTCAACTCACAGTGCAAACAGCAGCATCAATATCGGCGTGGAGCGGCGGCGGCTGTGATATCAGCGAAGCGGTTTGTAGCGAGGTGGTGCAAAATGTTGTGCCCACAGGCCATGTTTCAATCAGCAGCTCAGTGGCATCGTTATCGATGAGACCAGGGCTGCGGTGCAAAGTGTGATAGTGCCCTCTGCATTGCCTTCAGGACACGGAGCAGGCAGCGGTGCCGTTGATGGCGATAGGTTGCTTTTCCTTTTGTTTGCTGCAGCTAACACACAGTTCCCAGTGCTGGTAGCAGATGAACTTGAAGTCTTTGCTGTTCGTGAGGCTTCTTAAATAGGGAGCAAGCTCTACCTCAAACCCTTGTTGAAACTCAAGCAAAGAAATTGCAGAAATTTCAGTCCAGTCCTTACTCTGCCCAAGACAGAAGCAGCCACTGCAGCCCAACACAGAAAAGCCCACAGAAAAGCAGTTGTTCCTCCTTACAGCTTCTCCAGCTCTTCTTCTTGGCAGGCTCCTTGAACCAAAAGAGTTCTAAAGTCCTAGGGTCAGGTCCCCAATATTTATACCAAATTTGCTCTTTATTCTCTTTGTGGCAAGGGTCTCTGAGCCCAGTCCAAACCAGTTCTGGCCTCCCTGGCCCAGCTTCATTACAGGAGGTAGAGACAGTAATGTGCAGATGAGACACTGCCTATTCAGGGGCTGGTGAAAACTAGGGGTGGGCCGAATTTGCGTAATCGAGTTACGCAAATCTCCTTGAAACTGTAATAAATCTCCCGAGCACGCAGAAATGCTGCAAAAACGCAGATTTGCTTTTTCGCAATGCTTTTTTACTGTTTGCAATCGCAGTTTACGTGCTGGGTGGGAAATATCTCATGAATATCTCATGAAAAACTCATGAACATGCATTTGAGAACGCGAACAAGCAAAGAATTTAGCAAAGTCACGGAACGTAGAATTTTCGGCAATTTTGCGTTCTCATTCAGGCCGGGACACAGCACCGAGTCTGCCCTACTTGCCACAGCTGAACATCTTAGGATGATCCTTGACGCCGGTTGAAGTGAAGCTTTGATTATATTAGACCTCAGTGCTGCCTTCGACACGGTATCGCATGATATCCTTTTGTCTCGGCTGGAAGCGATAGGGATCACAGGATCCGCCCTTAAGTGGTTCCGTTCATTCCTTGAGGAGAGATTCTTTTGGGTCTCAGCTCCACCATTCATCTCTAAGCCTCACCCCATCGGTCAGGGGGTCGCACAAGGCTCTGCACTCAGTCCATCACTTTTCAATCTTTATGTGCAACCCCTGGCCGATGTAGCAAAAAAGTGGGGCCTTACGTTGGTATCGTACGCAGACGATACCCAGCTGGTCATCACTCTATCCAAAGGGCCCTCTGACTCGGCTACCTGGTTTAGAGATGGAATGACAGCTGTTGCCCAGTGGATGACGAACAACTATTTGCAGCTCAACACCAGCAAAACCGAGGCTCTGCTGGCAGGGAAGAACACCGCCCTATGGTCTGAGCACTGGTGGCCAGCTTCGCTGGGCGAAATGCCAATACCAACGACTCTTGTTAAGAACTTGGGAGTCTGGATGGACTCCTCACTAACCTTCCAGACCCATACAAAGAGAGTGGCAGCTAACTGCGTGGGTATATTGAGAGGCCTTAAACCCATCCTAAAATATTTTGAACCTACGGTGCGGCAGATCATCTTGCAAGCCTTGATATCCTCACGCTTGGATTATGCCAGCGTGTTGCTTCTGGGTGCCAATAAATCTGAGATCCTACGTCTGCAAAGAGTTCAAAATATGGCCGCGAGAACTCTGATTGGGCTCCCCCGTTGGTGCTCTGTCAGAGCTACAATGAAAAAACTGCACTGGCTACCGATCTCAGCTCGGATCCAGTTTAAAGCCCTGGTGATGGCCTTTAAGATCCTGAAAACAGAGAGCCCGACCTTATTAAGGCCTTTGTTGACCTGGTACGTCCCGCAGCGTAGTCTGCGCTCGCTGGGGCAACATTTGGCGAAGGTGCCGCGCTTCAAACTTTGCCACATGGGTGGCCGTTCTTTTCAGGTATTGGCAGCTAAATTATGGAACTCTCTGCCGACTTACATCCGTGGCATTGAGAATATGCTAGACTTCCGGAAGGCCATTAAAACTTTTCTGTTTCCATCACCATAGTCTGCCCCCTTGATGTTTTTCTGGACGGCCTCCGCCTCTGTTTCTTGATCTGGCAGCGCCGGGACGCCCCTTTGCTGGGGCAGCTGTTGCGCTTAAAAAATCTAATAACATAACATAACTAGCTAGCCTGGTTGATGAGGGTTGTTACCCTGAAACCGGTTCCAGGATGTTTGTTTCCAGTCCAGGGAAGACCTGGCTTGGCAGTTCGGGCTGGACTGTTCCCATGAGGCACAGGGTCAAAACTGATTTGCATATAGCTAGGTCTGAACTGGGGTGGTGAAGTAAGCTAAAGAATGATAATGGAATCAACACAGATTTGTGACTGGGGGAGGGTGTCTGAAAAGTTTCAACGCTCCGTCTATCACCTCCTTGTGTTTGCTTTATTCTGCTTTATTGATATTCATTATGCCGGTCACAATTAGCTGGTATGGGACAGCACACCACCTTCCCTGACTTTGCACTCCTACATGGAATTATCTTTTTTTTTTTTAAGTAGCTTGTGTTACTTATATGAACCAGTGCTGCTTTAAAAAAGTAAAAGCTCTCCATTTTAAAAAAAACCATTGGGGGAGCAGGGGATGGTCCTTTGGATCACTGGCTACTGCCTCTGAGGATGCAAACCAGATTCCCAAAGAGGAAGGGGTCTCAAATCAGTTACCACTTCATGTGAGGAGTCAGTAGCTGATCAGTGGTTTACAAAAGAAATGGTTTACAAATGAAATTGAAGCTACAAGCCATGGACACACACCGTACCATATAGCAATTTGGAAAAAACACTGATTCCAAATTGCAATTCGGTATGGGTGGCAAAGCCCATTTTATAAGCTGGAAAAGCTCTTCTGAGTCACAAAATGGCTTTTGCACATTTGAAATACCCATTTTGTAGTCGCACACACTGCGATTTTGTGAATCCCATGGTTTGCAACCAAAACATTTCTTAATGCACCTAGTCCACAGGTACTGTAAAATATTAGAAGGATTACATCACATGAGTAGATAATAAAGAAAGGAGAAAATGTAAAAGTCACAACATCTAAGGTGCGTGCAGAGAGTAACTAGTGTTGCTTTTCCCATTAGGCATCACCCAGTTGTGTTCATCACTCTGCAAAGAGAAGTGGCTCAAGTAGGAGATTGTTGTATAGGTTTACCTTTTGTCAGCATTAGCACAAATAGACAATGCACTCTGCTGTTGTATAAATCTTTAGGCCACAGATATTCTCTTAATCCCATTCCCCTTTCCCCTTTGGTGTACCAGTGATGACGTACTTTCTCAGATGGCGACGTTGCACTCATGGTGACGAGGTCAACTTACTGACACCCCTCCAATACCTCGACTCGAGGTTATGCAATATAAAAATGGTAAAAATTTATATTTTTTCAAACATTAATAGGGGTTAGCGGTAAAACTCAGCGGCCTTTTAAGAAAACAGATGAAACATATAGACACAAAGGATGCTTGAAGAGGTATCCATCATTTTACTTTATAATCTTACCAATTGCACCGGAAATAAACGGATACCTGGATAGTCTCTTGGGGGCATATCTACAATGAGACGATAAAAAATTATTGCCGCTTTTGAGGCCGTTTTTCGGCTGAAAAGCAGCGATAATTTTATCGCTATATTAGCAAGATCACGCTACAGCGTGAATTCTTGCTTTAGAGCCCTTTTCCGTAACCCCCACCTTTGCATCTCTAATGAGATGCAAATTGGGCGTTCCAGCTCAAAATAACTGGAGAAATGTCGCTAACCGACATTTCTCCAATTATCAATGGGCACGCTAACAAGCATAGCGATAAGAAAAGTAGCTCTAACCTTGGTTATCGCTACTTTCCTTACACTTGCTTTCAGTTTGAATTAGCCATGATATCCTATGGAAGGTGGATATCATGGCTGAGTCTGTCCTCCTCTATCAGCAAGCTATCACCAAACGTTGTGGGATTATCTCTGTATTTCCAGCGATAATCGCACAATTGGCATCTTGCGCATGGAATTTTATCGCTTTTGAAATAAGCATTGCTAACAGCACGCTTTGTCAGCGATAAAATTCGGCGCTAGCCGGTGATAATTATCCTAGCGCTATGTACGCTTAGCGATAATTATCGCCGGTTGTTGCTGATATGCCCCTTGGTATTTCTATATCCTCAATCCCCACAAAAAAGAAATATCAAAGTGCTCCCTCCATCGAAGTTGAGCCCATCTTGGTTTCTAGGGTACTAGGATGAGACTCCATGAAGAGTCATGCAACTAATAGGGTGGATGAGAGTCTAATTTCAAAAGAGAAATGTGATTTATGCTACTAGCATTCCACTTCAGGTTCACATCTCTTGAGTCTTAGGATACCTTTGTGAAATATAGACTGGTTTGAGAGGCAGTAACTACAAACACATCTTTGGTCCTCTAATTCACCGAAAGTATTTGTTTATATGGTTGATTTACAGGGCACGGTGGTGTTTCTCATGGTATCTCTACAACCATCATCGGCTTGTCAAGATTGCACTGGCTATCGAGGAGTGGCCTAAATATTGCTAGCAATTCAAGATTTGATCACACACAGAACTGGCATTGAAAAGGCAGCAGTAATGTAGCCCTTCTTCAAACACACAGAACAAGCAACACACAGGGATTGTCATGAATCCCACCTATAGGAGCTGCATTGGGGGTAATCAGTGGCCCACTGCAACAGCTGTTGTGATCCTGTGGCACAATAGATCTTTGATCGGCAACACAAGTCTCCAAAGAGAAGATCATAAATAAAACTGCAATAGAATAATGTGAAGGAGATGATGAATGAGGGCACGAAATACCGAAGTACCCGAACATTAATGACAAAGAGAGAGAAACAATACTTAATGAAAAAAGGAAAGTGAGAGAGGCAATTCAAATAAGTGAGGGAAAAGAATGTAAAGCAAAAGGAGAAAGAGAAAGGAATAGGGAAGGAAAGTAGGAAGGTTTTTAGACAACAACAGGAAGAAAGGAGTGAAATAGAAAAAGAAGTGGCTAAAAAGGCTGAACGTGAAAGGAGTTAAATTAAAAAGAAGGGAAGAAAAGTTCAAATAACGGGATTGTTGAAAGAGAGTAAGAAATAACGAACAATGACACAATCGATAGGGGCCGCTACGGTGGAGTTCCACGCCTCCACGTAGCACCTGTGCATCCCGCCTTCACTCCCTCGCCCTTCCTACCACAAGTGCGATGGCGACTCCAGGCTGGCGGTTGTAGCCTAACTGCTTCGGCTGCTTCTTTGAGGTGTTTGGACCGCTGCAGGGGATTTTGCTGAGGTAGCCAAGGAGGGTTTACAGAGACGCTGTTTTCCCGGACCGCTGTGTGCTGGGTGCTGAGAGGTGGAGGCTGTGATGGGTGTGGACGCTCCACTGTAGGGAGTTTGTTCGCTAAGGGGGCCGAGGAGGTTTTAAAAAGACGCTGCTTTCCCGGACCGCTGTGTGCTGAGAGGCTCTGACGGGCGCGGACGCTCCAATGGATATGAGAGACTGAGGCAGCTTGGAAGTGGTGCTCTCCCTCCGCGTGCAGTCAGCTGCGGCTGTGGTGGCTGTGGCGGTTTGCATTTTTGGCAGAGGGTCTGGATTCTCAGCGCTACATTTAAGCAGATGGACTAGCTAGCTTGGTTCTTGAATGACAACAGCTTCCAGTGAACTCAAGTTCCTGCTCGTGATTGAAAAGTTGCTTCGCGGTTGTTGCAGTGTGGAGAGGACTACGAGTCCCATCTTTCCTAGCGGGAAATCCCTATCGCCCTCTTGTGGAAAAAACTGGGGGATTGTCGGTGAGTGGTTTCTGTGGGCTGGTCATTTCTAGTGGTAGGCCCCCACCTCACCTTACTCCATCTATTCTTTGCTTAATCTGACAACTTCAGTTTTTAATGGGCAAACTCATATGAGTGCGAGCTAAGGCGAGAGCCCGACGACTTCAAGCTAAAGAAGAAGCAGCGGCGGCCAAGTTAGTGATTCAGGAGGGTAAAGAGGAGGTCTCTTCTATGAGCTCTGAGGGAGAGACGGAAGAGACATCTGGCAACATTGGCAGTATAGAGACACCCACAGAGACTTTGGTTAGTAATTCAGCATCTGAAACAATGCAGACGGGAGCTCCTAGACAAGATTTTGCGCAAGCCGTCACACAGCTGAAGATACCAGCTACTAATAAACCTTTAAAGCAGTTTCCCTTGTTCGAGGCCAAGACTAATTTATCTGTGATTAATAGCCCCACTTTGCTCACTTCGGGCTCAGACCCAGGTCCAGCCCCAGCAATAGCTGCTATAGGTACTGCATCTTTACAGGCTGGTGGGTTATTATCAAACGCAACTGATAGAATTTTGTCTTGTCCCTCAACGACTGTGACCTCAAGGGCAGTAGCTGCTCCAGTGGCTACGGCCACAGCTTCAAATAACATAGTAGGTAATCTGGCGAATCCGGCCATTGCCTATCAGGCATCTGGTGTAATGGAGGGAAAAGATATAATCGGTCCTATCCTATCGATGGATACCGAGACTACACAGACTTTTGGAACACTGCAGTTGTCGGTCAAGGATATGTTAAATCTGATATTAGATGAAATACGAGAAGTCAAACAGTTCCAAAGGGCAGAGCTGGCTGGGATTCAGAGTCGATTGGATAAAATTGAGGATCTTGTATCCACTTTTCCTCCTCGTCTCCAGGAAGCCTAGGCAGAATTTCAGGCTTAGAAGACGAGATGTCTGTGGTTAAGAAGGAGGTTAAAGATGTCTCCAAAACGTCCAAGGCCTTGGAAGTTAAGCTTGATGAACTGGAAAATTTCAATCGTAGATCGAATAGTAGGGGTTCCGGAGAAAATTGAGGGGTCCAATATGGTCCAATGGGTATCCTCTTTTTTGCTGCGTGAAGTCATTCCAGAGTTTAAAGGGGACCTGAGGATCACCCAAGCCCATTGTGTGCCTGCTCAGCCATTTCCTAACTCTACTCTTCCCCGCACTATTCTGTTAAACTTTACAGACATTTGCATTAAAGAAATGATTTTGTCCAGGGCCATTAAACCAGGTCAATTTGCAGCAATTGCACTACCAAATGTCGGATATTTTACGACATGTCAGCTGCCGCAGCTCGCCGTGGAAAAGAGTTTGTAAAAATGTTAAACCTGTTTAAAGCTAAGGAGGCCCAGGCCTCAATTACGCAACAGTCAAAACTCAAGGTGTTGATTAAAGGCAAATTTCACTTGTTGACACACGTAGAGGAGGCTCAAGATCTGCTTAGCAAATTGTCGCCTGGTTAAATAGTTAATACATCTCTGTGTTGTTTTCTTTTTTCTTTTTTCTTTTCTCTTTTTTCTTTCTTCTAAATTTATCAGAGGATGGCGTTAATTGATATGGAGGAGGGGCGGAGGGGGTTGAGGGGGGATGTCTGGGAGGTTAGGGGGTGTTACATCAAGACACCTCTAGGATAGGGGTTAAGACTCAGTGACAGGCGTGGGTGAGGGTAGTAGGAGGATGGCCACGGGTGAAGTTTGGGGTGGGAATATGGGAGGTTTGGATAAAAAAGATGAAAATATTGACGTTTTTTGCAGTAGGGTTCTTTTTGGTGAAAGATTATTTTGTAAGGATTTCTGCGGTTTATGGAAAAGTTGGTACTGTGCCATTTATGATGTTGCAATGTTTGATGCATTGTATTATGTATTATGTCTATTAATAGGGGACTGAAATTAATTTCGTTTAATGTCAAAGGCCTCAATAATAGGAAGAAAATGCAAGCCATAGAGTCATGGATTAGGACTGAGAATACTGCTGTTATAATGTTGCAGGAGACGCATCTCTCCGCTTCTAAAAAGGAGGATTTTACGATGTTCAAAGCATGGGCTTTGTTTCGGGGTTTTTTCGTGCGCCATCAGTTCACAACGAGGAGTCGCTCTTTTTTTTAATAAAAACTTGGAGGTGGAAATTACTCAGATGGAACAGGATGGTCTAGGTCGTTGGTTTTGGGCTTCATGTAGTTTCAAAAATCGACAAAGGCCTATTACCTTTGTCAGTTTTTAAGCCCCTATAGAGGATAATTCACAGATTTATGATGCTATGTTTCAGTCTTTGTTATTGGTGGGAGGGGATATTGTTATAGGCGGTGATTTTAATATACTTATGAACCCTAATTTAGACTCTACCACATCTTCCAAGAGACAGTCTAAACCTAAATCTCTTAGGACTATGTTACATAATATGTCAATATTCGATTTATGTGATTCCTGGCACTTGAAAAATCCACGGAAAACTGATTTTACTTGTTGGTTGGGTAGGTTTAAATCATCCTCCCGTATTTTTTTTTTCTGGCCTCCAGACAGCTTAATTTTTCTTCTCAGAAAATGAATGGTTTTTCAGATCATTCAATGGTGGTTATTAATTTTGCTGTGGGAGATAATATTAAAATTTCTAAACTATGGTTCTTTAATAAAGCATATTTACAGGAGATAAATTGGGTTACTGTACTCAAATTAGAGATTACTGACTTTATTGTCAGAAACACAGGCACAGCCCCCATACATAATATTTGGGAGTCCCTGAAGGCTTTTATTCGGGGTATAGTCATAAGCAAAGATGCGGTTGAGTGGCTCACTGTAAAAAATATTAGGAATTCTCTGCTACAAAAAATTCAGGATTTAACAACACAACGATACTGTAATCCCGACTTGCAATGTTCAGAAACAACTTAGTGAAGCTAAGCGGGAACTCAATACCTACTATTTTTCACAGAGCAAAGAGGTTTTTCGTAGACAATCTCAAAAAGTCTTTGAAGAAACTCATTTTATGAGGAAATTTCAAGCCTGGCAGGTGAAAGAACAAGCTGCTACGAATTTGATACATTCATTAAAAAGCCCAGTTACCCATATTGAGACATCTGTTCAGGCAGAAATAAGTTCAATAATGTTCTACCACTATCATAAAATCTATAGTACACAGTACTCCATCAATCATCAGAATGTGTCTGATTTTCTGAGGAGACATGCACTTCCCAGTCTATCATTAGACGATCAACTAATTATGAGAAGCCCATTTTCTAGGGAGGAATTAGATTTAGTCGTAAAGGATATTCCACTGGGTAAGGCCTGCGGCCCGGATGGGTTTCCTTCAGAGTTTTTTAAGGTTTTTTTCAGTTCCTTTGGTGATTTGTTTTTACTATTAGTAAATTCTATGCTTGATGGTGGGCAAGTTCCAGAATCTTTCCATGAAGGTACAGTTGTTAGTTTTCTGAAAAAGGGGAAAGAACCTAAGGACCTGAACTCATACAGACCGATTACATTATTAAATTCAGATTATAAAATCACGACCAAATTATTATCCCTTCGTTTTAATAATATCACCGCGGATTTGATACACCCGATCAAAACGGGTTCATCGTAGGAAAGCAATTATTTACAAATACACATTTTTTGATTGAGGCACTAGATTACTTTGAATCACAGGGGTTACAGGCTTTGGCTCTACTATTAGATGCAGAAAAAGCTTTTGATTTGGTGGTTTGGGACACACTTTTTATTATTTTGAAACAATTTGGGATCCCACAACAAATCATTAATTTAATACAGAATCTTTACACTGGTGCCACAGCTAATATAAACATTAACAAACTTTTAGCTGGTTCAATTTTAGTTCAGCGGGGAACTAGGCAAGGTTACCCTCTGTCTCCTATTCTTTTCGCCTTTTTTAGTGAACCACTTGCTGCGGCTATTCGGAATTGTGTACAGATTGTTCCCCCGGTCATTTCTATGGCCAAGATAAAATTATACGCAGATGACATTTTGTTATTAATTAAACCGGATCTTCAATCCCAGACACAGGCCCTTCAGATTTTTGAAGAATTTGAGGCTTTAGGGGGCTATCGAATCAATAAAAAAAAGACAGAAATTCTGGTTTGTGGGGGAGCAGATCCAGTGTTACATCCGGATCTGTATGGCTGTATTAATTCAAAACCTAAATGGTACTTGGGGATCTTATTTTCTCCTACTATTCAGGTGTTATATACACTTAATTTTGCCCCTTTGCTAGAAAGGTCCGCCTAATGTTTGCTCGAGGGGATCCATTACCATTATCTATTCTCGGTCGAATTGCTCTGATCAAAATGTCAATTCTTCCCCTTTTCAACTTTTTATTTTCCACCATCTCACTTTTTTTGCCCGCCTCTTTTTTCTCCAGAGCAGAATCTATGTTCTCGGCATTTGTATGGGCAAAAAAAACGCCTAGATTCAATATACGGACTTTAAACGAAGAAACTGAATATGGAGGCCTCTCATTACCAAATTTAAAAGACTATTATAACGCATACTTTGCGCAGTATTTAAACAGATTTAAAAATACAAATCCAGGTGTGGGTTTATTTATAATTTTTTTCTTTGAGCTAATATGCTTAGAAGCTCAGATCCCATCCCCCCTTCTCAAATCACCTAAATTTGTTCGCTATAAGACCCTGAATTGGTTTTTCAAACGACGAGATCCTATGCTTAAGAGATATTCCCTCCCCCTCTTTAATTTAACAACTCCTATAATTGGTGCTTTTGCTTTTTTAAGGATTAAAATTGAATCCATAGTTATTGTAAATTGGGGGCGTGCAGGGTTTAAAACATTAGCCGATTTTATGGAGAATGGTTCCTGGCTAGCTGTTGATGCAATGACACGTTTGATTCCTGGCAACTTTTTGTTAATCGGGTCCTACATTGCAATCCACAAAACGCTAGTGCAACGAGACCCCAGCCATATTAGTAACTCTTATCCGTTAGCAGAAGAGCTCTTTGTAAATGTCTCAATAAGGAAACCAGGGGAATCGAAACACTCTCTGGCACAGAATCGGGAGGAAGAGTTGAGCTCTAAAGCTATAAGAAAATGGCATACACAGGAAAATTTAGTGTTATCTGTCGATATATGGAAAACTATTAATAATTTCAACTTTAGTTCATTACGTGGCGCTAATTGGCGCAGAATGTTATTTTTTAGCAAATGGCTTTTGTATCGCACTCCTGCAATTATTGCCAAAAAATATGATAATACGTCTGCTAATTGTTTTAGATGTTCTCAATGTGATCCAGCTAATTGGTCTCATATTATGGCTTACTTTCCAAAAATTAATTTCTTCTGGGATGAAATCTTTGTTTTTCTTAAAACCTATTACGCGATTTCAATTCCTTGCAACGTAAAAATATTACTGTTTGGCTTCGATCCTGATTGTAAACTTTCAGTTTATTTGGCAAAATTGGTTTATATTGTAATGGCTGTTGCTAGATCAATGTTATTGCAGAACTGGCGTTCTTCACAAGTTCCAGTGTTTCAGGAGTGGTTTGACAAAATGAAAAGGGTCAGGAAATGCGAACAAATGTATGTTAAACGGGTTCGGGGGATAAAAATGTTTGAAAGGATTTGGAGAATGTATTTTGAGTTACTCTCTACGTATTATGTTATATTGGAATGAATGATAATGTACTGATTGATACTTTTTGTATTTGATTTAAGAGACTGCAAATAACTTCAATTAAAATGTTCAACAAAAAAAAAGAAATAACGAACAATACAAAGAAACGAGGAAAGATGTCAGAATGAAAGAAAGGCAGGAGCACAGGGAGAAGTGATGAAAGCAAGTAGAAAAGAAGAAAGATAGGATCAAAGAAAGAAAGGCAGGGAAAAAAGAAAGGAAGACAGGATCAAAATAATTAATATGACTAAAGACTAAACAAAGAAGGAGAGAAGGAAAAAGTTAAATAAAGAAGCGAAGATAAAAGAGGCAAAACATTTAAGATTAAAGGAAGAAGGAAATATATGGAAAGAAAATGGAACCAAGAAATATTAAAGAAAAATGGAAGGAAATATAAAATAAAGAAGGACACGGGAAGAAGTAAAACATAATACAGAGAAAGATAGAACAAGCATATTAGAAGGAAGGGGAAGAAAAAGGGGATTAGGAAGAAGGCAGGAACTGAAATATGGAAGGATGGAAGCAAAGAAGGAAGATGACAGCAAGAATAAGAACAAACGCTAGAAAAGGGGTCTAAGACAAATATAGAAAGAATATTAAATAACGTTGGACATAATGGAGATTAAATGTTAGACACAGGAAGAAAGAAACATGAAAAGGCGTTACAAAGATGCACATAGAATCAATGTTTATTGTAAACAAAAATAATGCAAAATGATTAATAAGGACAACATTGCAACAGAAAAAAATGGAATAAAGAGGAAGGAGGAAAAAGAAAGAATGAAGAAGAGCACGAGAAAAGACGACAAAAGCATCAGGAGCAAAGCTGAAGACAGAGGGAAGAAGAAAAAGGGTTAACATAATAAAAGATCGACTTAACAGAGATGGAAAACAATACAGGTGTGAAAGCGGGCCGGGGGTCAACTGGAGTGGAGGGAAACTTGTGAAAAGGAGACACTTCAGAATGAGAATAGGAAGAAAAGGGAACTGGGGAAGAATGACATAGAAGTGCAATGGAAAGCATACAAAGAAGAAGGGTAATTAGTGAGACAGGAACAGTCATTTGAGAGTAATAGGAGGAAATTGAGAGAGCTGAGAAGGAGCTTCAGGAAAGAGACGTTGGAAAAAGAAAGGTGAGAAAAACAGAAAATTTGAAGTGTTTAAAGGAGACAGGCGGATATTTAGATAAGATGGACACTTGCAGAGATTCAGGTGGACCTTGTGGAAATTACACTGGCCCTGCTTGATATTTTGTGGATATCCTAGTCACAAAGTTGCCTCCAATGCCATGTTTTGATCATTCTAGTAATTCTGGAGACAGTTTCCCTTCTTGTAGGCAGTGCGGCATACGCTGGCACTGATATACGAAAACCAACCTTGGTATCTTGTGGGCTTTCTGGGTATAAGTCAGGGCGCGGCTAAGGAGACCATCATTGTCTGATTGTGAGCATCCTAGCCAGCATTATGGCCACTCTTGGCACAATGGTGGCCCGAGCACAAGACAGCTATTCATGACCTGTTGCCTCCATACTTGGAATTATTGTGAGCATCTCCTGGTGTATAGGTGGCTCTGGCGTAAGATGGTTTTCTTTCACATATTGTCAGTATCTTTGGTATTTTAGTGGACATTGCAGGCATATGCTGGAGAGCACTGAAACATGTACAGACATTTTGTTTGCCAGCTGGCCTTTACAGCAGTGCTGACAGGTGTTCAAGGATAAGCTGAAAGGATGATAGGGGATGATTCCACCCACTGTGGATTGCACCACCAACATTCAAATAATGTCAATATCAACAAAGAATGTCCAGAAATGTTATGTCTTTCTTTTGTTTCTTCTTTATTCAATTTTCTTTTAAGCAGCCAGAGGGGATGATGTAAAGGAATGTAGGGGAGAGGAGAAGAGGAAGGAATAGATAAAATGGGATGAGAAAAGGATGTGTGAAGGAAATTTAACATGATTTATTTTCCGAATATAATTTAGACAGAAGTTTATTTTTTTAATAGTTGCAGTAGTTCCTCGAGATATTTCAGATCTTCACGCAACAAGTTCCACAGTGCACATGTGGTTGGCTCATAAGTGGTAGCAATGAATGTGTGACAAGTCACAAGCATGCTGCACACACAGAAGGAGGAGATGCCTGAAAAGAGCTTGGCCTCTCTATTCTTTCTTGGATCTATACCAGCAATTGCCATACAGACCCTGATTTCCTTTGTCACTGAGAGGCATGTTTACAAGATAATGGTGCCAGCGCAGTGCTGCAAGCCATCTTGCTGCACCGAGCTGCATCATTAGGAAAGTGCAGGAAACAGGCGGCATTAGAATCTGACGCATTCCCAGGTTTACAAAACCTTGCAAATCTGGGAGTGATTCACAATTCCAGGGTGTTGAGTAGGAGCACCCACAGCAACACCCATGGAATGCCCCTTTCACACAGAGTAATATGTGAAAGAGGGCCATATTGACATGGCCATGAAAAGTCATGCAGGATGGCTTTGCGTGGCCTTGTAAATATGGGCCAGCACACAGTGCCACCGGAGCATCAAAAAAGTGACACTCCGGTGTTGGAAGTGGCCTGTAAATATGCCCCTGAGTTTCCAAATACAAATAACACCTCTCATTGTCAAGCAGGTAGACACCAGCTCATGGTTTATGTTGCAAATGACCAGCAACATTTGCAGCATCCTTTGCAGGAAGGCAATGCTTAGTAAGATTATGGATTCCTAGTTCTTTTTAAAAATCTTTATTCGGTCAAAGGCCACACAAGATACAAAAGAAATAAGCATTTAAAAATATGACGTAATAAAATCTGTTCAAAATACACACAATGTTCTCAGAAATCTCAGTACATGAAGGCCTGTGCTGTCTAATAATATAATAAATCATGATAATGAAGCCCGTATTCTAATAGAATGTTAAATACATTTTTGACAACTAAAAACATATCAAATCTGTAGAAAGTTGCTGTAGAAAATAGCATGCGGGCCGACAATGTCTCAATTTTAAAGAACGTAATAAAGATAACAAAAACTATTTTTTAGTTAGCAGATAAAAACGACAGAACATAGTAAAGTACATTCTAGATTGTGAAGATCTACTGTACCAGGGGCCACAGGGCAATAGCCCTTCCTCTGGAAAAGTTACTAGTGCATGTAAATATTGAACCTAAAATGGGTTAAAAATTGTGCTGTATATCAGAAATAGGTCAAAGTTATGGCTCAGTGCTATAGCAAGTTCAAATTGCCGCACACGAGTTAATGGTAGTTTTAGATATCTTTGCTGCAAAGCTAGTTTCATAACATTTTCCATAAAGCAGATTTTTCAAGATGTCTTTCATGAAAAGGTTGGCTGCAGGCGAGGGTGCAAACATTTTGAGCTATTCTAATCAGTCGAACCCTTATTCCACATACATCCAAGGTATGTGATGCCCATTGGCCAAATAGAGATATCCTGAGATCCTGAGATGATTAAGGGGTTAAATGAAGTGACCTAGCAAGGAATGGCATAGGAAGTGTTACACCTGCTCTCCAGGCCCTCGTGGGTTTTCTGGGGCCATCCATCGCACCAGGGCTGGGGCTGAAACTCACAAATGGTGTTGGAGCATCAGTCAACCCCACTTCAGCTAGGAGGGGGGGAGTCTTTTTGACTGCTGCCACGACCCCGGCGACAGCGGTCTGGAAGACTGCTGCAGCGTAGTTCACATATAGCTGCCATCTTGGACTGACCCACACCGTGCACAGTGGCACATACAACTAGATGTTGGAGTAAGGGCTGAGACTTTTCAATTACTCACCCCTAGTCAAGCGATCTGGGTTAAATCCATTGTTCTTTTGTTCACCATGCCACCCAGTTTGGACCCACTCATATACAGTGGTGGTGGCAGTAAAACCCACTGACTGCCCTGAATACCTATGAATGGCAACACTCCGGAGGCAGAGGAGTTCCCCGGTGGGAAATACCAGGAGCTGTAACCCATGCACCCATCTATGAGTTCGCTGTGCCACTGCAAACTCCGTCAGGCGTGCCTGCTTCCACCTCCATGCCTGCATGCGTGGGAGATATAGGGGCCTCCAGGGGTGGTGACAACAGGTCAGCGAGCAGACGTCTTTGTAACCTCCATCTTGGATCGAGAAGATGTCAAGCCTCACAGGAGGTGAGAAGGCCATATTGGTACCCCAGTGGTGCCTTGAGTGGTTGAGGCCTGGAACACTGAAGCCATGCTCTACCAAGGTTGTGCAACCTGCGGAGGTGCTAGCGGCACCCCAAGGCATTTTCAGCAGCCCAGCTGCCTATGTCCAATAGTGGTGAGTGAAGTGAATGCGCTGCAAGCCTGCGGCTGGGCTGTCTCTGTGATGTGCGGTGTGTGTGGAAGGTCCTGGCAGATACTCTTCAAGTGGTCATGGGGTAAGGCTTGGACAATGAAAGGACCTCCCCGGGGTGAGGTCTGCACACCCAGCTGCCTGTGACCTATCACAGTACTGCTCCCCAGCGCACTCACAGAGGACAAGCTGCCTGCACCCATTGCTCCACCGTGATGGTTGACGCTTTACTCCAGGCGACGACTGGTATGCTGTTTATAGTCCGTGCACGGGCCCGCCTTTTAACTTGACGGTAGAGGCTGAGGGCCTTGGCGGCTGCCTTGCGGGTAACACTCAGTGGGGCTTCAGTGACTAATGGGCCTCCTAGCAGAGGAGCCTGTATATCCTGCTCTCAACAGCCTACCACTGAGCAGCGGTGCTCATGCACATTCTGCTGGAGGGGTCCATACCAGGCACATCACAGACCTGTGTGTGCCCTGTCCGTGGTGAGTGTGATAATACCAAGGCACCTGGGGGGCTGAGATGGGGAATGGAGCACTGGGGCACGTGGGTGGCTTGAACCCCAGGTTGTCATTTTGGGAATATTGATGGACTGGTGCTTTTCGGAACCACTGGGTAAGTGACCTCCTCCAACCTCTGGATGCTGCGGTGGGCCTGCAGAATGTGGGCACATTGACTCTGGCTCTCTGATTGTCTGCCTTCTTCCATTTGTTTGCTTGGAGAGGAATCATATAACCCTGTAACACAACGGTGGTCACCTCACTTCCAGCTATAGTTCCGAGTGATCTTGCTGAGGCATTAGCTGCTTGTCCACCTAGCCAGCAGAACAGTGGAAGGCCCTCTACGCGCTTGCTAGATCTACCATCTGGTGGTTCCTTCTAGCCCTATATGTGCCGTACATCCTGTGCCAGACTACTTAGTGCCGCTACTCTGATGGTGGCCAACATCGAATGCGCCTCCCTCCTGCCATACCCTGTCAGTGCTTGCAGCCGACACAGGGATGGAGCCAAAAAAATATAGCTGGGACTTTATTTTGTTTGGATGATACTTTGATGTGGTGTGCAGACGTTTGGGCCCATAGTCCTGGTGGACTAGGAGTTTAGCCATGTGTAGAATGTCACAATGCACCCTAGATATATTATTCAAGGCCTGAATGGCCTGGCTCCCTGCTGGGCCCTCACCCTTACTGTGTAACATCCTGGCACATTACCCTTCCCACAACGTCCACACCACATACTAGCCAATGAACTCTCCCCAGGTGAGATAAATCCACCCACTCCTGGCCTGCTGATCCTACGGGAGAACGCTAAAAGGCTGGATAAATCACCAGACAGCCTGCCAGTCACCTGAGCTGCAGAGGGACGAGGGTGAGGCAATAGGCAAATCTGACCTCCTGCTACTTGGCGCAGCACCCTCAGCTGCCATGCAGTGTCCTAAATCCTTAAAGGACAACATAATGACCTCACTATGGAACAAGCCTCCCTCTGCAGGTTCTGAAATGCTAGACACCCCCTCAGGTGTTGGAAACAGGAGCCTCAACTTCAGTGCCCATATCTCAAGACTATATTGACCATTTGTGCAAGAAATCTGCTCCAAAATCGAGTCACTCAAAGCAGACTTCAAATCCTGCTTTCGCAACATTCAGAGAGAGTTCTCAGAGATAAGAGGTGGGGTGTTGATGATCTCAAACATACAGTGAATGCCCGGTCCGAAGACCAGGAGATGTTTTGGCTGCGCGTAGCAGCACTTAAAGAACAACAAACCGAGCTACAAACCAAGCAGGAGGACTTGGAAAAAAGGAGCTGATGCAACAACATACACATCAGGGAGGTACCCAGGGGTGCAGAGGGCAGCAACATTATGGCTTTTACTACAGAACTTCTCCAGACAGTAAGAGAGGATGGAGATGGTTTCCCCTGACCTTCCCCACTTTTCTCCCTTGTTTGAAGATTGGGACAGTAACCAAATGGCTCCAGGACCAGGAGTGTTGGACTCTTCAGCAGCATTTAGCAAATTGGTAATTAAAGGGGCCCATAGATCCACATTGTCAATAAAAGGGTCAGTCAGAGCTTTATCAGCGCCCTGTGAAGTCCCTTTGGTGTTCCTGGCAATTGCTGTTCTAACTTCAATAAGATCAAGGAAAATGGGGACAACTGGACTTAACCCCCTCACTTCAGGTGCAAGTCTAACTAGGTCGATATTGGCACAAATATTACAGAAATGATCTTCGCATCTCCAATCAGGAATGACAGTCATAAGAGATACTTAGCTGCTATCCCTGAAGTACATCGCCTTAACCACCCTCCAAAATTAACTATCTTTACGTACACAATGTAAAGAAGTCCACGCTTCCTCCCCAGTAGTTGTTTTCCTGGCTTACAGGAAGTTCTTGTATTCAGTCCTGTAAGCACACATGCCGGATGGGAGGCGGGGCTGGGGGTCAAGGTTTAGATTCAAAAGTAATTATCAGATTTCTATGACCGGTAGTACACGTCTTATCAAACCAACTATATATTTTCTCAACACTATCACCACTGTAATTACAGTCTGACAAATGGTGCCAACGGTGTTTAAAATGCATAGGGGACCCCTATATCCCTCCAAGCATGTCCAAAATCCTTCCCTGTGGACTGGATTAATATACTATTAATTTTAGAAGGATTAGCATTAGCCCACCGATATGTTACGCCTTTTCTATTAGGTATAGCCAAGTCCATAGGTTTATCAATAGACTGGATCATAAAACTACCGGTATGTTTAAGAGAGAAAATTAGTGAGTTCTCATACCTAGCCCATTCACAGAAAGTTAATAGTCCTGAGCAAGAGGACGCAAGTCATCCTATAATACAATAAAATTAATACACAAGGAGAAACCACTCCCTATTCACCATTTGTAGGCCTGCCCTTTCCAAAGCTCTGCACGTCCGCATCCTAGGAATTCCTACCGAAACAGATTCATGGTGAGAGCATAGACACATTATGGGATTTTCATCTTTGGCCTTTTGCTTTACTGTGCAGACCAAAAGCAGCCCTCTTCCTCAAGGAGGTTGACTACTTAGAGCCACCACTAGTCCCGCTGTATCTCAGATACCACCCGGTGAATGGTCTCTTGATGATACCCACAGATTGCATCTGAAACACATATGCCGATGGAGCAAGTTACGGACTCAGGTGGGATGGTGCAGAGGAGCCTGGCCTGCCTTAGAAGACAACAAGTCAAGACCTTTATTGACTTCATGACTCCACTGGGTGAGCGTCCCTTCAACTTCTCTTCCATGGGGTAACTGGAACGCAGTAGATCCAAATGAACTCCACAGACCACTGTGGGAACCAATGGATGCTGTTAAATAAGGAAGTGTATAAACCGTGCCACTGAGAGCTCCAAGTGGTAAGAATCCGTCTCCAGTTCTAGATGATTATAAGGGTGAGGAAGCAGAAAAAAGGTCTGCCTTTTTTCCTCACCATCATAGTGTTTGTCTAAAAACCATATAATGTGCTGAGGGGCGAGATGAATGTTTCCAACAGAATATTACTAGAAGGCAATCTTCATATGTAGTGGGTGGAGTGAACTCCTCCTTCTGCATAATAATGGGTATTTGCACCTGTACTTGTGCCTTTTGGCAATTTGACCCTACAGAAGGAGGCACAGATGTGGCCCCTTCAATAATACTAATAGTAGTGGCACACATTTACAGTGGTGCGATTACGAGGGGCATTTCCTCATTTGCAATGGTGCGTGGATTCACGTAAATGAGGAAACACTGACTGTGAGCAAAACATTGGCCCAGCGGCAAAGACAGTGTCCAACACTGACTGAGCGCTACATAGAAGTAGAAGGAAATCATTGAAAGAGGAAAAAGCAAAAGCGAACGGAGAAAAGTAGAAGGCGATCATTGAAAGGGGAAAAAGTATAGGTATGGACGTAAGCATTGTTATATAGGTAAGTATAAGCTTACTGTTATTAACTCCATAACTATGTACCTAGACACTATGGGCCTCATTTACAATGATTTGGCATAAGGTAGCGTCTCAAGTCATTTTGCTGTGCTGCCCTACGCCAAATCAAAAGGACAGGAATGCACCGTATTTACGAGATATGGTGCACTGCTGTCCTTTCAGCCAGCACGGCACACAATATGGTGCCTAGTGCCAATGCAAGGCTGTCTCTTTTGTTGGCTGGATTGTTTTTCTGCAGGAAGGGACAATTCCTTTCACAAAAACAATCTATTGAGGCGTTTTCTTCTTTCTATGTGTGCTGCAGACGGCAGGTTATTCCAGGTTAGTCTAGATGGTATTTTACCAATTGAAAGCTGTAATAATGTGCCTGGAGTTGTAAAAGACATTTGTCATTTTTCAGCTTGACGCAAATGCCACTTTCTAATCCTATTATTAAAAACTTTGGGCTCAATTATAATGTCGGATGGAGCTGAGTCTGCCCTACATCGTTTGGGAACTGGGACCAAGCGACCTCCTGTCATCAGTCCCAAACCAGCAATTAGGATGCGACTGACCACTTTTCGGTCGCATTCCTATTCTTTACAATGGGAGCATGCATTCCAACCGGAATGCATGCTCTCATTGCAAAGAGCTGAGGTGAAGTTCATCCCTGCACCCGGTGGCAGGCACCTCAAGGTGCGTCCCATGGGTGTAGGGATTAACAGGTGGGCACCATAGGTATCCTCTAGGCCACCATCCGGAGGTCTTGCACCCATGGGGGCCCTGCTGGGGGCCCACAAACTTAAATTCCCACAGCTTTCTGTGTCAGGAAGGCCGGCACAGAACGGCTGTGGGAATTAGCCATCGTAATCCCTCGGGGGAAAGAGCTGCCCAATGGATTACTGGAGGATTTCCATCAGAAGCCATTCGGAAAGCCTGTTTGGATTTCTTACTGACTGACCACATCATAATTGGTCAGTCGGAAAGGAATCCAAATGAGACATTTCGATGCAGTCGGAATCCTATGCTTAAATACTTTACAGTAAAAATTACAAAAGACTTTGTCACACTCTAGCTCGGTGTGGATAGTACTTTGCTAAACCTATGCTTAAAAACCTGTCTAGAGAAACAGACATTTTAGGTGAGCAGACTCAAAGTGTTGGTGGTGCTGGATGGTCCTCCATAGACACAAGCTGCTCTCTGAATAAACTTGTGAATCTCCCTTCTCCCGTTCCCAGCAAAGGTCATCGAAAAAAAGTCAACATGCAACTGGCCCGCCAACTCGAAGACAACAACATCTTAGACCCCTCCGAGTCCGGATTCCGACGAAACCACAGCACCGAGACAGCCCTCATCGCCGCCACACACGACATCAGGTGCCAACTAGACAACGCCGACACATCAGCCCTCATCCTCCTGGACCTGTCAGCTGCCTTGGACATGGTCTGCCACCGCACGCTAAATACACGCCTCCAAGAATCCAGAATCCAAGAGAAGGCCATGGATTGGACCACGTCCTTCCTCTCACCCTTCCAGTCCGAAGCCACCAACATCATCTGCGGCGTCCCCCAGGGCTCTTCCCTCAGCCCGATGCTGTTCAATGTCTACATGGCACCACTCACACAAATGGCCCGCCAACACGACCTCAACATCATCTCCTACACCGACGACACCCAGCTCATCCTCTCCCTCACCAAGGACCCACACACCGTCAAAACCAACCTCCACGAGGGAATGAACGCTGTCGCCGACTGGATGAGAAACAGCCGTCTGAAGCTGAACTCGGACAAGACAGAGGTCATCATCCTTGGACCCAACCCCTCGGCCTGGATCGACGCCTGGTGGCCGACCACGCTGGGAACAGCACCGACACCCACCGAGCACGCATGCAACCTAGGGTTCGTCCTCGACTCCTCCCTCTCCATGGCAAAACAGGTCAGCACCGTCTCCTCCTCCTGCTACAACACCCTCCGCATGCTCCGCAGGATCTACAAATGGATCCTGACTAAAACAAGAAGAACAGTGACACAGGCCCTCGTCAGCAGCAGGCTGGACTATGGCAACGCTCTCTACACAGGAATCCCAGCCAAACACCTGCGTCAATTACAATGCATCCAAAACGCCTCCGCCCAACTGATCCTCAACGTCCCCCGCTGCAGCCACATCACCCCCCACCTAAGAGACCTACACTGGCTCCCCATAGACAAGAGGATCACCTTTAAGCTCCTCACCCATGCACACAAAGCACTCCACAACGCCGGACCAGCACACCTGAACAGCAGAGTCCACTTCTACACCACCACTCGCCATCTCTGCTCCTCCAGCCTCACCACCGCCTCTGTCCCCCGCATCCAACTAAAGACCATCCCAGCAGTTGTTTCTCCTACCTCGCCGCCAAGACCTGGAACACCCTCCCGACCCACCTACGGCAGACCCAGGACATACTCACCTTCAGAAGGCTCCTCAAGACCTGGCTCTTTGAACAGTGGCAGCTCCCCCCTCCCCTCACCGCCTCGAGACCCTCACGGGTAAGTAGTGCGCTTTACAAGTACTCCATTGATTGATTGATTGTTTGAACTACTCAGAGTTCCCTCCTTACTTTTGTGTATAATTTATGCAGTACTATAAGCCTGAAAGGGTATTGTTTTGACTCTTATTGGGTGCTCCCTTTTGTCTGCAAAGAGCTATACCTCTTTGATGAGGTCTAACTAGAGTTAAGCACTTGTGTAAGGGGTTGCTTTTATTTACTGCAGGGTGGCTTGGATGGTATTTTACTAATCCAAAGCTGTAATACAGTGTTTGGATAAGTAAAAGGTTCTTGTCATGTTTTAGTTTGGCGTGGATGGCAATTGCTAATCCTATACCTAAAGACTTGGCTGTAAAAATAGCAAAAGACTTTGTCATTCGGTAGATTACCGTGGATGGCACTGTGCCAATCTTATGCTTAAAAACTCTACAAGAGAAACAGACATTTGGAGTGAGCAGATTCAGAATGTTGGTGGTGTTGTAGGATTCTCAATATAAAGGAGCTGCTCTCCGCCTAATCCTGGGAACTACACAGAGTACCCTTCTCCGTTTAGCATAATTTATGTGGTACTGTAAGTCTAAAAGGGTATTGTTATTACTTATGTTGTGTGCTCCTCCCGTCTGTCTGGATAAAGCTATACCTCTCTGATGAGCTGTAACTAGAGTGAAACATGTGTCAGGGGTTGCTTCTATTTAATTCAGGTTGGCTTGAATGGAATTTTACCAATCCGAAGGTGCAATACTATAACTGCAGTAGTAAAAGATTTTTGTCATTTTTCAGCTTGATGTGGATGGCACTTGCTAATTCTATGCTTAACCCCTTCGCTGTGGGGGTTATTCCCCCGCAGCGCTGGAGAGAGGGGGACGCGCACAGCGCCCGCATGCTCATGACGAGCTGAGCTCGTCATGAGCTACAGTGCTCTTGTGCTCAGAGGTGCATTGACTCCGTGGAACGTTCAGCACAGCGGGGGAATTCTCCCCGCACCTGAGCGTTCCACGGGCCATGACGAGCTGAGCTCGTCATGAGCACCGGAGCGCCATGGCTCATGACGAGCTCAGCTCGTCATGAGCGACGAAGGAGTTAAATACTTTGCTGTATAAATAGCAAAATGCTTTGCCACTCTCTAGCTGGCTGTGGATGGTACTGTTCTAATCCTATGCTTAAAAACTCTGATAGCAAAACAGACATGTGAGATGTTGCAGGTTTAGAGTGTCAGTTGGGTTGTCGGCAGACGTGGCCCCCACAGGTAAGTGCGGGGGGGCGGGGGGCTGGGTGGAGGGGAGTTTCAACAGATGACCTGGAGGGGAAAATACATTTTTTTTAAATTATCTCATGAGGTCGTCTGTCTAAATCGCCCCCCCCCACCCAACCCCACTGCTTTCACCTGAATATGCTGTGGCTGGTTGTAGGGTGCTGCATAGAAAGGACATGCTCTTCACATAAACGTGTAATCTGCCCAGAGTTCTATGAATCTTTTTCCGCATAATATATGAAACACTTCAACCCTGAAAGGGTATTGTTTTGACTTATACTGGGCAAAGGTATACCTTTCTGATGAGCTTTAACCAGAGTGAAACACATGTATCAGGGGTGGCTTTCAGTCAACTTAGGTTGCCTTGGATGGAATTTCTACCAATTCAAAGCTGTAATACTGTGACTGGAGTGATAAAAGGACTTTGTCATTCTTCAGCTTGATCTATATGGCTCTTCTTAATCCTATTCTTAAAGACTTTGCTGTAAAAAATGCTAAATACGTTGTCGCTCTCTAGCTGGGTATGGATGATGCTGCTCTAATCCTATTCCTAAAATGATGGTAGAGAAAGAGACATTTGAAGTGAACATATTCAGAGTGCTGGTAGTGTTTTAGATTGCTTCTTATAAAGGAGCTGCTCTGCCTAAACTTGGTAACTACCCAGATTTCCCTGCTTTCTTTTTTGCATAATTTATGCAGCACCCTAAGCATATAAGTGTATTGTATTGAATTATTTTGGGTGCTTCCTTGTGTCTTGAAAAAGCAGTACCTCTCTGATGAGCTATGACTATATTGAAACACTGTGTCAGTTGTTGCTTTTCTTATTCAAGGATGGTTTGGATAGTATTTTACTCATTCAAACCTGCAATAATGTGCCTGGAGTGGTAAATGATGTTATCATTTATCAAAGTGATGTGGCTGGCACTTGCTAATCCTATACTTAAAGACCTTTCTGTAAAAATGGTAAACAGTTTTGCCATTCTCTAGCTCAGTCTGGACGGCACTGTTCTAATTCTGTGCTTGAAAGCTCTGCTGAACAAACAGATATTTAAAGTGAGCAGATTCATAGTGTCAGTGGTTCAGTAGGGTGTTCCATATAAAGGAGCTGCTCTCCACCTAAACTTGTAAACTACCCAAAGTTCCCTGCATCTTTGTTTGCATAAATTATGTGGCACACTAAGCTTGAAAGTTTGTTGTTTTGACTTACACTGGGTGGTTCCTTTTGTCTAGACAACGCTATACCTCTCTGATGAGCACTCTAATTAGAGCGAAAAATGTGTCAGGGGGATCTTTCATTCATTCCAGATTGCCTTGGATGGTATTTTACCAATTCAAAGCTGCAATACTGTGCCTGTAGTGTTAGGTAACGTTTGTGATTTTCCAGCTCAGCGTAGATGGCATTTCCTAATCCGATCATTAAATACTTTGCTGTAAAAATAGCAAAAGGCTTTGTCTCTCTCTAGCTCAACGTGGATGGCACTGCGCTAATCCTATGTTTAAAATCTTTGCTAGAGATACAGATATTTGAGGTGAGAAGATTCAGAGCATTGGTTTTGCTGTAGGGTGATCCATACAAAGGAGCTGCTCTCCACCTAAACTTGGGAACTACACAGAGTTCCCAGCTTCTTTTTTTCTGCATAATTTATGCAGCACTCCGAGCCTGAAAGTGTTTTAATTTATTTTGGGTGCCCCTTTGTGTCTTGACAAAGCTATACCTCTCTGATGAGCTCTAACTAGAGTGAAACACTGTGCCAGGGTTTGCCTTTATTCCAGTTTGGCATGGATGGTATATTACCAATTAAAAGCTTTAATACTGTGCTTGGAGTTGTATAAGACTATAGTCGTTTTGTCAGCTTGACATGGATGGCCCTTGGTAATCCTATATTGAAAAACCTTGCTGCAAAAATAGCAAAAGGTTTTGTCACTTTTTAGTTTGGTGTTGATGGCATAGCGCTAATATTATGCTTAAAAACTCTGCTAGACAAACAGGCATTTGAGGCAAGTGTATTCAGAGTGTCAGTGATGTTGTAGGGTGCTCTATATAAAGGAGCTGCTCTCCGCCTAGACTTGGAAACTACCCACAGTTCCCTGCTTCCTTTTTTGCCAAATGTATGCATCACTCTAAGCTTGAAAGGGTATTGTTATGACTCATTATGGGTGCTCCCTTTTGTCTAAACAAAGCTATACCTGTGATATTAGCTTTAACCAGAGCAAAACCATAAGACAGGGATTGCTTTCATTTATTCCAAGTTGGATTGAATGTATTTTACCAATCAAAAGCTGTAGTACTGTGCCTGGAGTTGTAAAAGGCTTTTGTAATTTTTCAGCTTGACATGGACAGCTCTTGCTAATCCTATACTTAAAGTCTTTGCTATAAAAATGGCACAAGTCTTTGTCACTCTCTAGCTCGGCATGGATGACTATGCGCTAATCCTATGTTTAAAACTCTGCTAGAGAAAGATACATTTGAGGTGAGCTGATTCAGAGTGTTGGTGGTGTTGTCAGGTGCTCCATATGAAGGAGCAAAAGACGCAAAGATGATGAACGGAATGCAGAGGAAATCAAACATCCACCCCCAGTCAATAGATTGGGATTAGATTCATTTTCGTTTGCTCAGTATGTCACTCCTGTTTAGACCCACCCATATGCAAATCAGTCTTCACCCTGTGCCTTATGGGAATAGTCCAGCCCAAACTGCCAAGCCAGGTCCTCCTTTGACCAGAAACAAACATCCTGGGACTGGTTTCGGGCATCACCCCTTATCAGCCAGGCAAACTTGAAACCGGCAGCACAGTGAGCCCAGGTCAAGGCCTACCCAGTGCACTTAGGATGAGAAGGCAAAAATAACACAGATGATGGAAGGAATGCAGAACAAATCAAACATTCACCCTAGTCAAGAGATGTGGGTTAAATTCAAAATTCTTTTGCTCACCATGCCAACCTAGTTTGGACCCAGCCTTATGCAAATCAGTCTTGACCCTGTGCCTCATGGGAACAGTCCAGCCCGAACTGCTAAGCCAGGACCTTCCTGTATGACGTTGTTCTGCATTCTGTCCATCAATTGTTCTTTTTGCATTTGTCACCCGATTCACAAATGCAAGTGAAAAGTGGGCATGCCCAGAAATGGGTCCTGTACTCTCCATGCCACTAGAGTCAAGCTATCCCAGCTGAGGAATGGTGAAACCCCGAAACCAGTACTGGCATGCTTGTTTTCCAGTCCAGCGAGAACGTGTCCTGGTAGTTCGGGCTGGACACTTCCCATTTGGTGCAGGGTCAAAACTGATTTGCAAAAGTGGGGGTTCAAACTGGAATGACATGGGGAGCAAAAAACAATGGATTTAGGCCCAGATCTCTGTACTTTTTCCATATGAAGGAGCAGCTCTCCGCTTAAACATCAGAACAACACAGAGTTTCCTGTTGAATTTCTTGCATAATTTATGCAACACTCTAAGCTTGATTATTCTGACTTAATTTGGGTAACCACACTACATTAACTGTAACTTGTATTGTCTCCATTCCCCGCTTATACCCTTTTATATCAATTATACCATTCAAAATGATAGCTTTTACAACAACAATTATGACATTGCAAGTCATAACGTTTGTAAGAGGAAAGTGCATGTTAGAGTGGCAAGTGATAGTTCATGTAGTGTGACTACCAAATTCAACACTCTGTGTATAGAGGTGTGCAAGGTATTATAATTTGAATGTATTTGGTAAATTATAAAGCTATACTATTATAATAAAGAGAGAGCACAAACCTTTGAGGCGGGTAATCTCAGGAACCACAGCACCAATCACAACACCCAATACAGCATTGGAAAGGACAGTTGCAGCAGATGGACATAGGCTATACAGCTGCCCACCATATACATTAGAAACGTAAAAGAACCTTACCAGCAAAGTAGTCCATTGTGG
This sequence comes from Lissotriton vulgaris, assembly GCF_964263255.1. Taxonomy (NCBI): domain Eukaryota; kingdom Metazoa; phylum Chordata; class Amphibia; order Caudata; family Salamandridae; genus Lissotriton; species Lissotriton vulgaris. Next base: position 1,206,837 of record NW_028242037.1, on the reverse strand, counting down.
GCGTGGGAGGGGTGCGGCATGACGACAATTGTGTGGTTGTGCTGGGGGCGTGATCAAGGCCAATGAGCGCGGCAATTACAATTGTGCGGCACCAAGGGGTGTGGCCAATGGGCGCGACAAATGGCAACAATCACGTGGCACATCCCCCCCAAAAAAACCTGCCTTGAGGACGTGTGGAAAACAAACGTGTGCGTTGGGCCAGGGGCGTGGCTAAGGCCGATGGGTGCGGCAATTGCGCGGGAGTAAGGGGCTTGGCCAATGGGCGCGGCAATTGCCGGGGCTTAGGCAGGGGCAGACGCGACTGATCGTGCCTGCGGGGACAATAACTGCACAGTATCCTGCGCGCGGTCAGCCAGTCAACTCTCTGCATAAAGGACCGTGCCTGCGGGGACACTAACTGCAGCGTCTCCTGCGCTCTGTCACACACTCAACTCTCTGCATAAACAAATTGACACCAGGCGCACAACATCAACCAGGGCTGGAGCCGGGCCCAGGCGGCGGATGACGCGACTAAGGGCGCCTGCTGGGACACTAACCTTTGAACTGACTGCACTTTCCCACATGCGCAGCGTCTCCAGCGTGCCCTGTCACCCACTCATCTCTCTGCATCAACGACTTTACACCACAAGCACAACTTCAAACAAAACTGGAGCCGGGACTCAAGCGGGGGATGACGCGATTCAGCTTGCCTGCGGGGACACAAAATTTACAACTGAATGCACTTTCACACACGTTTACCTACGGAAGTGGAGTACATACACACTAGAGACTCCTGCTAATACTTCTTACTCCAAGGTACACATAGTATCTGCACACACATGCCTAACTATTGTGACACTTCATGCTAAAAATGTTGTCTACCGCGAGATTTTAAAATAAATTTCCCTTGCCTATTACACACATTGCACACATTCTATATCATACCCGGACAACATCGGGACGGGCTGCTAGTCAAAGTATAAGTTTAGAATTTTTTTCTACTCTAAGGTCGATTTACATACAAGGAAAAAGGTAAGGCATTTATATTCTGTGCCCTTACAGTATAAAAAATAATGTATTTAAAAATAAATACTGTATTATATTTATTATAACATTTTTGCATTGCAACAGCAGATTTAAAATATTTACATGTTGTCTTTACTTTATTTTAGTGTTTAGATTTTTTTCCTGCTAGTCTGGTGTGTTTTTGGTTCAGTTTCCATTTTTTGTAGACTGTTGAGAAAAAGAGATTTATTAGTTGTGTTGGTATATTTTATCATTTAAAATTTAGTCATGAATTTGTTTTCTTTATTGCATTTGCTAAATATGTTAATTCTTACTTTTTGGTAACCAGTTACAACACAGGGCGCTCAGCAATATCGGGGAAGTGTAATTCGAAAGATCTCACGTGGTGCTCCAAGGGAAAAGAGTTGGTTACCAATCAACCCCACCTAAATCAACAAAGATAGACAGCAAACTTTCAATGTTTACCCAGAGCACACTGGTATCATATAATCATGTACGTATTGTTTTATAAACAAAGTATTCCTCAATTGGTGCATTCAATCACGTTACTCCTTAATTTTTGTATCCATATGAATCCAGTTCACAAAGTCCATGTGTTCCAAGTGATATTTATTCTTCCAAAATCATATCCATAGAAAAAGGCAGCCAACACGTGTTTCGTCTTGCTATTATTTTGCACTAAAACTATGTTAAAGTGCTTTCTTTTATTTTAGTTTTTTTTGTTAAAATACTTGCTTTCGAGGTAATTTCTTCGCTTTTTGAGCAATTTTTTCCCTGTGCCTCCATTTTCTACTCTTTTTACTGTTTTTATTTATTTTATATGATGCGCCTGTATGTTGGGGAAATAAATATGTAACAGCGTTTTCTTTTTTATGTAAAACATTTTAGCTCTCGTTTATTGTTATACTTACTTTGTGGTATTTAGTTGTTCTTTGAAATGTTGAAGTCTTCATTTGTAGATTTGCAATGGGGTGAGTAATGCTATTCTGCTGTAATTCTTCTTCAGGAAGATTTTTGTTGTGCATTGTTTGCCCTTTTAATTGGAAACTTGTTTTTATCTGTTATCATTTTTTTAAAATTTATTTTGACAGCGTAGTTGGGGACTATTTTTAGTTTTCTGCACAATTTATGATAAATACTAATTAGTGTTTTAATTTTAAATTAAATGCACATTAATTTAATTTTGACTTATTGTTATATGTGTATACTCCTTGTTTTATCTAGAATTATGCAGGTTTTCTGGTGTAGGGAATTTTGGTTTTCAAGATAGTTGTTTTTCCTATTGTTTTAATGCATAGGCAATGTTGTGTCATCTGTTTCTTTTGGTTAAAATATATTCAGCTTCATGTATGTCATTGATATTTGTGTTTTTATTTTTGTGTAGACGGTTGTGATACGTAGGTTTTTATTATTTTTTGGTGATGTTTGTGTATGTCAATATTGTTTTTCTTGGTTTAGTTTGTAAACCTTATTTTTCAATGCTCCTTCAGAAGGCATAAACATTGAGGCAGATCCCTGGGGTCCAGGAACTAAGACTATGGGACTCAGTAAACTCAGGTCACAGGGCAGAACTAAACTACAGCCGTTTCAGAAAAGCCTGGAAAATTGCACTGTTTGAGCATGATTTCAACTAATAATCAGACGTCCAGATGCAGTAAGAATATTGGGATAGGACACCCTAATAAGATTGTATGTCCCCATTTTCTTTAATTTGCTCAGTTTTGATTCTCTTTTTCCTATTCTTTGCTCAGTGTTCTGAAGCATCCTGATGGAGACGCACTGCACTCTATAAATATTATATAAAACCTAATAAATATAAGAAGTGACTAACAGTGAAATAGACTAAAGAAGATGACTATATCTCTGTTATATATACATGATGTCAGGCTGTAACAAGCCACAGACTGACAGGCATGATGGTATCTGTGTTTTTATGAACACAGCAAGTTTTTAGAGGCTGGTTAGATGCAGACATGACAGACAAAGCTAAAATGTTTCTATCTGAGCTATATAAAGTGGATTTGGAGAGTACTTTCAGTAGTAGAGATTAATTTCCTCATACAGAATTTGGCAATGACTTACGTCAGGATTTCCAATTCTATTTGTGTCATCATTCTGCTTCCTGTGGGAATACTGGGAGGTACAAACAGCCTGGGGAAACACATTACTCAACCTAGTGCTTACCCCTGGTTATTTTTGCCTTTCCAATTTGAGTTCTGATGTTGGAATGAGACCTTGACTAATACACTACAAGATAACTGCCCCTAACCTTATAGAAATTGTGAATACCATAGTTAAGACAGACATCTGTTTAGGATTAAGTAGAATGGGCATAAACTAAGTGGAAAGATTCCTGTGTGTCTGGAGTGGAGGAGGACCTATCAGCTACATTCTTTCCATCACAGTGGAAGAGGAGAATGTGTTAGGTCACCAAGGAGGTTACAGCATAACAGGCCAAGGAGGTAGGGACCTTGGAGAAGGTGGAAAAAGGGACACTGAAGAAAAAAGAATTACTGCACCAGAAATGCAACTGCCAGAGTCACACATGCAGACTCAGCCACAGTGGGAGGTGTTTCCCACAGGTACTTTTCTGAGTTGATAGTGGCAAACAGTATATAAGACCCTACCAGTGCAGGAGCAAATTGTCTGGCAACATTGGTTGTTCTGACTTTCTCGATAACTCACTATAGTGTGCACCTGGTTATTTCATCCTGTCACCTTCATTCTTTTATCCCTATTCAGTTTTCTTGGCACATATGTGTTTCTCAGATCTATGTCTCACCTCTATCCTGCATTACGACCTTTATATGTTAATTATCTTCCTCCTCATATCAACAAAATGTAGAATGCACACTGACATTCCATATCAATAAAGAGAGGCTCAAGGCAAGTTTAAAATGTGCCAGCCTGGAACGCCCTCCTTCTGTGCGTGTTTATATGTAAACAATGCAGCTGGAACCTCCTTAGGCTCACCAATTTAGGATGAAATTGACAATTTGGATTACTTGGGATTACTTATGGAAAAAAAGCGAAAATATGGAAGATATCGTCTGAACTTTAATGGATGGTTCGCACATACCTTTTGCTGTGCATGTTGGGTTGGGGAACCTGAGGAGGCTCAAGCAGCATCAGTTATCTTACCCCTTCATGGCTCTCTCTTTCCCAGTGTTTGCATAATATTCCATCTTTGTCTAGTCCCTGAGCGCAGCAGTGGCCGGCTCAGGTAAGCACATGAGTGGGGCAGGGCGCGGCAGGGGGAAGCCGACAGATGACGGAATAGGTATTGTTTATTTATTTGATTCTATCTATTCTGTCATCTGTCCACTTCCCCTCCACCTCGCCTGCCCTCGTCCTGCCCCACCACATTTACCTGTGATAGCTGCTGCTGCCTGAGTGGTACTCCCTGTATGCCCTCAGACTAATTACTGCTTCTCTTGTCCTTGCCCTGGATAAGTCCATCTGTGTATACTCTCATTACATATTCTTCATTTGCTTCAGTTTTATCCCTTTACTGATGTGTGTTCTGTCACCTATAGGTGGATACCCAGTCTGCTCTCTCTTGTGATCTGAAGCCTTGTTCTGTATGTCATACAGTCTGGTTTTTTCAACAACCCATCTGCAGGTGCAGGGTAATCGAGAGTCTAATTTACCCCCTTTGAGACCTTATTAGAGTGTTAGGTAGACTTATAGGGCAAAGAAGGAGGGACTGGATTAAAGCTTAACCAATCAGAGCTCAGTGGTTGAGACAGAACATCAATGGGGCACAGAGAGTTGCATCTACCTAGAATAAATTAATCAAGGCCAGTGCTAATTGAATTGTTTGCACTGGTCTTGATGGGAAGCAGGGAATAGCTTTTTTTCCCAGTAGAACTATTGACATAGTATTGCAGGAGCATTCCCTGGAAATGTAGGGACATTTAGAGCACCTGGCAAGAATTGTTGTAGGTTTTGGAAAATAAATGTAATCTCTGAAGTTCTAGGATAAGGTGCCAAGTCTACAATAGGAAGACATGCAGCATACAGCATTTCCTGTTTTGACCTGCTCTGATTGTTTTCCAAAATTCTCCAGGCTAACCTTCCCATCCTTCTTTGTGCACCAGTGAAAAGTGTATGACATTCCAAAACTTAATTTATCCTTAATATATGTTATAATTATTATATGTTAAAATGAATATCGCTCATTAGCAGCACAGAAACACTAGTCATTTAACTTTGTAGTAGCTTACAATATATTTTTAAGTCCCAAAAAGATTTACAAAACACTTACAGTCATTTGAGATGACATCAGTGATTTTTTTATCCATGTCATGAGTGATGTTATATGTGAGGTCATAAGCAGTGCATTGTGGCGGCTTAAGTTATAGTTAGCTCAAGTAACTATAACTGTTGAATTTCTGTGATTTTGTACGAGTGAAGTCTGAGCCTCACTATTACGTCTTTGTGACCTTAAAGCAAAGTTTACAAAGGCGTTATAGTTAGGAAATATAATTTAAAAAACCTTAGAAATTCAGTGAAAAAACCCAATGTTACAGGGAAGTGATAGTTTGGCTGATATTTCACTTGTACAAAACCAGAGAAATCCAGAAGTTATAGTTAGCAGAGCTAACTATAACTTGTGGACCCGCAATGCAATGCTTGTGACCTCACATATTACATCACTTATGATATGGTCATAACATCACTGATGACATCTCAAATGACATCACTGATGACATCATCCAGTGACTGTGAGTGTATTTAAAATGTTGATGAGTGTTAAATATATGTAACAATCAGTGGCTGTATGAGTGCCTGTATGGATGATTCAGTGGGTGTGTTACTGACTGTATAAGTGAATTATTAGGTATCTCAGTGAATGTATAGGTGAGTAACTATCTTTGAGAGTGTCTGATCAGTCTGTCAGATGGTGTCTAAATGGTTGTATGGGTTGGTGAGTGGGTATGTGTGTGGCTGTATGGGTGATTGCTTGGGTGACTGAGTACCTGTATGGGTATATGAGTGTCTGTGTGGCTGAGTGGCTGAGTGAGAGAGTGTGTGACTACCTTCATGGATGAGTGAGTGGGTGAGTCAGTAGCTGTAAGGGTTAGTGAGTATATAGGTGAGGGGCTATATAGGTGACTGAGTGTGTGTATGGTTGTGTCATGAGTTAATTAATGTGTCAGTGGTATATGGGTGAGTAACTGGATATGTGAAAGGAAGTTTAGTTAAGTGTTGGAATATACGAGTGACAGTGTGTGTGAGTGAGGGATTGTGATAGTGGCCGTATGGGTGAGTGTGTGCTTATGTCAGTGACTATATAGGTGAAAGGTATGTGTTGGTATCTGTATGAATAAGTGGGTGAGTGTGTATAACTGTGAAGCTGAGTAAATGGCTGTGTGAGTGACTCTCTAGGTCAGTGAGTAGATGTGTGAGTAGCTCTGTGAGTGACTGACAGTGTGTGAGAGGTTGTATGGATGTATGAGGGCATATATCAGTAGCTATATTAGAGAACGAGTTGGTATATGAGTGGCTGTATGGGTGACTGAGTGGATGTGTGTGTGTGTAGACCTATGAACCAGAGAGTGGGTCTGTACATACCTGTATCAGTGTTAATGGTTTTGAGAATGGTAGTGTGGAAGATGGAGTAGGTGTATGAAATGTTATATGGGGTGTGAGTGGGTGCCTCAAAGATTCTGTGGATGATGCCATCAGTGATGTTATTTGAGAAGTCATCGATGATGTCATCAGTGATGTCACTGACCATGTCAATCAATCAATCAATCAAGAAAGCTTTATTCGATTGTAGGCAAACAATCATAAAAGCACAATACCAGCATTTCATACATGTTAACA